>NC_086174.1:137895918-138211495 GCF_023053635.1 Elgaria multicarinata webbii
AATGTAGTAGGCTACCTTGTCCGATCCTGAGATGCAGGCATCTCTCAAATGAAGCCGCTGAGTTAGGGGTCTGCATGCCCAGGTAGGATTGTGTCTTTGCCACATTATTTATGTTGGAATTGGGAAGTGATAATATGTACAACACAGACTAACAACGCTATTATTTCAAGGTGAGATTCTACACTTTGCTGTTGTCTAAACGTTGGTGGCCTAACTAAACTGTGATTATGCAGTGAACAATCCACTCACTTTTTATAGCAATTGCGATTTATGTTTCTGATATGTGGAATTTGGCAAAAGTAAAAGAAAAAAATGCAGCAAGTGTAACTTCATTTGTCCATATTCCGTTTTTTCATTTCTAAAATGTATTCCTATGGACCTTCAAATAACATTTCCCAGATGCAACATTACACCACCCTTTAAAGCCCTACATGGTTTGGGTCCAGGTTACCTGTGGGATCACCTTCTTCCATACAATCCGCCCCGCACACTCAGGTCCTCTAGGGAGAACTTACTTCAGTCAGCCAAAATTAGGCTGACAATTTTACCCAGAGGACCTTTTCTTCTGTCGCCCCCAGACTGTGGAATGGCCTGCCAGAGGAGATTCGTCAACATAACTCTTGAGTTTGACGGCTATAAAGACTAGCCTCTTCCAGCAGGCCTACCCAGATGAATTTTAAACCTAAGAATTTTAAGATGTCTTGATTGTTATTTTGTTCTTGTATTGGTTTTTATATGCTCTTTTAATTAATTTATGTATTTGATTTATATTGTATTAATGTTGTTCCCCGCCTCAATACAAAGGCTCGATCCAATGTTGTTGTTGTTATTATTATCTCTTTCTCGCTCATGATGGTTTTTCTAGACGGACATAACGGGCATTGCCAAATCATACTGTCTTTTACAGATTCAAGAATTTCCTGACAATTGAGCATGTTTTAAGTATGCCTACTTTCTGGATGTTAGTGTGGATGTATTTTGGCAGGCCCAGTTTCTGAAGGTTTTCTGTATAGTTTTTTGATGTGATGCCAGTGACTGATGTGACGAACGGAATAATTGTGACCTTTTCCTGTTGCCATAGTTCTTTGACTTCCATGACCAGTGGTGTATATTTTTGATGATGATGATCCACCCACAGCATCCCTCCAAAATACCTATGATTTTTTTCAGAATCATAAGAGTCAGAAGGAGCACTACAGCATCTACTCAAGGCTTTCCCCTACACATTCCAACCCTTTTGTATACACAACTTGACCAAGCGATTTGATCTAGGCCACAAAAGAGCAGGTGCCCAGCAGTGTAGATCTCACAGTGCAAATAAATTGAGCTCTTAGCCACAGTAAGCTGAATTTCTTCCAGATCTCATAGTTGCACCTTTTCTGGTGGTTTACTATCATTTTACCATTCTGATGGCTGTGTTTCTGACAAGGGAACAGAGTGGAGAAAAGAACACTTATCAACTATTGCCAAGTTATATTCTAGATTGGTTTCTGTAACACTGCAGATGGCAGTTCTTCTGCTTTGTGTTTGATAATGTTGTTTAAAAAAGCAGAAGTGCAGGGATTAACGCTTTTACAAGACAGCAGAGATAATGTTTTGAACACATGTTGAAAATGTCTGTGATCAAACAGCTGAATGAAGACCCAAAAAACAAGCAAGCCAATAAATGGAAACCAAAGGACAAATGGCTGAGCAAGTCTGTAATACTGCAGGCTCTTAGAGCTACTTGAAGAAGCTCTATTATGCAACAACAGTCAGTGGGGAGCTATAGCGAATTCCAGGGTCCCAAAAAGTATTAACCCTGTGGCAGATACAGAAGGTGAAGAAAGGGCAGTTAAAATGATCAAGGAACTGGAGCAATTCCCCTAAGAGGAAAGGTTACGACATCTGGGATTGTTTAGCTTTGAGAAAAGGCGAGTAAGGGGTGACATGAAAGAGGTGTACAGAATTATGCATGGTGTGAAGAAAGTGGAGAGGGAGGCATTTTTCTTCCTCTCCCATAATACTAGTACCCGGGGCCATCCCATGAAGTTGGTTGATGGGAGATTCAGGACAGATAAAAGTAAGTACTTCTTCACCTAGTGCATAGTTAAACTATGGAATTCCATATGGTGTAGTGATGGCCACTAATTTGAATAGCTTTAAAAAGGGATTTCGACAAATTCATGGAGGATAAGGCTATCGGTGGCTACAAGTACTGATGGCTATATGGTACTAGAGGCAGTATGCCTATGGACAACACTTGCTGGGGGGCACAAGTAGGACTCATGTCCTACTTGTGGATTTCCCACAGGCAAGAAGCTGGTTGGCCACTGTATGAATAGAATGCTGGATGAGATGGACTTTTGGCCAGATTCACCATAGCTCTTCTTAGGAAGGAAACATGGGGCCAGGAGAACATGCAGAGCTCCATGGAACTGTTGCCAAGGGATTGGGATTTTGTTGAAGGGGAAGGTATATGTGACAGAAACTGGAAAGAGAGAAGAGAGGTGTAACCCTTGAAGCGATCCTGCACTTGGCGAATCAGAACTAACCCCCACTGAGTTCTGTTGGAGTTACTCCAAAGCAAGGTTGAGTAGCAGCCTTCCAGAAGTTGTGCAGGTCACCCCCCATCAGACCTAGAAAGCATTGGCCTATGGTTAGGAATCCTGGGTGCTGTAGTCCAAAACATATGAAAAACAGCAGGCAGGGAAGGCTGACTATAGTCCTATGGGACTGCTTACTAGAAGGGTTGGGGCAACTTCACATGGACCAATATAATGGCTCAATTCAGGTTCATGTATTTGCCCTCCCTCTCTTAGCACTGCTATGACGAGGAGCTTGCTTCTACTTTTAAACTAAGCAGAATTCCTTGGGTTAGTTTAAACTATGGTTAGAGAATAAACCTGCATCACAAACTATAGTTTGATTTGTTGAACAATCCATAGTAACGAATCCCTATGTATATTTGTAGGTGCCATGTTAATGAAAGCATAGGGACTAACAACACAAGGCTTTGACAATTTTTTTTTGGAAATGTGCTGTTCTGAGTAGAGGGCAGCTATAAATCAGCAAAGTAATGTCCAAAAATGCTGCTAATCTCTACTGATTTCCAATAATCAAGTGCACAATTTCAACATTTCCTTTTGGGTAATTATAAACATAATTTCGTAATTATAAACATTTGATTTTAGTACTCAAAACCAGTTTCATTTGGGATTAGAATATATTCTTAATGAAGAGCTCCTTATTTTAGCTATGTGCTGCCTCCAGTAGCAAAGGCAGTAAGCCTATGGTACACCAGTGCTGGGGAACATGGGTAGGAGGGTGCTGTTGTACTCCTGTCCTGCTTGTGCATTCCCGGTCAACAGCTGCCTGGCCACTGTGTGAACAGAATGCTGGATGAGATGGACCCTTGGTCTGATCCAGCATGGCTCATCTTATGTTCTTAAGCATACATTCTATTTTATTCAGCAAGATTCACATCTTCAAGGTTGTTACAAACGGAGGTTTCACAGACATTTGCTACTGCTGCAGTTTTTCTAACCAAGTCATCAGCTTTGAGTGGTAAATGCAGCCATCCTTCACTGAAATTCTGAACCACTAGTTAAAAGTCTGATATGATAAAATTGCTACAAAAGCAATTACCCGCTTGACTTCCCTTCAAATACGCAAATGCAAGCAGAAAGTAGCAGTTAGAAAGGGAGGGAAAGCAAACCTGACTAATTTCAAAAGTTGCTGGCTTTATATCTGTCAGAGTACAGGTTAACAGACAAAACTAGTAGGCAGACAGATGGATGGATAGATAGATAGATAGATAGATAGATAGATAGATAGATAGATAGATAGATAGATAGATAGATATATGTACAGGGTGTGTTCATATCTGCACAAATTACTTGCCTTGGAAAAGAGATGGGAACCTGTAAACCTCTAGATATTGTTGGACTACAATCCCCATATTCTTTACTATTGGCTATGCTGGCTAGGGCTGATAGGAGTTGTAGTCACCAACATCTGGAGGGCCAAACATTCCCCACCCCTGCGTTAGTGGGGCCATAGTGGATGTAGCCTGACAGCTGCAGCAGGTAGGAGAAATCAGTGTAAATCTGGGATCTATCGTGCACTGCACCTTTAGATTCAAGCCCCCATGAACAAGAAAACCTGTAATGACAAACCTCTTTCACTGTGATTCAGTGGATAGGATTTCATTTCATTTCTATGCTGCTCAATAGTTGAAGCTCTCTGGGTGGTTTGTAAAGATTAAATACCATTAAAATACATTAAAAACCATTTACATACAAGCATATAAACACAAAGGCACACATGTGTTTAAACAATTTTAAATAACCAACAAAAAGAAAAATCTAGGACCTGATTAAAATCTCATCATGTGCCACTAAATGCCATTTACCCGGCACGGAAAAGATAACAATATTGGTCCCAGGCGGGTTTCGTCAGGGAAATTGTTCCATAAATGGGGGGGGGGGGGGGCGCACTACTGAGAAGGCCCTCTCCCTTGTTGCCACCTTTCAAGGCTGCCTTGGAGGAGGAACCTGGAGGAGTCCCTTAGATTACCAATGTAGTATATGGGTAGATTCTTGCTAAGAGAGGTACAGGTAGATTTATGCCAGGTCAGGTATTACAGTCCCGAGATGTGTAAAGCTAGATCTCACACCAAGAAAACCTAGTTCAAATTCTAGTTTGAATGTTAACCAGAGCATCTACTAATGTTGGGCATGTAAGTATTACTTCAGCTCATGGTTCCATCTTTTAAATTATTTCGATAAAGTTAGGCACACCTAATTCCCTGTGGGACTGGGCTGGCTAGGAGAGAGCGAGATAAGGAATATTATCCTTCTCTGATAGGCCATCCTTCCCCAATCTGATTGCAACTTCCATCACCCCAGTCATTGGCTGTGCTGGCTGGGGGTGGGAGCTATAGTTCAACACATCTGGAGAGCACCAGGATGGGAAAGGCTGTGACTCAGAATGCTGTCCTCCTAAAAATAACCCATGTGCCACATCTAAATAAGGGACTGGAAGAGACATTTTTGTTGGCTGCTCCATTGCTATGGGGCTCCCTTCTTCCAAGGTCTTGCCAAACCTATTTATTTATTTATTGTATTTCTATGGCTCCCAATAGGCAAAGCTCTCTGTGCAGTTCACAAAAAATAAAACCACAAAGTGCAACCAAAAGTATAAAATTTAAACCACAATATATATAAAAATACAAAAGTACAATATAAAAGTACGACCAGAATAAAACCAAGGAACCATACAGAGATTTAAAATGCAAATTTAAAATTCAGATTTCAAACAGCAAAGTTAAAACACTTGGATGATAAAATGTTAAAGTATTGGGAACATAAAAAGGTCTTTACCTGGCAATGAAAAGAGTATAAAATAGATGCCAGGCGAACCTCTCTCTAGGGAGCCAGGTGCTACAGCAGAGAAGGCCCTCCTCCTGGTAACCAGCTGCCTCACTTTCTTTGGCAGGGGCTCACAGAGAAGGACCCCTAAAGATTATTTTAGGATCCAGGCAGGTACATATGGGAGGAGGCGTTCCTTCAGATAACCTGGCCCCAAGCTGTTAATACCAGCACTTTGAATCAGGCCTGGATCCCCCGCAAGGACTGTATGTGGACTGATGTTTGGTGGCTGTGATTTGGTGTGGGGCTTCTAATATTTATCTTTTCATAGTTTACATCTTTATATTTTAATTGCTCTTAAACTATATGTGGCAGCAGCTAACTTCTGAGATAGGGTGGTATGTGGATTTAAATATATAAATATATAATGACCGGGTTCTTTCCTTTGCTGGAAAAAAAGGAAGAAAACATCAGTGAAATAAATAAGAGAGTTGTAAAGCATTTTGAATTACTACTGCAAATTGCACTTGTGAAACTGATAAATAGTTGGACTTCTTCAGGGCTGTTGTTTTTTAAATGAATTGGAGTATAGTGTAACTATCACATCTACTGTTTCTAGTTTCTTATTCAAATGTTAGCATTATTTAATTCGCAAAGGCACCACGCACAGTTAGTCTCTTCCAGCATGTCCCGATAGAAAAACAAATTATGAATGCACTTTGAAATGTAGTATGTGGAGTAATACTATAATGGCTCTCTGTACATCAAAACAGCAACATGACACCCTGGAAAATACACACGCTATTAATGCTGTGTTTATTCTCTGGTACATTGGCCTTTTCATATGGGTGGGTCCACATGATGCAACCAAATCTGAAACCTGATATACACTTACTTCTTGTGACTACACATGGTACCTTTTTAAAATAGATGAACCAGGTTTTCTAAATGCAATTTATTTATTTTTATTTATAAAAATGTCTTACTGTCTTTCAGTCAAAAGATACTCAAACTATGAACAATAAACAGAAAACAATGTGCTCAGATACTATTTTAGCAGCATCTCCAGAAAGGTGTTTTCAGGTGTTTTGATACTGTGTCCAGATGGCAATGGCTTAAAACATAGCTGACTTGATGGGGGGGGGGGACCTATGACAAATAAATATGTGCTATGAACCTCTGCTACAAGGTTGTGAAGCTCTTCAATGTTTAATTCAAAATCTATTAATAAATTATGCATTTGTTATTGAAATATATTATTCAGTTGGTTCAATGTTGTATGCTAAAATTGGTCATGAATAGTTGACACAGGAGAGAGATAATTGTAATGCAGCTGGTCAGATAACTCATACTTCTCTCTGATTTGGCAATTGGGTGAGCAATTCTAACATGAAATGTTTGCAAGTGCAAGTGTAAAATCCATCTAAGGTGCTAAGTGTCCTGTTTCTCTTTAACCTCCTGCCTTCTTGGGAGACAATAACAGGCCTGCGAAGTAATCTACGAAGCTTAATTTAAGCAATAAACATCTCTTCCTGCCTGAAGAGAGTCTAATCTCTTGGAAATTTCCTCTAGGCAAAACCATGCAAACTAAGCGAGACAATTGTCCGTTCAAGAAGAAAGCTTTTTTCTAAGATGCCTTAACTTCAGAGAGATTAGGGCCATAGCTAGACCTAAGGTTTATCCCTGGATTATCCAGGGGTCAAACCTGTTCATCTAGGTGACACACAGGGGATCCAGTGCTCAGGCAGGGGCGAACCCTAGATGATCCCAGGATAAACCTTAGGTCTAGCTGTGGCCTAGTTCTCAGGTGGCTTCTGTCGTGATGTGAGCCAGGCTGACTTCCTCTCGCCTTCCTTTCGCTCTGCCCGTTTTAGCTTATGATGTACTCTAGGATCGGCTAACCTGTCCATGCTCTCTCCTTCGGAAGAATGTTGGCTTCCCACTGACTGTATATTATTTGCCCTTGACGAGATAAGCTCTAGAGATTGCTCACCACCAGCTGGTGCAGAATTCGTGAGAGCTGTCTCCCCCACTGATACAAGCTAACCTATGTCTGGTGTCGACTCCTCTACATCAGAGTCTGATTGATTACCTGAAACACTTTCTTCTAACTAAGGGGAGCAGAGCTAGACATGAAGATTGACTAGGAGTGGATGCTGCAGCTCCTCCTCCTTTGTGACCCATCCTTCTTAGACATCTACATCCTAAAGACTGTAAATCTTTAGCATGTCCCCCAATGCATGTTATTGTGTATACTAGGGGTGTGCACGGACCCCCCGATCCTCTTCGCGGCTGATCCGCAAATTGCGGATCAGGCCTGCTCCGCTTCGATCCACCTGGGGGCCACTCAGCTCCGCTGCGGAACTCCAGCTCCGAATTGGAGCTCCGCAGTGGCGGGGAGTGGCGTCAGGTAAGGCCCCCCTCCCTCCTCCCCCTTACTTGTGTCTGTCGCGGCCCATCCCAGCTTCACTAGATCCCGCGGCTCAACCAGGAACTGTAGGCCCCGCCTACACTTCCTGGTTGAGCCGCGGGCTCTAGTGAAGCTGGGATGGGCTGCGACGGACTCAGGAAAGACCCCCCTCCCCCTTGGTCACTTACCTGGCTCTGCCGCTGTCGCCGCACGGGCGGCGGCAGGGCCAGGTAACCCCCCCTCCCTCCTCTCCCTTACCTGCATCCGTCTGCGGTCCTGCGGCTGCTTCAACTGAGCCCGAGAACTCAAACAGGCCTAGTCTTCCTTTTTGAGTCCTCGGGCTCAATTGAAGCAGCCACGGGACCACGGACGGACTCAGGTAAGGCCCCCCTCCCCCTTGGTCCCTTACCTGGCTCTGCCACCATCGCCGCACGGGCGCGGGGGCAGCAGGGCCAGGTAAACCCCCCTCCCTCCTCTCCCGTACCTGCGTCCGTCCGCGGTCCCGCAGCTGCTTCAACTGAGCCTGAGGACTCAAACAGGAAGACTAGGCTGCAGTTGCGGCCTAGTCTTCCTAGTTGAGTCCTTGGGCTCAATTGAAGCAGCCACGGGACCACAGACGGACTCAGGTAAGACCCCCCCTCCCCCTTGGTCCCTTACCTGGCTCTGCTGCCATTGCCGCATGGGCAGCGGCGGCGGCAGCAGGGCCAGGTAAACCCCCCTCCCTCCTCTCCCATACCTGCGTCCGTCCGCGGTCCTGCGGCTGCTTCAACTGAGCCCGAGGACTCAAACAGGAAGACTGGGCCGCAGTTGCGGCCTAGTCTTCCTGGTTGAGTCCTTGGGCTCAATTGAAGCAGCCGCAGGACCGCAGATGGACTCAGGTAAGACCCCCCTCCCCCTTGGTCCCTTACCTGGCTCTGCCGCCATCGCCGCACAGGTGGCGGCAGGGCCAGGTAAACCCCCCTCTCTCCTCTTCCTTACCTGCGTCCGTCCGCGGTCCCGCGGCTGCTTCAACTGAGCCCGCAGCCGCGGGATCGCGGACGGATGCAGGTAAGGGAGAGGAGGGAGGGGGGTTTACCTGGCTCTGCCGCCGTCGCCGCATGGGCGGCAGCGACAACGGCAGGGCCAAGTAAACCCCACTTACCTTTTTGGCGGAGCTCCGGATCGAGGCGAAGGATCTGCCTTCACCTCGATCCGTTCTGCAACACTCCACAGGTCCCCCAATCCTCTTTGCCTCCGCCTTAAGGGTAGGCGAAGCCCCCCGCTCCGCTCCTGCTTCTCCGGTTCGAGGAGAAGTGGAGCACATCCCTAGTGTATACATTTCCACCGCTACAACTATATCTGGGGAAATTACTTTTGTTATTGTCGCAATTTTTACAAATTATAGGCTCTGTGCTCTTCAGTAGCATTGAAAGCTGTGGGTCAGCCTCTATGGGTGTGCTGAATGGTAACGGATATGGGTGAGTCTGACCTGAAGCCCTGCAGAGATGAAGAGGAAGAGACAGTGCATGAAAACACACCACCTGTATTCCAAAGAGTTTTTCCTGCCAAAAGAAATGTGCTTCACTGCTTGTCCTTTGTGGGACTGCAGCCATGGTGAAGGCCCAGACACTTCTCTATTACTCATTGCACTATTCTCGGCTTGCTCCTGAGGATGTCTCTTTTTTGTTCAGCCCAGGTTCCCACGCCTATAAAGCAGGGGTGAGGACCCTGTAGTCATCCAACAACATGTGGAGGGCAACTCCCATCATCCCTCAGCATTGGCCATGCTGGCTGGGCCTAATGGGATTTGGAGTCCAACATCTGGAGAGCCTCCCCACCCCTGCTTTAAAAATTGCATGGCTGGCAGAAATGTAACAAGTGCTGCTTTCCCCAACACTGCAAATCCTATTGGGAAAAGCTGCAGCTGTTATACTTTTGCCTGTCATACAGCTTTTAAAATCAAAGGAGCTCTGACAGAAAGAACAAAAAAATGAAATGAGTGAAAGAACATAAGAACATAAGAAATGCCCTTCTGGATCAGACCAAGGGTCCATCTAGTCCAGCACTCTGTTCACACAGGAGCCAACCAGCCATCAGCCAGGGACCCACAAGGCAGGTCATGGTGCAACAGCGCCCTCCCACCCATGTTCCCCAGCAACTGGTGCACACAGGCTTTTTGCCTCGAATACTGGAGATAGCTCACAACCATCAGGGCTAGTAGCCATCGATAGCCTTCGCCTACAGGAATTTATCCAACCCCCTTTTGAAGCCATCCAGATTGGTGCCATCACTACATCTTGTGGTAGTGAGTTCCATAATTTAACTATGCACTGTGTGAAGAAGTACTTCCCTTTATTTGTCCTGGATCTCCCACCAATCAGTTTCATGGGATGACCCCATTGGGTTCTAGTATTTTGAGAAGGGGAGAAAAATGTCTCCCTATCCACATTCTCCATACCATGCATAATTTTGCACACCTCGATCATGTCTCCCCTTAGTCTCCTCTTTTCCAAGCTAAACAATCCCAGTTGATGTAACCTTCCCTCGTAGAGGAGATGCTCCAGCCCCTTAATCATTTTAGTTGTTCTTTTCTGCACTTTTCCCATCTCTATAATATCCTTTTTTAGGTGTGGTGACCAGAACTGTGCACAGTATTCTAAGTGTGGTCGCACCATCGATTTGTATAAGGGCAGTACGATACTGGGCATTTTATTCTCAATTCCTTTTCTTATAATGCCTATCATGGAGTTTGATTGCTTTACAGCGGCTGCACACTGGGTGGACATTTTCATCGAGCTCTCCACCACAATCCCAAGATCTCTTTCTTGCTTAGTCACCACCAGCTCAGATCTCACTAGGTTATACTTGAAATTGGGTGTTTTTTTGCCCCAACGTGCATCACCTTATACTTGCTTACATTGAACCGCATCTGCCATTTGGGTGCCCACAGTCTCCCAGCTTGGAGAGATCCCTTTGAAGCTCTTCACAATCCCTTTGTGTTTTAACAACCTTAAACAATTTGGTGTTGTCAGCAAACTTGGCCACTTCAGTGCTCACTCCTGGGTATGTCTTTGGATGTACCTCCTCCATAGGCAGCTTTTTTTTTGCCCTGCTCCCACATTTCAGCAGCAGAGAGGTGGCAACTGAATTACAGCAAGAAGGAAACCCACAGAGACTAGAGGCTTTAAGCCAGCATTCCAGATGTGTTGGACTACAAGTCCCATCATTCTCAGCTCATTGAGTTGTAGTCCAATGCATCTCAAGTGCATCAGGTTGGGGGAAGCTGTTTTAAGCACTATCAGCCTGAATTAATTGCTCTTCCTCCCCTGCATTATTGGTGGAGGAATGATATGTGATCATTCTGAGATACTGCAAGGACTGGATGAGAAACTATTTGTGAACTGCCCCTCTTCCCTTTGTAACTCTGGCAGACTTTAATATGACAGGCAATAGGGTTTTTAGGACTGAGAGGACTTCAATATCCAATTAAGTGCTTAGAGTAGAATATATTTATCATCCACATGTTTCTCCATCCTAGTGCTGTAATTAAGAGGAAAGCCACACTGGGCCTTTCTATGCGTCTCAACATTAAAGAAAAAACCTGCACACTTATGACTTTTTCTTCTTCTGGGGTCTTTCCACATTGACTACGACTCCTTTAGACAGAGACAAAAGCGACGGTGCGATTTGTAATAGAAAACTTCCCCTCTCCATAAAGTTCAGTGAGACAGCACCATCTAGTGGCTGTATTATATCTCAAGATAATTTTAAATAGTGCATTATCTCTCATCTTTTTAAAAGCGAGATTACTGAGGGAAGGAGCGGGAGACGTCTTGGAGGTTGAGAGCTCCGGCTATTGGGCGGTATAGAAATGTAATAAATAAATAAATAAATAAATAAAATGAAGTCATGTAAAGGACCCACAAACTTCTGTGAGCGGCCAATCATGAGTGTGCAATAAATTGCTCATGTATAGAAACTCTTAGGGTGCTTCCAGATGAGGCTTTTATGTTATTGCCCTGCCTTATTCATAGAATTTTACTGCGGAGGAGGGAATTTACCAAAGAGTCAAATATTAATCAATTGCAGAACATGCACTGATATTGTTTAATTGTTTCTACGCTAAGCAAAATGACAAAGACGAATATATAACACTTATTGCAGAAACAGTGCTACAGACTTAGGGTGGCTTCAGCAATCTATTTATTTATATGCTGTGCTTCAGTTGTAAGTATTTACAAAAATGCTCCTATCATGCCAAAGTCTGAAGCTTTTTGCATTTGCAATGCCTTTCAGTACACAAATGCACATCCAAAGAAGCTACTCTCACTAAGCCATGAATACTTAATTATTTAGAACTAAATATCATTTATTTAACCTGGGAGTTAGCCCCATAGATTTTAAATCTCAGTGAGACTTACTTCTAAATAGACATGTAGAGGATTGCACTGGTTTTTGCTTCTAAAAATGTTTACTTGATAGACAAGTTGGCCAGATATACAGGTGCTCTGCGGGGTGGGGTGGGGATCACATGTAACTGAAATGCTTGGGGGAAGGGGTTTTTATTATTATGGATGATTATTTAACATTTCTATACTGTGTTATTTTCTAAAAAGCCATCAAAAGTGATCTATAAACCATTTAAAACAATAAACCGTAACACAATAAAAAAAGTAAAGCATTAAAACAGCTACCTGAGTCTTTACACTCTTTCTAAAAGCCAGGAGAATGGGAACAAGTCATAGGTGTTGAGGGAGTGCATTCCATCATTTGGGAGTGACACAGGAGAAAGCTGTTTCATGCATGGTCAACAAATTTCTGCAAGTAACAGTGCCCTTAAGAGGGCCTCTCTTCTAGGTCTTATCAACTACGCAGGTTCATAACAAGACAGGTGGTCCCTTAGCCCCTCTGCTGTCTCCTAAATGGCACTTTTGTACCATGTGCTTTTTCTTGAGAACTGATCTTTACTCCACCCTATCTGTAGTGATCGGTGCTTGGATGCTATGGCTTAAATCCAGCTTTCATTGCATTTCATTACAATTTGCCCGGTGACTTTAATGGAGCTGTATTTCTGTTCAGTCTTCTTTGGCCTTGTAACCTGACATATCTGTTTCTCTGTAGAGTTTGCCTCTGTGACATTTTGACTTAGCTCTGACTATGCCACATACAAACAACCTATGCCCTTGCAGGTCACAGCTCCAGTAAGCTCTTGACAAAATCTGCATGCAACTAGGTTTGGAATAGCTTGAGGCCACAGCAGCAGTCCTATGAGTCAAGTTTCCTGTCTGTTACTTGGGTGGGAGCAACTGCTTCTAAAAAGGAGAGCACACAGTGCATGGGTGAGGTGGACAGATGTTGCAGTACATTACTGCAAACTGATCTCCTCTGATATTTCTCACAACAAAGCGATTGTGGAGGAAAGTGGGAGGGAGGATCTAATAGCAGCTGAGACCGTCCTTTCCCAGCCAGGGAGTAACATGTGTATAGATATACAGAGGAACCTGCCACATCCTCTACAGCCCTGTCTGACCCCGTGTTGTGAAATTTCTAACACTGGAAAACACACACACACACACACACACACACACACACACACACACACTAAAATGGTTGCAAAGAATGGGAGAGGCCCTGGAGGAGGAGGAAGTCGTGTAAAGCACCCATAAGCTACTGAGAGTAAGGAATCACGAGCACACAATAAATGCCATGTGTAGAAAAGCTCTACCTGTCTTTAAATGAGAGGAAGGGTTCCATCTCTGGCTTTTCCCCATAAAAGCTATGAGACTTCTTTAAAAATTGGCAAACATTTGTTTGATTTAATAGTTTTTCAGGAGCTGCTTATATAGTTACTATCTGTCATCTTGTTTTACGGCTTTATCATACTGTTTTTAAATATTGTATGCCACTTTGAATGTTGGGAAAGCTGCCTATAAATCTCCGGAAATGTAAACATATATCCAAAATTACCCTATCTTATGTCCCATTCATTTCAATGGGTTTACTCTAAGGAGGACTAAAATTGGACACAACCCTCAGTTGGTACCAATGAACAAGAAACTACCCTCCTGATCGGTTGAGACTGGAAAGAGAGAAAATAATTTAGAAGTTAAGTCTGAGGTGGAGAGTTAGATGAGGAAGAGAGAGAGAGAGAAAGAAGGAAGGAAGGAAAGAAGGAAGGAAGGAAGGAGAGTCCAAAAGGAGAGAAAGAGTCAGAGCTACTGGAGCTGGAGAACCTATTGAAGACAGGTGGACCAAAAACAGTAAGATATGGCTTGAATAGGGGATCTGGGTAAATTAGGGTTGGTTGGTTGCCTTTATCTTTGGTTGTTTTATCCTATCGCTCATACAGTTTTGTATGTCTATGTCAACTTTAAAAAAATCTTATTGATATTATTCTTCAGTACATATTGCATCAGTATTTTATTTATTTATTTTATTTATACCCTGCCTTTCTACCAAAAAATGGAACTCAAGACAACTTACAAAACAATTTAAAATAGCTTAAAACAATAAAACACATTAAAATACATAAAAACCTAACCACAAAAGTATAACGTATATTGGAAAGGATCTAGGTGTCTTAGTTGATCACAAGCTGAACACAAACTGGCAGTATGATGTAGCCACTAAAAAAGTGAGTGCAAGTTTACATTGCATTAACAGAAGCATACTATGTCCGGATCATGAGAAGTAATAGTTCCACTCAATTCTGTGCTGGTTAGACTGCATCTACTGTGTCCAGTCCTAGGAACCACGTTTTAAGAACATTGACAAAATGGAAGAAACCCAGATGTGGGTGATAGGATGTTGAAGGGTTTGGAGATCAAGTGCTATGAGAAACAGTTAAAAGAGCTGCGTACATTTTAGAACTGTGCACAAATAGCCTCACAAATAGCCCCTTAAAAGTCTCCACCCTATTTGTGGGTAGAGAAATGGGGGGGGGGCAATTTCACTGAATTTCTCCCATGGGAGGGGAAATTCTCCTATTCTTCTCACAGTAGGGTTCACCATTGATTGGGAATGTAACACACAGCTTCTTTCTTTTTTCCCTAATGCTTTTTTTTTTTTTTGGCGGGGGTGGGGGGTTGCGCTGCCTCTGCAAGTGGCAACAGTAGCAACCGTGTTGGCAGCCTGACCCCCATCTTGCATTCTCCACAATGTCCTATATCCAGCATTGTTCTGGGGCATTGGGGTGGGCAGCGGCAGAGGTGAGCAGCCACAACCATCCCAAAAGGTGAAGAAAATTTGGAGAAAATTCTGCAAGATGGCCTTTTATTTTTAAAGTCGTAAGAAAAGTATCCCAGAACTTTTCTGAGGAAGAAGTCTTCTAAGAAATCTTGAGTCAACTCTAGTTGTCATTCTTCATGGGTCAGCAGCTTTCCCAGGGTCTTCCAAATGTTAAATTTATGAGAGATGATTATGGATTTTGTCACTACTGCAGATGCTTATAATACTGCTACTTCCTTGAAAGCCTTGTAGTAGGTGTGAGGGGGGCAGTGTGGTGTCCAGCTTCAGGGAAGATGTGGAGTTAGTGCTTTGTCAAATTTGTTCTCCAGTTCCTGAGAGTTGTCTTCTGCCTTTAAAGAGGCTTTCATTTTTCTGTCTCATGCTCAGGGCATTTTATCAATTATTTTAAATTTGAGTGGTGTTTTTGAGCTCCCCTAATCACTGTGAAGTGGTGGAGAATGCTTTGTTGTGTTTTCTTTCTATTTCATCTCTTTCCATTGCTTTACAGCCTCCTCAGCTGCCTGCACTTCCTGGACTGTAAAGCCCTACAGAAAGAATTACTTCATGTGTCTTCCCTTGGGCTTTGATTGTGCAGGAAGTGCGGGACGTCAGGGAGGTTACAGACTGCTGCAGAGATGATTGTATAGTGAAAAACAGGACACCTCTGCACACTCCTCAGCCACCGCATAATGCAACTACAAGATCCTTGAACTCAACCCATGAGTATTTCTTTGAAATGTTCTTGTCTTTTGAATTTCTTTTAGAAAACAATTATTTTTCTAATAAACTGAATGATAGTAGTCAAAAAAATGTGGAAGAAATTTTCGTCACAGTATTAGTATGTTTAGCCTGGGGAAGAAAACATTAAGGGGATACATGATAGCTATTCTTTGAATATCTGAAGCACTGACACACAGAATATGAAGCAAAATGGTTCTCTTTTGCTCCAGAGTACAAGACTAGAACAATGGGTAGAAATTGTAGGGAAATTGCTTTTGGTAAATATTAGAGAAAGTTCCTAACAAGAAAAGCTGTTTGACAGTGGGATGGTTTGCCTCAGTACTGGAGGTGCTGAGCTCACCTTTGCTGGAGGCCTTTAAATAGAGGCTGAACAGTCATCTCTCAGGAATGTTGCAACTGCATTCTCCATTGCAGATCCTGCATTGAGAAGAGGGTTGGACTAGATCAGTGGTCTTCAACTAGTAGGTCCAGATCAGTCGGGGTAAAGCTGTTGCACCATGTTGGGCAATTGTGAAATGGGTCCCATGTTACAGGTTGGAAACCCAAGGAGGGTCTCAGGTCTGGACCAGTTGAAGACCATTGGCCTAGATGACTTTCAATTCCCCTTCCAGTTCTGCGATTCTATGCACTGGCTGCTAGTTCATTTCTAGGCCCAAATCAAAATGCTGGTTCCCATCTTTAATGCCTTTTATGATTTGAGTCCTGATAGTTTCAGGGAGTGTCTTCTTCACTCCCTGACACTTATGGTCTTCTGATGAGGCCCTGGTCCAGACTCCATCCCACCGGGAGACTAGATCACCCTTCAACATGAGTAAGGCCTTTTCTGATGCAGCCCCTCCTCTGTGAATACTATGGAGAGACTTTTGTACTGACACTTCTGCAGCCTTTCTGAAAGCAAATAAAATCCTTTTTATTTCAAATGGACTTGAGAACTAATCCTGGTAGTATTTTGCTATGTAGTTCTCTGTATTTGCTTCTTCCTTCAGCATTTCATTTTAATTTTGAAAACTGCTGTTATATTTATGAACAGAGGTATATGAATGTTTGAAAATAAATATAAAAAGGGTGTTTGTGTATATATATATAGACAAGTGAGGTGGGGGAGAAAGACCCTTGGAGGGATATAGATATGATAAAAGAATAAAGTTACCTTCTAAGCAAGAGAACCGACCAGAGAGCTCTGGCTATTGGGCGGTATAGAAATGTAATAAATAAATAAATAAATAAATAATAAATAACTCCGAATACCAACAATGCAAATGGGATTTATTAGACTAGATAAAGATTAGAATAATAATGATTGACTGAAGTCTGGTAAACCAGTAGGACACTGGCCTAGTGCCTCTTGTAAGTATTATTATGCCCTCCCTGAACAGTGGCATTCGCACTTTCCGCCTCTCCACCCTCCACCCGCACATCCTGCCTGCCAAAGTCTTGCTCACCACAACCACACCCTAACCCCACTCTCTGTCTCTCTCTTTCACACACACACGCACACACTTCGCGTACTCCTCCTCCTCCTCGCTCTCTCTCTCACGAAGAGAGAGGGAAACTCGCGGCCTTGATAGAAAGGGAGACCAGAAACACACACACATCCCTCAGAGCCGGAAGGACTAGGAGGATAGGCGAGGCGCTGAAAGGCCTCAGCCCACCCCACCCGCCACTCCCGGCTTCTTTCCTAGCTGCGGCAGCCTCTGCTTCTCTCGCTTTCCATTCCGGAGGCGAGCAAACGAAGAGGGTCGGGGGCAGGCGCATCTTTCTCCTGCGGGAGCGCAAGAAGCGGCCGCCTCCCCCAAGCCAGGCTCCGCCTCAGAGAAGCGCCTCAAGGGGTGTTTCGAGGGCGCCATTGGGCCGCTCGTCTCTTAGCCTGAGGCAAAAGGGGGCGGCCCTGGAAGGAGTCGCTCAGCCAGGCAACCCAGCCGAGGAGCTTGTTGTCTCAGCGCCGCCCGCCAGTCACTCAGCCGGCCAGCGAGCGAGCGAGCGAGCGAGAGACGGGCGCGCGGCGGCGGCGGCGGCGGCGGCAGCAGCTTCTCCGGTTGGCGCCTGGCGCTCCGCAGGAGGCCGCTGCCAGGCGAGTGCAACCTCCCGCCCTCCGCCTGCTTCTCTCTCGCCTTCCTCCGCCATGGCTGAGGCGCCTCAGCCCGTGGAGACCGACCCTGACTTCCAGCCGCTCGCCCGCCCCCGCTCCTGCACTTGGCCGCTGCCCCGGCCGGAGCTCGCCCCGTCCAGCCCGGGACAGACGCCCATTCCGGCGAGGGCCGCTTCTCCGTCCCGCTGCGGGCGGGTCGCGGCCCTCTGCGCCTCCTCCCCCGGCGGTGACTTGCTGAGCCTGCTGGAGGCTGGCGGCGAGGGCTTCGAGGCCGGCGCGGCCGCTGGCGCGGGAGACCTGGGGGCTGGGGGCGGCTGCCTTTGCGGGGACTTCCCTTGCCTCCAGCACCCCCAGCAGCAGCAGCAGCAGCAAGCGGCGGGGCCCGCCTTGGCGTCGGCGGCAGGCCCTCGCAAGAGCAGCTCGTCCCGCCGCAACGCCTGGGGCAACTTGTCGTACGCGGACCTCATCACGAAGGCCATCGAGAGCGCCCCGGAGAAGCGGCTCACCCTCTCCCAGATCTACGAGTGGATGGTCAAGAACGTGCCATACTTCAAGGACAAGGGGGACAGCAATAGCTCCGCCGGCTGGAAGGTTAGCAGACGGGGCCGGGCGGGCGGGCCGTGGGGCTCTGCACTCCCAACGCTGCGCTTGCGAAGTCTGCTTTGGCATGTAGCAAAAGGAGCTGGGGATCTACACTACTGCTTTTAAAGCGCTTTAAAGCACTTTGAAAACGTTTTGAAACCTGTATATGCAGGTCCGGATCTACACTACTGCTTTAAAGCGCTTTATAACAGTTATAAAGCGCTTTAACTGCTTTAAAGCGCTATAAAACTGTTATAAAGCGCTTTAAAGCAATAGGGGCCCCAACAGTTATCAAAACTGTTATAAAGCGCTTTAAAGCAGTAGTGTAGATCCCCCCATTGCGATCTGGCGGTGGTGATCGCGGGGTAAGGCCAGCAAATGGGAGGATAGCGGTGGAAAGAGTTGCAGCACGATCCCCTCCCCGACTCTGGCAAATCTGCGTACGCAGTAGGGGTAATTGGCCCGCTCATCCGCCTGCGTTGCCTTTCCCTTGGGTTTGTGCCGCTTGTGTACTGACGCTGGGGCATGCCTGGGGGTGGGCGTTACGTGGGGTTTGTTTTCGTGTGTTTTCGGTCTGCATGACGAATTTCAGCTCACGATGATCGCAGCTGAGGCGTAGCGAACCGGGAGACCGTTAGGCACTTCGAGATCTGAGCAGGGGGAAAGGTCCCCAGATAGTTTTCTGCCTTCCTGCCTTTGTCAAAGTTAATAGTGCTGGATGTGTGTAACTCAGTAGGCAGCTGGCTTGCAAGTACAGCTAGCTGTGTCATTTCCTCTGGCAGATGTGAGAGGCCCTTAAAAGTGACGGGGAATTGGTCCTGCACATCATAAGTGGTGGTGAGCCTCTCCGGCATTTCAAGAGTAGGCAGTTTGCTTGCTTTGTTCGGCTAACTAAGGCGTAGTCGGTGGTAAATTGAATATGCTACAGGTCTAAATGTAGGAACATATGTGAGGTTGGTGCCTTGCCATATTGCTTCCGCATAATTTAGTATCAAGGCAGTTGCCTGTGAAACCTGTTACAAAAACATAGCAATTGCCATCTTCTACACAAGCTAACTTTGAGAGACGTTACAATCCAGTAGAAACAAATATAATAACTCAATTTATATATAATGCCAGCTTTCTTTGTGAAAGGAAATAGTTGGCACATATCTGTTTAAAAATGATGTATCTTTGTACAGATGACCCGTGGTATAAAGGAAAAAGACCTGTCAATATTTTTAATCTTTTGGTCTTCCTTAAAGTAGGAAAAATGTCAAAAGGCACAATGATTTGATAGTTGATCTTGGGACTGGATAGCTTCTGATGGACTCTGAACCGGTCACTGGCCATATAGGTAGCGTGGGATCCAATATACTACGGATATTGCATGCAGGATTTCTCAGGAAAAAATAGTTTAGGACAGAGCAAAATGGTATTTACTAATATTTATTCGCAAAATGGGAAGAACTAAATCATTAATATATTAAGCAAAAATACTGCAGATTTGCAATGGATTTCCAGTAATTGGATTTGATATTTTTTTTAAAAAAGTGCCTCCAACTGAACAAGCATGTTAAGGGTAAGTAACTAGTAATCTTTAGGTCAAATTTGGCCTCTTTGGTTATGCCATGTGACCAATTCCAGAAGAAAAAGAGGAATGTGGATGAGCACAATGTGATAATGGGATTTGGTAGCAGGCCATTTTCTAGGAGGAAATGAGGCATTGGTCCTTCCATTCCTCACTCCCTTTAGAAAAAAGTAGCTGCTGACCAGGGTGCTATTTACAAGGTACCCCAAACATAAAATTATTCTGTTAGTTAGTGTGATGTTTGATCAGCAGTGTGTTAGCTAAGCAAACGAGGAAGGGAAATTTCCAGATTCGGAAATTAAGTTTAAGTTTTATCTTAATCTAACCATGCAATTGATATAATTCCTTGTCTCTTGAGCTGGTTAATTGGACTGTACTTCCAGCAACTGGACTTCGCAAGTACAAAGATTTTCTTTTTCAGTAAAGGGAAATAAGGAAGGCCACTTCACCCACTTCATGATCAATCTGAAAGAATTCACGTTAGATGTGCAAACCAATTTATACAGACAGGTGTTCATTGACTGTGCATATATCAACACTAATGAGTTTTATTTTGTATGTACACTGCCCCAAATTTAATCTGAATCTGTCGTTCACTTATACAGTCATAATTTGAATATGTAACCAAAACTGGATTAACTCTAATCTGCAGTAATATTGTATGTATTGATAGAGTATTAAAAACAGAAATGTCAATGCTTTTAACTGGTACTAAAGTCTCAACTAGGGAAAAAAGCATTTTTTACTTGGGAGTGGGGTGGGGAGAGCAGTATTTTACTTTGGTAAAATCTATCCTGGTAAATACTGTGTCACATGCAGAGCTGTGCAAGGTCTGAGCTGCTGTTGGCTACATAGGTAATACTTCATATGCTTTTAGGCAGCATCTAATTAGGCCCAAGTAATTGTCATGCATTTGACTGATACCAAACTCAAGCTGGACTTAAACAAAATTTGCTTTGTGCAGTTTTCATCCCTTATGTGAAAACTACTTTGACAAATCATGATAGTACACTGGCTTTGAGGTAATGATAGATAATAAGTAGGAGCCATGAATTATGGCTTCCCTTCTCAAATAGCTCTGTAGCTTTGAGAGCTTTAAAAGTCTGTTTATTTAATAATAAACCTGGAGTCTTAAGAGACTGTGAAATTTACAAGACACATACAAAAATAGTTTGGGGTCTGCAAATTGTTACTGCATCTTGCTTCAAGCATATTAGACCTCTCACTAATATGTGAAGTGGGTCAATTGAATGAATTAGTAGGTGCACATGACCTCTGTTTGATGCTAGTCTTTGTGTGTGTGTTGTTACAAGCAGCAAAAGTTCTGAGACCCTTAAAGAACTTACATCTTTATTGTGTGAAATTATTCAAGAATCTAACATTTTAAATTTGTATTTGTTTTTAAATTTCTGTTAAGCAATTTTACCATTCTTATTCTATACAACTTTATTGTTGTAAAGAGAGTTGGGGAAGGAGTGCCAAGACTCTTCATTATATGTCTTAAGGCACCTGAAAGACTAACAAATATATTGTGGCATAAGCTTTTGTGGGCCGAAGACCATTTCATTAGATGCCTCAGTTGAATTTGACTCTGGCCCACTAAAGCTTATGCCACAATGTGCTTGTAAGTATTTAAGGTGTGACAAAGCTTCGTCTGTTTCAGCGAAAACAACAAACAGGGCCGCCCCTCTGCAGTTTGTCCCAAAGAGGACTGCTTGTACTGTCAGCTGGTTCATGAAGAGTCTGCATTATTTGATTCTTGTAATGTTTATGGAAAGTGATTGGTGTGTTTACAAGCAATGAGTAAACTGTGTGAAATCTGCATGTGGGTTGCATCCGATTGGTGTCCCTCTGCTGACGGAAGGCTCTTTGATCCAGTGGAGGCTTCCCCTGCATGGGAGGTGGTGTGGGGGCTGCACAAGGAAGGGGGAATTGCCGAAAACACCTCCCTCCCTGTTCCACTGATGGAGGCCTCAGCTGGATCAAAGAGCATTCTGTCAGCAGAGGGACACAAATAGGATACAACTCTTAAAATGTTTGTACTAATCTTTAATTTAGTATTTTTGGTGAATCTGTATCTACTAAATCTAATCCTGGAGATAATGTCTTATTGTTAATTCTGGAAAGAAATCAAAGAACATTCCATTTTATTCTAAGGCTGCCATGCAGCCTGTGTACATGAGTTTTCTTGAGACCTCTGATCTTTATTTCTCTAGCTTGCCCAGGGGGTGCTCTCATACCAATCTTCTCCATCCTTTGTACTAACTTAACCAGTTTGGAAAACCATGGTTGCTATAGTAGGGTCACATGAGGAAGTCTCAGAGGACAGGATTTGGGTCTGGGTCAGTGTTTTGACTGCACAGCAGTCTCTTAATATGCCTGAGGTACAAATGCTAATACAGATTTCGGTGTAACCTGAGTTCATTTTAGCGTTTATGGAAAACTACTCTCCATTTCTAATGGAATTGTGTGAATTCTGGTTAAGTAAATCTTAATAATCTAGTTTTACTTGTTTTGTGGATTGAAAGAATAAGGCAGGAGTATAACTGGTTGCCAAAATAGGAGTATCAGTATATGTGAGTTAGATATCTCCATTTCTCTCTGAGTGTGTTTGTGTGGAGGGGAGGCTATGCAGTAAAAATACAGGTACTCTTCAATTTTAAGAGATTCGGACCATTCACATAGGAATTACTTCTGTTGCCTGGATATTTCCATTTTCCCAGGATTCAAAGCACAGTATTTTGTCACTGAGGGACAATGTGGTTCTTCCTCAAGGTTTAATTTTCATTAACATTTAGAGGCTGAGGATTCTTCTGTGACCTTTAAACACATGAGTATTTCTACCCCATTTCTTGACCATCTTTTTTTTTAAAAGAAGCTTTTTAGTCTTGGAAAGCCATGATCTCTCTGCAGTGCTAAAACACCCCCTTTAAAGCAATAAACAACAGTATAGCTATACCCACCCTTCCTGGGTGCTGCCTCAGAAGTTCACAAGTGTAGTCAACAGGTGTCCAGCAGTGACCATACATCTCTTACTGTGATTATCTGTGCCTGGCTGGCAAGCATAAAGTGAGAGCCTGCTTTTCTTTTCTTTTTGGAGTCCTTCATAAATTACAGAGAACTTCAGGTGTGCAAGAGGGTGGGGGATCTCCCATGTTAATCTGGGCAGGAGAGACAGACCCTGCTTCTCTCCCAAGTTTTCTGGCATGTACAGAAAACTTGTGGGAATGGAGAAGTCAATCTCTCATTTCATGCCAGGCTACGGAGACACCCTTAGAACTTCCAGCGGGCTCCTAGTGCTACAAATCGTGCATCTATTCCATCTTTTCCTCTTTAACAGGTCTTTTCTGATAAGAAAAGAGATGGAAGAATTGGTTGGAAAACATGGGGGAGCTACAAATTGAAGACATTGTATGGACCGTCCATTTTTGAAGCAGGGTAGTTGCACAATAAAAACCTTGTTTGGAAGTTGCTCCTGAAGCACTGGGAATCTTTCAATGCTCCCAAGTCCTTAAAGCCCATTGTGAAATGAACTCTTCCCCTCTTGGGAGTTCTCTGTATGTGCCAGAGGCATAGACAAAAAGCATTTTGCTGACAATTCCTTTGTCTGTAAATGAGATTTCCTGGTTACTCTTGATACTATGACTATCTCTCAGAGTGGAAAAAGTGACAGCTACTCAAAAGAAAGAAGGTAGAAACCCAGGACTTCGCAGTGATGTGACAACATTGTCTCCCTCTTATCCTGCCCTCCGAAAAAGTAGAAGTAATTGCAGAAGTTCACAGTTCATATTTTTTTAAAATCTGGTCATCTTGTGTGGGGAAAATACTATCACATTGGTGCAACATAATCAGTGCAATACTACACAGAACACACGTGCTGTCAAGATGCAGGTAGATAGAGCAATTGTGTAATACAATATAGAGATGTGTCAGAAGAACTAATTTTGCCAAGTGTTCTGAGTTTAAGGGTGCAATCCTATGCATCTTTAGACAGAAAAAAGTTTTACAAATCCTAGCATTCCCCAGCCAGCATGGCTAGTTGGGGAATGTTGTGAGTTGTAGGACATTTTTCTGTTTAAATATGCATAGGATTATAAAATTCTGCCCTAAATTGCTTAAAGTAATTGCATAGTCATCAGAGGACTCAGAAGTGGGTCACTGATGACTACAAATACTGACTGATGAGCAAGGCCACCAAAATTCTGGGAGCCCTGTTTACCACCATTACACTAGGGTGGGATATTGTAGTGGGGCTAGCACAATGATCGTTCTTAGGAAAAAATATAATTTATTTTATTTTATTTTATTTTATTTTATTTATTACATTTTTATACCGCCCAATAGCTTTCTGGGCGGTTCACAAAAATTAAAACCATAATAAAACAAACAGGTTTTGTTTTGTACAAAATACAGTATAAAAAGCACAACCAGGATAAAACCATGCAGCAAAATTGATATAAGATTAAAATACAGAGTTAGAACAGTAAAATTTAAATTTAAGTTAAAATTAAGTGTTAAAATACTGAGAGAATAAAAAGGTCTTCAACTGGCGACGAAAAGAGTACAGTGTAGGCACCAGGCGGACCTCTCCAGGGAGCTCATTACACAGCTGGAGTGCCACAGCAGAGAAAGCCCTCCTCTTAGTAGCCACCTGCCTCACTTCCTTTGGCAGGGGCTCATGGAGAAGGGCCCCTGTAGATGATCTTAAGGTCTAGGCAGGTACATATGGGAGGAGGCGTTCCTTCAAAAAATATTGGTTTTGCTGTGAGATTTTAGGCATTTAAAGGCAGAGCCTTGGGTTGTCTAGACGTGGGGAAAGCTCTGTGGTGGCTGTGGACCTGTGCCCCGTTGGTTAGATGACGCAGGCACAGCTTCACAGCCACCGTGGGGCTTCCCTGTGATGCTCCGATTTGAAAAAGTTGGAGATTTACCCTGACTTTTTCAAAGGGAGTGACGTCAACAGTGTAAGGTCACTCCAGGGCCAACCCGGGGGTGGAGCCTGGTGGAAGGAGACTAGCGATTAGTTGTCTTCTACCAGGAAGGGGGTGACTCCGGTACCTGGATGGATGCCCAGAAACCCTGTGCTCCCTCCTCAGTGTTGGAATTACCTGACACTGCTCTGGGAGAGGGAAAACACGGGGTTGAGGAGGGAAGCAGTGCCAACCTGACGCCGTAAAGACAGACCCTTAGTTTGCGGTACCACCTGTCTTAAAAGTGTTGCCAGTGATTGTTTAGCCTTGAATAAACTGCTGTGCAGGAGAAATGCTAGGGTGTGGTGCAATGATTCAAAGCCTACAGATACGTGGTCTCAAGCACTGAGTTTTCTTTAAGCAGAATATGTGATATGTTCAGAGAGTCTTGAATTCATATTTGTAAATAAACACGTGGAGTCTGTTATCCCTTAAGCAGGTCGAATATTTGAACGTTGCCCTTGTAAATAAGACCACCAAAGTTACAAACCTGCAAAAAGTTTTAATACTGTGGAGAAGGGGACTTCCTTCTCTGGCAACCTGGTTGGTATCTGTGCTAGGCACAGAAAGGGGATGGAGCACCCTGCCCCCCTTCTCCACCAGCCAGACCACTTGCCTGTACACATTTCCTTATTGCCTCTGGCCACCAGGCTATTGCTTAAATATAACCTGGAATATTTACTGCTTTATTAAATATCCAATGTCTTTCCAAATATGAAAAAGAAAGATCATTAAATGATTTGCAGAATTTTGGTATGTGCTGCCATATTATACCAAGGCAAGTGGGTTGCAAACTCTTAATTTTTGTGATATTTAGAAAAGTGTTTATTTATGATTTCAAAAATATTAATAGTATTATGTTTCCTCACTGTACTTTTTAAATTTAAGGTATTTTTTTTGTTTAATCCTCTTAAATCATTATCTAATGTTGTTTTACATTCTCTTGCCAATATGTTCTTATAAAAAAATCAAGGAATATTGTATAAATGGAAAATTACAGAATAGAAATTCATATGAAACTTTGGAATAATAAAGGGATAGTTTTTCTATAGGTGTTGTGTTGAGGAGAGCATGATAAGGAGTCAGAAGCCTGTTTAAGAAACTGCTCTTTATCTGGAAATCGTGACTGAAGGTGCTAATTAGAATGAGGATATGAATGTGACATCTTTGACATCTGTCTGCTGCTTCACAGTTTGAATTGCTGTAGTGCTAATAGTAGCTTTCATTCTGTGTCATAATAGAAGTGAACAACACAGACGAGAGGCCCTATATAGGGGCCTCTTATTTAAAAAAAATGCAGGTGGTCTAGCATTAAATTCTTCCCTGCTACTTTCTTTCCAAGATTATCACAGTGTGTGTGTGCTCCCCTCTTCTCTCTCTCTCTTTGAGACTAAACTGTTTATCAGTCCAAATGGTAGGAAAATTCTTGAATGTTGCTTTCTCCTTTGTGGTCCTGAATATTACTACGACTCTAGCAACTGTTATATGTTTATATGGGCTACAGCAGTTAATTGGCGGCGTTTTGCAGGTCACTGCCTAATCTACCTCATAGGAATAGTAGAATGTCTTGAAGAATTTCCCGGAGGAATTAAAGAGTAGATTAAGCAAAGTTTTAATAGAAAAAAATAAAATGAAATTAAGAGATTGGTTAAGAGGAATGGGTACAAGAGAGGATATAGAAGAGGTCTTGAAGGATAAAAAGTTAACTTGGTTAAATTATAGGCAATTAGAACAATGGACTAAAAAGTGGGTAAGAGATAATGGAGAGTGTAGAGAATTAACAAAGTTTGAAGAATTAATAGATAAGAAAGATAAGGAAAGGGGGAAAAGAACAGTGTTAAAAGGGTTGATGAGCGAAATATATAGAATATTGGTGGAGAAAGGGACAATGGATAATTCGGGTAAAACGGTTTGGGAGACAGATTTGAAGATACAAATAGGACAACAGAGTTGGGAGGGAATATGGAAACAAAGAGCGTTGAGAAATATGTCAGTAAGAATAAAAGAGAATTATTATAAAATTGTATGGAGGTGGTACCTAACTCCGGTTAGATTGAACAAGATAAACAATCAGCAAACAGAAAATTGTTGGAGAGGTTGTGGGGTTAAAGGAACGTATTTGCATATGTGGTGGGAATGTAACTATGTTCAGAAATTGTGGAAGATGGTGTTTTTGGAAATTGAAGAAATTGTTGAAATGAAGATAGAAAGAACACCAAAAGTTGCATTGCTGTCGCTATTTGAAGAAGATTTTAAATGTAAAAAGGAAATTAAGGAACTGATAACGAATTTGTTGACTGCAGCAAGATTAATTATAGCTAGGAACTGGAAGATACAAGGGGAATATTCTATTGAAGAATGGTATAAAGAAGTATGGGATATAGCTATTAATGATAAATTAACAAGTAATATTAAATGGAGAAGAGGTATAGCTAAATCAAATGATTTTGAAGGAATTTGGAAACAGTTCCTAATATTTGTATTTTCTAAAGGGAGTGGGAATCCACCAGCAGAAGAAAGTATGAGATTCTGGAATCAGGAATGAGATCCCGTGGTGGGGGGTGCACTGTAGGTGTATTGATTATGTTAAAAAAAAAAAAAAAGGAATAGTAGAATGTCATATATATCTTCCTGAGCACCTCAACAGTGGTTGATGAACTGAACTAGCCTTGAGGCTATTTGATAATCAGTTCCAGTTGAAGACCTTGTTCTATATAACACCTTTCCGGTTTTGCCCCGTGTGTTCTTGTTGAGCTGTTTAGCTAGTTGTATGACACTGATATGGCTGCATAAGTGAACACATTTTATTTATTTATACATGTATTCTTTCTGGAGAGGTTGTGAACTAGACTAGTATCTAGTAACTGTATTCTAAGAGGCAAATTTTAATATATATTTTTCAGAATAGCAGTTCAAAGCCAGTTAATATAGTTCTGCAGTACCATTTCTAGTTGGAGGAATATACCACACCTCTGTGGCAGGTGCATGTTTTCTTTCCCTCTTTTGGCCCTAGAAGTCTGCCAGCCTTTTAATGAAGAGGGATAGAGCACCTGATGCTTCCTGAGGACACAGTGGTCATAACATTGCATTATGCTTCTCTGGCCTCATCTACACCAAGCAGGATATTGCACTATGAAAGCAGTATGAAAGCGGTATATCAAAGGCAGAAGCCACACCAAGCAGGATATAGTGGTATGAAAGCAGCATATGGTACGTGTCAATGGGCCCCAACGGTTGTCAGTGCACTGCAATACCGCTATAAAGCAGTAGTGTGGATCCTGCCTTTTATATACCACTTTCATAGTGCAATATCCTGCTTGGTGTAGATGAGGCCTCTGTTTTGGAAAAGGCCAAGCTGGACACCTACAGATTGTTGCAATTGGGCAATGGAGGGAGAGAGAGAAAATGCAGTGTGTGTGCGTGTGCGTGTGCCACTTGACTGCTGATAGGGATAAGTCTGGAACAGATGGTCAAATATAAACTGTAACTAATGCAAACAATATTGATTCACACTAATATCTAGTTAAGATATTGAGCAGAAGCAGTGTTCTACCATATTGTACAGATAATGTAATTTTTTTTTAGAATTCAGTGGGGATATCATCTGGAAATCAAGGATTAAACAAAGCACTGAATATTTTTGTTGGGTTCAGCCTTTGGAAGCTGACATACACATCAGTTTGGGGCTGGGATAGAAAGCTAGAAGTAATTCTGGCAATTTTGAATTAGGAGATGGAGAACTAGGAGTCCTTAGTTGGAGTTGCTCTTGAGGTACCATTGCTCTTTGGAAATATGAAGCAATATTTGTGGTTCTGCTGCCTGTTTAGGAATTTTGTTGCTTCAAATATGCTTTGTAAATAAATAGACATTACAAGACAGCATAGATCTGTCTCATCCGGGAGAAACTAAAAATAACGTTGCTCCTGGACTTCTCCTTGCTCAGGGAAGTGGAGAATGCACAAGAGAGCTGCTCATATAAATTAGTTGTATGCATGTATTAATTAATTAGATACTCTATTAATTTTGTCCTTCCACACTAGCTCTTTTCTCTGGAATCGCCATCCTTCATTCACTCACTTTGCAAAGCATCCACACAATGTCATCATTGGCCAGTTGTATTCCAGTGTTTTCTGAATAATCTTTTTGCATTCTTTCCATACTTGATTTGTTGCCAAGCAAAGAGCTTTTAATTATTTTTAGTGCTCCTGTGTCTTTATACTGAACACTTCTTCTTTGCAAATTTATTGTCTGGTTTGTATTTTGCTTCTTGTTAATCTGCTTGGGGGATTACTAATGAATGGTCTCTGATTCAACCCTTGAATAGTCTAGGGCCACAGCTAGACCTAAGGTTTATCCCTGGATCATCCAGGGGTCAAACCTGTTCATCTAGGTGACACACAGGGGATCCAGTGCTCAGGCAGGGGCGAACCCTGGATGATCCCAGGATAAACCTTAGGTCTAGCTGTGGCCTAGGTTGTCCAGCTATCAGTTTCTCTTCCTGTGTTGGAGTAATTAATTTGTAATTTAATTTGTAATTGAAATTACAAATTATAAAAGCTTTAATTTGTAATTTCCTCTCATTTTTTAAAAATGGTAAAATAGTTCTTTTTAAAGATCTATTTTGCCATTTTTAGAAGAAAAGAAAAGAAAAGGAGAGTGAATAAGTAATGAAAGCTTTTCCTCATCCCTGTATAGCTATGTGAAGGCCTGGGGAAAATGGAAAACAAACTAGGTTTTCTTCCCAGGTTTTCCTCCCCAGATCTTCATATCTTTACCCCCTTAGAAAAAGAAAATGACATTAGAACAATTTTAGAGACTGTTCTAGGGTGGCCATATGAAAAGGAGGACAGGGCTCTTGTATCTTTAACAGTTGCATAGAAAAGGGAATTTCAGCAGGTGTCATTTGTATTTATGGAGAACCTGATGAAATTCTCTCTTCCTCCCCACAGTTAAAACTGCAGGAGCTATACTGCAGCTATACTGTGACCAGATACAAAATTGGGCAGGACACCTGCAGCTTTAACTGTGGTGATGAAGAGGAAATTTCACCAGGTTCTTCATATATACAGATGACACCTGCTGAAATTCCCTTTTCTATACAACTGTTAAAGATACAGGAGCCCTGTTCTCCTTTTCATATTGTCACCCTAGACTGTTCAAGGGTCAAATGGGGGGCTATTTGTCACTAATCTAACCCAGATCAGCAAGAAGCAGTAAAACAGGCTGAACCTGCAAATAAGAAGCTTTTAATTAGCATTACAAAGGACCTAGCTGAATGGAACTTAATTGTACAGAGGGATCTTGACCATAATGAAATCATTGGTTGCTAATGCAGCAGTATATTAAGTGCTGAGTGCTAATACAACAGTATATTATTTATTTTATTTATTACATTTTTATACTGCCGAATAGCGGGCCGTTCACAATTAAAACCATAACATATAACAGATAAAAACATACTGTTTTATACTGTTGTTTTTATGTCTCCAATGGTTTTTAAATGTTGTATATTATTATTATTATTATTATTATTATTTATTTATTTATTTATTTATATAGCACCATCAATGTACATGGTGCTGTTACTTTTAATGTTTACTGTTTAGCTTTTGTTAACCGCCCAGGGAGCTTCAGCTGTGGGGCGGTATATAAATGTAATAAATAAATATAAAAGTTTAAAAGTTTAAAAATACAATGTAAACCTGGCAGCGGTTATAGCTCAGGGAAAGCTGTATTGTTAAGTGCTGTATTGTACACCGCCCAGAGAACTTCAGTTATTAGGCATTTTAAAATTACAATAAATAAATAAACTTCCATTTTTATTCTGCTTCAGTTCAATTGTGGAAAAGCAATTCCACAGCGGGGCGAAAGGGTTTTAGTGTAGAAGCACTCTATGTGATTCAGAATACTTTGTCATTGCAATTTGTGCTGCAGGTTAGCTAATGGATACAGAATACCCCACTATTCACTTTGCTGTAAAATAAAGAACTGACAAAGATGTGTTTTCAAATTGTGAGTTTAATGGCTGTTGTAAGGCACTGGGATGCAGGTAGCCAAGCAGATAGATTGCTGAGAGCAAGGTTAGGTTGGAGCACTGTTGCGAGCACCACAGAAAGTCTGAGAAAGAAATGCAAAGTAGGCTCATATACATGGTCAATTCCAAGCCCAGGGTAGAAGCTGGGAAGTTCATCAGAAAGAGGCTAGAACAATAATTCACAGGAGTCGCAAGGAGACAAGGAAGCTGGAAAACAGATAGGGAAACTAGATAATAAAAGGCCACACAGAAAAAGGTAGAATCCAAGTGATACTCAGTGAAGACCCAGGGCTGGCTTGGAAATGTGTTATAGGAGGACCAAATCAGGGAGAGCCAATAGGCTGCCTGCAAAATGGAGTGTGGGAGGACAATTTGCCTCCTTAACCTCCACCCTGCAAGTTCTGGTGGCCTATCATGTGGAGCATCAGTTTGCAAACTAGGAGGCTCCTGGTATGACTAGTGGCAAATCCTGACAATTGTACAGAGAACAGAGAAATAGGTAGTTGAGGGTTTCAAATAATGTCTTATATTTTTTATTTAATTTAAAAGATTTAGAAGTTGACTTTTCCAAATAGAACATTTTCTCAAGGCAGCAAATGGATTATAATAGAATCACAACACATATCAATATTTAAAACAAAACCAATAATGAGCAGAAATTGCAATAAATTCATACTGGCCCTGTTCAGAAGACACCTTAAACCACGGCTTTAACCACGGTAAATAAGGCAAAAAGTGGTTTAAGGTGTCTTTGAACAGGACCACTATTTTATTTCTGTCAGCCGTTCTACTATAAGATCTAAAAACAGGGTTTCAAAAATTTACAAGCCTAACCTGCCCTCTCAATTAAAAGCAGTCTGAAATAAAAAAATATTTTTAGAGCTTGCCTAAAAGCAAACAGGGAGCATGAAGCCATTTGTAACTTCTGATGGAGGTAGAAATGTGAAGGCCTAGAAAAAAACTTGGAAAAATTTGTTAAAAGCTTGTTTCCCCCCCAGTTTTTTCCAAGAACTCCCCCCCCCCCCATTTTTTTTTTTAAAAATTGAACAGTTTTGGATTATGAAATATTTGCTTTTAGAATTAAGACAAAGAATTTATATATTGTTACCCAGCCTTTCCTCCCCGTAAAATGATTTCTAATAACTATGACATAATAAGACGTTTATAGAAAGACTAAGGGCTCATCTACACCAAGCAGGATATTCCACTATCAAAGTGGTATGAAAGAGGTATATAAAAGGCAGGAGCCACACGACTGCTTTATAGCGGTATTGAAGTGCACTGACAACTGTTGGGGCCCATTGACACATACCATATGCCGCTTTCATAGTGGAATATCCTGCTTGGTGTAGATGTGTCATGGGCCCCAACAGTTGTCAGTGCACTTCAGTACCACTATAAAGCAATAGTGTGGCTCCTGCCTTTTATATACCGCTTTCATATCACTTTCATAGTGGAATATCCTGCTTAGTGTAGATGAGCCCCAAGAATATAAAATGTCTGAAAATAATGAAGCTATGGGGGAAATGTTTTTAATCCTCTATGTAAGTTTCCTAGCATAATCATTTCTTTCATTCCTTATTAAAAGTATGGATCTCTTGTAAAATGTGAGTGAATGGGCCATGGCGATTTCACAACAAGGGCATATTTACACCATGCCTATATCCCGAGATCATCCCTGTGCATCCAAATGACACACAGGGGATCCTGGGAGCAGACAGGAACGATCCCTCCATTTGCCTGGGATAATCCTTAGGTGTAGAAAGGGCCTCAGTCTTCCTCTAGAAGGGTACATCCTCTCAGAAAGGCCTAACGCCAGCTCACAACTGTGCTACCTAAGTCCACTCCAGCATGATGACCCCAAAGGATACAATTATTGATGGTATTGAAAGCCACTGACAGATCCAAAGAATTAACGCAGGCCGTAGCTAGACCTAAGGTTTATCCCAGGATTGTCCTGGGGTCAAACTTGTTCATCTAAGTGCCACACAGGGCATCCAGGACTCAGGCAGGGACGAACCCAGGATGATCCTGGGATAAACCTTAGGTCTAGCTATGGCCAAAGTCTTACTCTCGTCATCCATGCCTTATAATTGTTTTACTGCTTTTAAATTATATATTGTTTTAACTTGGTGTATGGTTTAATTTGTTTTTAGCTGTGTATATTTACTATTTTATACTGTATGCTTTTATCTGTACGCCACCCTGAGATCTTAATGATATAGGGCAGGATATAAATGTTTTAAATAAATAAATAAATAAATAATCTACCAGAGCAACAAAAGTTGTTACTGTTCCATAACCAGGCTGGAAACCAGATTGGAATAGCTGATAACATTGTGGAAAACATGTTTTGCATGTTAATTACTCTTTCTTGGACAAAAGTAAAACTTCAATATAGGAGACAGATTTTATATATTTAAAGCATTTTTATCTTTCGAACAAGGTGGTCTCTGTCCTCAGGTTTACAATCTGTTCTTAAAGACATGATACAAAAGGAGGTAAGGATGAAGAGGAAGATGAGCAGTAGTTTTTAAAATTACAAACTTATGACTAGCTAAGATGGAAACAGTTCAGGGAGAGAAGAACACAAATAGACCTGGTCTCTCAGCAGAGCTAATAGAATGGCTTAAGAACATAAGAAGCGCCCTGATGCTGGATCAGACCAAGGGTCCATCTAGTCCAGCAGTCTGTTCACACAGTGGCAATCCAGCTGTTGACCAGCAACTCATAAGCAGGAACGGTGCAACAGTACCCTCCTGCCCATGTTCCCCAGCAGCTAGAGCTGCAGTGTGTTGGAAATACACATTGATTCACACAACGTTGTTATCGTGAGTTAAATAATCCCAAATGAGCTGCAGTGCGTATTGGTTACATGTGGCTGCCATTTTGGACATTTGTAGCAACCATTTTAAAATATGCAACCTTTAATTGGGGTGCTTGAGGGTTGTGCTGTGTTGTGCGAACCTGGCAACCTTGGCTTAATCAAAAGTTAATCAACTCTTGCGTAACCCTCGATTAGTAGAAGGGTTAAGGATGGGTTGTTTAACCCTCAAATAACCAACAATGTTCGTACAACACAGTGTAACCTCCAAACACTCCTATTAAGGGTTGCATATTCAAAATGGCTGCCTCTAGTGCCCAGCACGCACAACAGCTCATCATGGGTTAAATAACCTGCAGTGGCCCAGCTGTGTCATGCGAACAGGCCCATTGTTCTATGCATATTCATTCCAAACAATAATTCATTGGCAAAAGGTTACTCCTGCTTTTCCTGTTGATGAAGTAAGTAGGAAAAATTGATGTACAGATTAAGGAGATGAATATGCTTACTTGTCCACCTGCTGCTGGCATAAAAGTGATCTGCCCTTTGATTACTCTAATCCTAGCAAAAGATAAACTGGCATGATTTTGAGTTTGTGTATGTGTGTGGCCAAGAGAACATGCTTCTACAATTGGAATACAAGTATGCATTTTGTTCCAGTTGTATTCCCAGGATTAAGTGATGGAAATATTAATTATATGCGAAGAGTTGATTTCCAAAGGACTCTTGATCTAAAGAATATCTGCATAGGACACTTTCAATAGGTTTGATGTGCTTTTTTCAGAGCACTCTTTATCTGAGAAACAGAGTGCACCCGTCTTTAGCCTCTGATAACAGTAGGAGAACTGTAAAGCTCTTTGGGGCAGGGGCGAGCAGTGGCAGTATGAGATCTTCCATGCCATGAAATTCCTGCTTATTGGAGAAGGATTTTCTTTCCACATTTTTTATATTATAGGTAAAATCTGTTGTTTAAAAATCTCTTCCACAACATTGTTTGACTGCAATATTTCAAAACTTAGAACATTTTGTCAAGGTCTGGAGTAGAGATGTGACAGGTTCGGGTGGAGGTGGACCAGAAAAAAATGATTCCCCCCTCCTTTTTCTTTCTTCCAAGGATTTTTGAAAAACAATGAAAAACAATACAATTTTACTGAATTTTTATCTCTGGCCTCCCCCCGCCCCCCAGGCCTTCACATCTCTAGTCATAGGTAACAGAGGGGGAAAAGAGGAGGGCTTCCAAGAGAAGAAATTAAGAGTTACACTTGATACAGATGCTTCACCTCCATTAAAGGCTCTTTTTTCATTTCTTTTGCCTTCAGCAAATGCTGCTTACATCGATAAAAAGAAAAAAAAAAAACCCAAACCTTAGATTCCCAGAAAGGCATATTCTGTGCAAGGTTGTACCCATTCAGAATTGCCTAGTTTTATGTGTTCAGTATTTTGACTTACCCCATATTTGCAAAAATCTATTGACCCCAAATATTGTCATGACAATCTTTGTTCTGGAGGGATAACATGCACTTCTGGTGTTAAGAACCAATTGCTGAGATTAATATTAAATGAATTTATGGCCTTACATGTAGTGTGGTGTTTAACTGAATTGAAAGACCTGATCCAGAATCTCATTCTTCACACCAGCAAATTTGTGTGGTTTGTGCCTGAAAATGCCACAGTTTGCTTGGACAGTGAGCATCTCACTCTGTTAACAAAGCCCCATCTCTTATCTCTGAGTCACTAAGGTTGTGTTATGCAAGAAGGCAGCTCAGTCTATGCCACATCCTGAGACCTGCCATCTTTTGTTTCAGTTAGCTCAGCACTTCTGAAAATCTGGTGCTTCATGAATGAGTTATTTCTACAATTACCCTGGATGGAAATCTTGTATTATCTGTTTTCCTGACCATTGTTTCCTTTATTTTCTGAGCTTTTTAATTTGTTGGTGCATTTGCTTTGCATTAGTTCACCTCTGTAAGCAGACGTTAAATTTGGTCACTTCAGGATCCTGATACTCTACTATTTTACAACCACTTGTTCAAAGTTCCTTTTGTTTTGACACAAAGCATCTAAGGTTGGTAGGTGTGTAGTTGCAACTGTGAAATTAACATGGCATAAGGGAGGAGAGAAACTGCAGAAGAGAAGAAAGAAAAGCAGAACAGGCCAGCGAATAACGTGCCTGTTCAGAAGGACAATAGATGCAGTGCAAACTTGAGTACAATTAGTTCCCTCTGGAATACTGAATCAAGCATTACAATCACAAGTTTTTCTTCCTCCCTTTCTTTGGCCCCATTCAGAAGACACCTTAAACCATGGCTTTAACCACAGTGGTTAAGACAGAAAGCCAGGCCGTGTTCAGAAGACACCATAAATCATGGCTTAAACCAAGGTGAATAAGGCTTTCTGGCTTAACCACCATGGTTAAAGCCATGGTTTAAGGTGTTTTCTGAATGGGGCCACTATGAACACGCTAAATCCCTTAATCATTTTGTGGTTAAGCAGTATAGTTTAGCGTGTTGTCTGAACTAGGCTTATGTCTCTTGACTTTTTAGAATATAACCCAGAGGCAGGATCTCTAATGAGTGATTTTTATAAGCTGCTCTGGGAGCCCTTTGGCTGAAGAGAAGGATAAAAATAGGGATGCTGTGAGAGTCATTGCATCAATGGGCCTTTAAAGCTGCCATTGGCGTGGAGCAGGGGGAGTGTGCAATTTACAGAAGCATCCAAAATTGTGCAATTCCTCCCATTGCATCAATGGTGGCCGTCATTGATGCAGGAAGGGGTAGTGTGTATTTGGCGAACTGTGGTGGGGGTGGGGCAAGAGCCAAAATAGTGGACTTCCCCTTCCTGCATCAATGGTGGGTGATTTTTAATAACATTCCATAGGAGTTAACTATGTTACTAAAATGATGGTAACCAGAATAGTTTTAAAAAAATAATTAAATTAGCATTATTGAATTACAGTGCTGTATTGCACTATAACAAACTACATGATGGTGTTATAGTGGTATATCTCTGTTTTATTAAAGAAAAATGTATTAATGCTAATTAAAAGATTGATTTTTTAAAAGATTGATTTGACATATTCTGTTCACTGGAATGAACAGAGTATGTATGGCAAGATGTACTTCTAGAAAAAGTGTGATACTCCTAATGGTGTGGAAAATCAATTACAATTCTGCTTGTAGCTTACAGTGGAAGAGCAGTGATTCCATAACACTAGGAGCCACCTGTCTGGAAGCACTCAGAGTTTGCGCTGTCAGCAAAAATAGTTTGTTCTTTAAGGGAAAATACATGATTTGAGATGTTAAAAAACCCAAGCAGTACGTTGCTGCTATTGTGCAACTTTTCTCTTGGTTCTGTGGTCTAGTTACATTACGTGAACAGACTTGCCAGGCATTTTTTTTTATTAATCCAAGTTCTTAATATTTTCTTATTCCTTTTAAGCTACTCTAAAGGATTTTACGTCTCCCTTACTTATTGGTTGATGGTTTTATCTGTCATCTTTTGCTATTTTGTTCATTTTTGATTGATTGGATTTGCATTGTTTCATATTTTTGTTAGTTGCTCTGAGAGCATTCGTGCAGAAAGTTGCGAGATATCAATGGAATTGTTCAATCAATTAAATAGATAAGACTTCTTATTTAAATTAAATAAGCATTCCTTCCTTTCCTCACATGTTTTGCTTAGTTAATTACTTCCTGATTTGTGCTATTAATTCAGTCTAGCAAATTAATATTTGTGCTTGCCCTGCATACCAGGATTTCAAACATGATCACATTCTGCTTTGCATTTAAAGAATTGTTGTTTTTAAATGGATGAAACCATCTCATGGAGAGAACAGGGAAAATATTCTAAGACTAAAGCTGAACAACACCTAGGTGCAATTACTCGCTTCTTTTTTACAAGGGGCGGAAAATTCATTCCGGCAGCTGTCCAGGTCTTCCCTCAGATTTTATATGGGGCACCAATTTGGTTCCCGTGCTCTAAATCCTCCTTTGAGGGTATTCAGTCATCTTTTCTTAGGATGATATTTGGTGTTCCCAAGTGTGTCTCTGGAGCTGCTCTTAAACTTGAAGTTGGTCTGAATTCTGTTAGTTGTCTGGCCTGGATCCATGCTATCCATTTTTGGCTTCGCTGTAAGTTGGCACCTCCATCTAACTCTCTAGTATCTAAGATTCTGTTAGACCACTTTGAATCTCCTTGGTCAAAAGCCATGACTAGTAAAATCAAGTCAGTAGGCCTATCCCCCCAAATGCTATTATCAAGGGATTTAGCTAGTGCCAAATCAGTAGTGAAACAGAGGCTGCTTGATATAGATAGATATGCAAGTCCTTCAGAGTGCTGCACGGGGCCCATGTTCCCCCCTGTCCCTAGGACTACCAGCCTCTTTTTGTAAAGATGGGATGCCTTATCTACGCTGGCTGATTTTCATTAGCCAGACTTAATGTCCTTCCCTCCAAACTTCTGGAGGGCAGATTTAATAAAATTCCAGTGCTCAACAGATGCTGCCCCTGTAACAATAGTGAAGTGGAAAGTGTATCTCATGTTTTACTGTTTTGTAGATTTTATCTAGGGGCTAGAAACGATCTTCTGAACCCTATTTTACAATCTTATCCTGGTCACCCAACTGAATTCTTAACATCTCTTTTACTTTGTAATATAGACAAATAAATCACTGAGCAAGTGGCCAAGTTTTTGAACCTGGCCATTTCTTTTAGCTCTTCTATGATCGCTTGATTTTTAATAGTTAATGGTATGTTCAGTTTGCTTGTATGTAAAATTTTTATTTGCTGGAATGGTCTATTGACTGCAATAAACTGTTGTTGTAAATGGATACTGTTGTTTTATACTGTTTTTATGTTTTTTAAATTTTTGTATACTTTTAATGTTTACTATTTTTAATTGTTGTAAACCGCCCAGAGAGCTTCGGCTGTGGGGCGGTATATAAATGTAATAAAATAAATAAATAAATAAATAATGTTCTGGTTTTGATGTAACTAAGAAATAACTCATTACTCTGAATACTTGAGTGGACTACAGTAATCATTTGTGTAATTTGGCAATATGTTTAAACTGACCATCCGAATATTGAAACTGTGTGTGCACTTAATGTAATTCCTTCAGTTCACGTCTCCATCGTTGTCTAGACTAAACTTTTGACATAGCAATACACTTTTTTCCATGGTTTCTTCCCATGTTGAGCCTCGTAAAGCAGCAGTTTCTGTAGCTGAAACTCTCTCCACAGCCTGAGTTCGATCCCAGCGGAAGCTGGTTTCAGGCAGCCGGCTCGGGTCAACTCAGCCTTCCATCCTTCCGAGGTCGGTAAAATGAGTACCCAGTTAGCTGGGGGAAAGGTAATAACGGCCGGGGAAGGCAACGGCAAACCACTCCACTATATAAGGCCTGCCAAGAAAACGTCAGCGAAAGCTGGCGTCCCTCCAAGAGTCAGTAATGACTCAGTGCTTGCACAAGAGGTTCCTTTCCTTCCCATGTTAGTTCATCCATTCAAATAAAGTAACAATGGCCAAATTGTGTGGTGTATCCCAGGATGGGGTGTGTGTGTGTCAGACCTCTATGGATGACATATATTTTGTGGTGTTTTTTTAACAGGGTAGAAACAGGGTTGTTGGTTTTAAGGCATTTAATATTCTCTACTATCAGAAATGTTATTTCTTAGATTCTAAGACACACTTCCCCCCCATATAAACATCTCTAAAAACGGGGTGCGTCTTAGAATCGCGGGTGTGTCTTAGAATCAAAGCTTTTTTTTTCTGTTGCTGATACTGAAATTAGTGTGTGTCTTACAACCGAAGAAATACGGTATATGAAATACTACAGGGATTGCACATTTTTTAAAACTTTATTTTCATCTTGCCCCAGGCAGTATCATATTAGCATTACTTTTTTGAATGCCCACACACTTTTAGCTTATTTTATGATATATTCAATCACAACATATATGATATTCCAGTTTTTATTACAAAGGCGAAAATTAGCACACTATTCTGCATGTCTTCATCCTTCAAAATTAAATAATCTGTCAAAATCTTAATGGCTGTGTTACATTCTGTAACAGAATGTCAGTTTAGAACAGCCTTCCCTAACCTGGTGCCCTCCAGATGTGTTGGATTATAAATCCCATCATCCTGAGCCAGCATGGCCAATGACCTCACTGGCTGGGGGATGATGGAAGTTTATTTATTTCATTTATTTATCACATTTCTATACTGCCCAATAGCTGAAGCTCTCTGTAGTTGTAGTCCAACACTTCTAGAGGGCACCAGATTATGGAAGATTGTGTAGAGAGATGGACAGAGCAATCCTGACCCCTAAATCCTCTGGCTGGCAGGATTGACGAATGGGACATAGGCACCATTCTACTTGTAGAAAGAAGCTTTGACAGCAGGGGACCTACATCCATCCAGAAGACCACAGATGCCAATGGACGTCTCATGGCTGTAAATCTACTGTTGGCAGAGTTCCCATTGGTAGTAAGCCCTGAAATGGGGCATTCCAGATGCGACACCATATTCACTGGATAGAAAGGCCTTCTGTTCCCTGGGGAGATCCCAAGGTTGGGCCCCTCAACTATGCCAATTTGGGACTAGCAGAGTTCTCCATTGGTTTCAAAAAATAAAAGTCTATAGTGTGGTGGGAGGGAAGCAAGGCAAAGCCTCACACACACCCCCGCCCCCCACACACTTTGGTCACTGTAACTTGGCAGGGCTTTGGAAATGGTGGACAATCCAGCACTTTGCTCGCCTTTCTACTTAGAATAGTTCTTTAAGGGCATTTCCTAACTCTTTTGTATGTCTCCAAGAAATGCATCTTGATAATTGTATTGTTGTGGGAGATCAACATCTTCCCTCCAGCTTGCATGTTAGTTGCAAAGCAATCGCTTTCATATGCATTTCCCCGGTATTGTTTGCTAATACTAGAAAAATGCTGTTTCCTTGCCAGTTAATGTTTCCAGTTGTTCCTTATTGCCCTGGTAGGAGAACGGGTATCTGGGTCATAATTTGCCCATTATCACACCCTAACAGAGACCACTTTCTTTCAAAACCTGAGGGCTCCCAGCAGCAGTAAGGCTTCCCCCTCACAGCCAGATCTGGTTTTTTTCAGCTGTGAAGTGACTTGTGATCACTCTGCTGCTTTGTTCCCAGTGATCAGAAGAAATTGTGGTTGAAAGAATAGAGGGTTGCTGCAGCTGCCAACAGCGAGAGCTGTTGCAGGAATAGAAGCTCATTAGCGGGCTTCTGGCAAATGCTCATCATGAGGGAGTTCTTTCAGAAGTGTCAGCGCACTGATACAGAACTATTTGCATTCTTGTGGGTAGTTGCTTCCACACTAGACTTTTTCTCTGGAATTGCCATGGTTTGGTCACTCACTTTTTACAGATAATTCAAATGACATTGGTGCCAAATGGTTGTACTTCAGTGCGTTCTCTGTTGTCCTTCTGCTGGTCCCCCTCCCCCCAATCCCTGGTTTGTGACTACTTTTTTCCAATAAACTTAACCTGCTGTGGATAAGCAAAGCTCAATAGAACCTTTGAAACGGTACTGTGCCTTGAATTAAAGTTTCCAGTTAATTTAGCAGCTTCTACTCATTTTATTGCTTCCTATTCACCTTGACTAGGGAGTAGTGATGAATTACCTCTTAATTAGTCAGCTTCTCTTCCCTGCAAGGGAGGAAGTAATGGTTTCCTTGCAGTGGCTTAAATTCACATCAGGTGACAGACTTCCCCTTGGACAATGGGGTTTCCCCATCCTTTCCTTCCCCCTGCAACCTCCGACACACTTTCAATTTACTCTGACAGGTCCCCCAGCTCTCTGGAGCAGATTTGAGGGCTGCAGGGGGAAGGGGACATGGGTTCTACCAGCAGTTCCATCCTACTAGTGGATCAACACAGTTGGATTCAAGCCACTATTTTTTCTTTCTTTTGTAGCAAAATAATGCTCTTCCACTCATTTGTATTCTTGTGTGTTCACAAGAACACACAAGCATTCAATTGCTTCCACACTAGTCGTTTTCTTTGGTGTTGCCATGCTTTGCTCATTCACTTTTTACAGGGAATTCAAATGACATTGGTGCCAATTAAATCTTGCCCTGCAGGAAACAGAAGCTGATTAATTAAAGGGTGATTAATCACTAATGAATGTTTATCCCTGCAGTGTTGAACCGAATGAAATAAAACTGGCAGATCCTGCAAGGAGGATACTTTTAATTAACATTGCAGGGGAACTTTGCTGGTTGGGCCTTGCTTTTAAACATTATAGAAAGTTCTTGTCCATGTGGAAGGGAAGCTGGATAATATAGTACTCCAAATTTACTGCTATGTAGAACCACAGTTTTTCAGTACAGTTCTTGAGTTCAGTGGGGCTTACTCCTGGGTAAATTGGTTGCAGCCTTAATTTAGCTTCTTTCTGATTTGTAGAAAAGAAATGCCTCAGCAGTGTTACTTCGTCTTAACTTACGTCTGAACTTTCTCCTAGACATGAAGGGGGGGTAGTGCCTTACTGTAACTAGTTAGTTCATCCCTGACAAATTATGTTTGGCCAAAGTTTTTTTTCCATTTCTAATATAATTAGTGTGTCTATTATTTTCCCTCTTAAGATACTGTTTCCTTCTAAGTTCACTGAATGTGTTGAAAACAAGCCTTTTCTTTCCCAGTATTAATTGTAGTAAGGGGTTTTGTTTAAATATGAGTAGCAAGGCAAACTGATTCAGTTATTTTTACACTTTCCTGTAAAAACAGCATCTGTGAATGTACCACAATGGATCGTGATGTATTTCCGCTACCAGGATGGAAAATAAGCCATTTATTATTTCAGCTCTGACTTACTGTGAACTTTCTGACCTTCAGGCCTTTTAAATCAAAATAATGAGGGACACTCGAACAGCAGCTTGGGTGCCAAACTAGGGGCTACCTGATTATTGTAGTGAGCTACAAACAGGATGCTTCTGATGTTCAAGACTGTCCTGAACATCACATGAAATATCTCCTTGCAGATTTACTATAGGTAAGAGATTTCATTAAAACAGAAAAAGTTCTTACTGTTATTTATTGAGACCACTAAGGAGAAAGGGATCAGGTTAAGGATGTGTGTAATGATGGAGCTTCTGTAGAAAGCGATCAGGATCCTAGCAATATATCTGCTGGTTTTAGCATGTAATGGTTTAAATTGAACTTATCCTTGATTTGCAGTATGCTCTTAATTATAATTTTTGAATTGCTTTATAGTACAACATCCTTTATCATCTTCATTTTACTTCATGCACATTTTATTACTGTTGATAGAGGCATTAAGTGATTACAGCCTTTGCTTCCAATCTGATCAGATTCCAGTCTTTTCAATCTGTGTCTGAGGGAATGGAGCAGGCTGCCTTATTAATTCAAGAGGACATAGCCCCTGTAGTCATCACAGTATCCTTTGGAAAATTTCGCAAGTATTGCATGACTGACTTTAGTGTGCAAGCCAAATTTTCATTCAGTAATTACTGACTGCCTTCTAAAATTAACTTTAAGTTGTAGCCAAAGAAAGCTCAGCTTTGTTTTCTTTCTCATTAAGTGTTAACTTAGATCTGTTTAACAGGGATTGCCAACTCCCACTATGGACACTTAAGCAGCAAGCTAAAAACAAGTTCTCAGGAAGAAGAATCTCTACTCAAATTATATTCTATAAACACATGTTTTTAAATTAAAAAACCATACATTTATTTTTCTCTGCTGCAATATGGCAAAATAGGTATTAGTAAATATACTAATATATGGAGAACCTGGTGAAATTTCCTCTTCATCACAACAGTTAAAGCTGCAGGAGCTATACTAGAGTGAACATTTTAAAAGAGGGCAGGGCACCTGCAGCTTTAACTGTTGTGATGAAGAGGAAATTTCACCAGGTTCCCCATGTATACAAATGACTCCTGCTGAAATTCCCTTTTCAATACAACTGTTAAAGGTACAGGAGCCCTGTTCTCCTTTTCATATGGTCACCTTACTTTAGACATCATCTTGATCTCTTCTAGGTCTGTCATGTTTCTGTAATTATTATTAACCGTCTTAATTCTAAGAGCTTTACTTGAGTGATTTATTGGACATTTGTGATTGGCCACTCACGGAAATTTGCAGATCCTTTACATGATGCCATCAACCTCCAGGACATTTCCTGTGCTTTTACCTGTTAATCGTGCTTTTTTTAAAGCGATAATGCAGTATTTAAAATAATCGAAAATAACTGCGGGATGTTCCCAACGTATAAAACTGGCATAGGGTTATAATTCTGCCACTAGATGGTGCTGCCTCATTGAAGTTAATAGTGTTGCCAAGAGGGGAATTTTTTAAATTTAAAGTTATGTGGTCATCGTCTAAAGGAGTCAGTTATGAACATGGAAAGACTCCAGAAGAAGAAACCCTGGTAAGGATGTGGGTTTTTCTGTTTAGGAAGCAATACATTATAATAAAGCAAGTCTCTCACCTAATGAATTTATATGGACATTTTGAGTTCTCTTCTATTTGGACAAGTTCCATGACAAAACTGTTGACCATAAATTGTATAAAGATGTGCTGTGAATGTCCTTGAGTGGCAACCATATTGATAGTTGGATTAAATTGCAACAACAGAAGATTGTTGTAATTTAAAATGTGCCTGGATGATTTTCTTTTTCAAGTTTATGCTCTGCACAAAGCTGTAAGAACAAAGTCCACTTAGCAACAGTGAACTGGCCTGCAAGGACACATTTTTAAAGTACAGATGTCTGCTGCTGTTAAGCAGATGTGCATGTAGGATTATCGTGAGCATAATGGATAAAAAGTAATGCAGTTAGAGCTGGCTTGTCAGATGGTTGCTGACAGTAATACTTTTCCTGCAGTGGTAAATGGGGTGAACATATGGCTGTATATGCAGCTTCTGTTGAGGAATACTATTGCATGAATGGAGGGGGCCTATGCTGTATGATGGCAACAAGGAAGGGCCAGTGAGAGAAGCAGCTGAAGACTGTAGTGGGTCATGGAGCAATTGTAAGGTATGGCTGGGCCAGTGTTCAGTGAATAGAATAAAGGAGAGGGATTGAGCTAGAAACCCAGCAGTGATCTTAACTGGCTATGGAAATAAGAGGTAAAGAAGGTCTCATTATGGCTTTCAAGCCTCAGGGCTACAAAGCATGGGGTAAAATGGGGCAAATATAACAAAAAATATTTATGTGAAATAATAATAATAATAATGTTCTACTTAGTTTTATGACTACTATTACTACTATTATTCAACTTTTTAAATATCACTGTTATAGAACAATGTAGGTAGAAAAGCATTTTTTTTCACCTTTATGCTTATTCATTATGCAGTCTGACACAAATAGCTACAGAGAAGGTGGCATAAGGTAGAGCTTTAGATAAGACTGTCATGGGGAGCAGGTTGCCAGCAATAGCTGATAACCACCTCTAAGGGGCACCAGCAATATTTAGTGCAACTTGCTTAGACAGGGATCTAGCCGACTGTTCTAGGATGAGAGTGAATGAGCCAACAAGGATGAAGCTCAAGCAGGCTGTAAATCTTACTTTTGCTATGCACACGTTCTAAAGGTGGTCAATGTAAGACGTGCCATGCTTGGGGGATGGAATGGGACCAGTTACCCGTCCAATTCAGGACTAAAGCACAATTGAAATAGATCCAAATAATCAGTCTCATCCCGGAATCCCTACCACCACCTGTTCAAGTTCCTTGTGTAGAAAGGGAGCATTAAGGACCAGACAATAGTTATTAAAATCATCTGAAACCAAGGAAGATTTTTTTTTAAAGGAGCAGCCGCACAGCTGCCTCCTTCAAGACAGCTGAGACCACTTCCTTTTGAAGAGAGGCATTCACTATTTCCTTGGACCCAGTTAGCCAGTCCCACCCTGCTCAATGATATGAACCAGGAAGGATAAATGTCAAGTATATGAGTGTAGGCCATATTAGTTCAAGAACATTGTCCATATCTTCAGACCTCCAGCAACTGAAAATCATTCAATAATACTATTGCCAGACATCTCCCATTGTTTGATGCATGGCCTTTCCTTGTTGCCATCCTACAGCATAAGATCATGCAATACTATTTCTCAACAAAAGTTGCATATGCAGCCATATGCCCACTCTATTTACTACTGCAGGAAATGTATTACTGACACTACTGGACATTTCTATAAGTTGTGGTGGATGTGAGCGATTTTATCTTCAAAGCACTGACGTCACAGCAGGTCTCTGAGGGTTCTTTGACATCCTGAAATGGGCCATGATGAAGAAGACCCTGAACCACTCAGGAAAGCTCTGCTGGATTGCGCTGTGATAGTTCTAGAGAAGTAACGTCTTGGTATTTGTAGATGGGATTGATAATCCACCACTGAAAAACGCAGATGAAGCTGCTTTCCAACTGCTTGTTGTTGACTTCCAAAAGCACAGATGGTGGCAACTGGATATGCACATCAATGAGTGCCATGTTTTGTGCACTATGCAAACTCACAATTGTATAGTTAAATGCTGCCCCTCATCAAAAATTCCCTGCATGTGGGTTGCTACCATTGGCAGGTGTAAGGACTTGTTCCTTAGCCTGAAGGATCTGGGGACAATTGTGCATTACCATCAGATTTTTGGCAATGGATTGGGGAAAATATGGCAAAAAGCAATGAATTAAACAAAATTATTTTAAAATGTTACATCAATTATATTTAACACCTTACAAACTTAAGATGATACATGGCTTAGAACATGATAGAGATGTAGTTCTTAGGGAGCAGATTATATGCACATTTTTTTTTGACATTGTGCTAAAATTGAATCTTATCTGAATCTGGTTGTGTTTTACATTGAGCAGAACAATTTATAAGCTTCCAGTGGATCTTCTTAGGATACTCTTTAATTATTTAAAAGATTGTGTGGAAAAGGTGGATGTGAAATTAATAACCTTTTGACAGCAGCAAAAAATTCAATAGCTTCATCCTGAAAAAGGGGTACTACCTCCCTTCTGTCTGATTGGTTTTCTAGATCTGGGATGAGGCAATAATGATGACATTTAACTTATTATATAGGGGCTAGAGAAGAACAAATGTTTGAGGGTAGGTTTATTGAAAGATGGAGTGTCTTTTTCATGTTTTGGAATGATAAATTTTGAGATAATGTTCACCCATGTTCATTGTTTTCCCTGATCTGATTTTTTGTTTGAATGATATGCATGCATGTATTAGGTAAGTCATTAAGTTAATTCTTATTTTTTATTGTATAGGATTAAATAAATGTTATTAAACAATGAAATAAAAAAGATTCTGCTGTTCTCTCTTCGCCCAGATAATGCACATGGCTTAAGTTTTGCTGTTGGCTGTTTGGTTAATTCCAGACTTGAGAGGAATTGTGAAACCAGCCAGCACAATTATTAAGTAACACACAGGTCTAGGGGGTGCCAGCATGTCTAGACGGGGCGATATCCCGGGGATTGTCCCTGTGCGTCCACATGATGTGCAGGGCATCCCAGGAGCAGGGAGGGACGATCCCTCCCATGGCCTGGGATATCACCCTACCCAATCATTCCAATTTTTCCTGTGGTTTCGGGGTGATCCTGAGACCGTGGGATGTGTGGCCCGCCATCACGGTTTTGCCCTAGCTCCTTGGGAGTAAACATGAGGAGCCGGGCATGGAGCTCCTCATGGGCTCTGTGCCCATTGGGGGTGGGGTGGGAGGAGCGTGAGGGTGGGTGCTTACAATTTCAGTTGAATGCTCATGCGCTCATTTTCCTTTAAAAAAAAAAATCCAAAATGGCAGGCGCAACGTTCTCCTCCTCCTGGGACGTCGCGCGCTGTGTGTAGACGAGGGGGATGATCTCGCAATCATAAAATCGCGAGATCATCCCCCTCAACCCCCCTCATCTAGCCATGCCCTGTGTGCTTCTCAATAATAAAAGTATCATGACTGACAAGACAGAACCATTTTGGCCTTCTAATGCCCAATTGTTGAATTAGCCCACTCAGAATAGAGCCTGTGTTTCTACTCAGTCTAATAGCTGTCTGCTCTCTTGCCCGAGTGATTGTGGGACCACTACCTCCCTAGACATGCAGGCAATTGGGACAAGGCATAGGGGCACCAGATTCCACAGTCTTTGGACAGACAAGGAAGGCAAGGCAAGGCTTTGCATGCCCAGGGGCTCTCTGCCCTTGTGTCCATTTTTGTAAAAAGATTTATTTCTCCTTGGAAAAACTCTGCATGTGCTCAGTAGTGCTCAGCCATAGATGGCAGGATTTTTGTCAACAAAAGATGACTACTCCCACACAGGTCACAAGTGCCTAAGACTCATAACTGCCTCAGCGTCTGTTGCATTTGGTGTGGGGGAGGAGAGGCCTCCGTCAAATCTGTCCTAATAATGCTCTGGTAAGCTTCTGGGAGGGATTAGATTCTAGAATCTTCTAGAAAACAATAGTTTTTGTAATTAATCTCTCTCATCTCTGCTGTAAAGAGTTGTCTGTTATCTGACAATATTTTCCTGGTCAGATTAAAAAATCTAGCCTTCTTTTACCTTTTTTTGCTTTACCTTTACCTCACACACAGGTAATCATAATGGAAGAAAAGGAGAGTATTGCTCATTGTTTGAAGTTCCATGTGGATGTGCTTTCTGTCATAAATAAACTGGTTCTATAGCCATTGCTTATAAACATATATAAGCTCAATGAATAGGCAAGGAAAATGTAATAATTGATGAAAAGTAAATTCAAACTATTAATGAAGAGAACTTTAAAAGTAGAATAAAAAGTAGAACATAGTAAAATAGGATGCTGAGAAAAGTTTGATTCTATAGGAGGTATTACTGTTCGCAAGAATGTCAGTTTATTATTTGTGTTTATTATATACGCAAGAGTAGTGTATACGGTTGACTGAGTAGGGTGAACGTTGGTCAGGAAGCAGATGGATGCTCATTAATGGCTTGTTTAAAGGGTGAATGAGTTTGGGACACCTGCCTTCCTAATTTTAAATCTATTTTGTGCAGATTGCATTTGCCACAGATTTCACTGTTGCCGTAATGCTGCAATAAACGTATTAGTGTGTGGTGGTAGTGGTGGTTGAATAGATGGTTTGCTGTGAAGCGTTTTTGACTTGGTTCTGCTAATATGTTCGGCTTAAGATAAAGCAGGTACTTAAATAAGACATCATGGTTCTCAAAATAGACAGCAGGCCTCTCTTGAAAAGAGGAGAACTTTCTTGGTTCATGTGCTGCCCACTTCTTGGCTCCTATGGTCTCAATTGTATCACCTCTCTCATCACAGCCTGCTGCCAAAAGAACTCAGCCAATGCTGGGAGATGGGGTTATATGAATTAGACCTGTGTGTCTCTTGGGTGGGTTCAAATGCAGCATCTATTCTTAACATAGTTAGTGCAACACAGAAAACAGTGTCCTATCCTCTAGATGATTATCTGTGCTGGATATCAGTGGAGATAAACCTCTGGCCCAGGGGTGGGCAGAAGATAGACCAGGATTTATTGGTTGATCTTTGGAAGCTTTGAAGTGCATCAGTAAAGATTTCTGACTTCTAGTTGTTTAACAATGACAATAACAAAATGAACCCCACGCCCCACTTTACTTCTGAAATTAAGAAAGCGGGGGGAAGGGGTAATCAACCAACCAAGACAGTGAGCTCCATTCATTTCTGGTACTCAAACTCCTGGGCTTGCATTTCTGAAGGGTGCCTTCGTGGTGTCTGGTTGGCACCACGTTGCTTGGAAACCCCATGCCTTCCCTCACCCGGGGGTGGTGTCAGGCAATCCTGACGCCGGGGAAGGAGTGCGGGGCTTCTGGGTGGCCATCCGGGGACTGGAGATGCCCCCGCCCTCTTCCTGATGAATGGTGAACAATCGCTGGTCGCCTTCCACCATGCACCGCCGGGCCATCCTCCGCTGCAACTCCGGAGCAAGGCTTTGGGGGCTGTCTTGACGCCATCTTGTGTGTCCTCGCCTTGCTCTGGAGAAGAAATAGGGGTAAGTCCCCTACTTTTTTTCTCTACAGCTTCAGCGGAACACCCCAAGGTGGGTGCGTGATTGCAGCGGCAGCGCATAATCAACACGGCACACCCTCCCTGGGGCTTTCTGAGCGTTTAGACAGCCCCTAGGTGCATGGTACCATTATTATCTCCTTTAAGGGGCGCAAACAATCTGAAGTGCTAGTATGACCATGTAATTGTGGGTAGGGATAGAAAGATCTGTTGTCAAGTTTGTTCAGTTCAAGCTTGTTCTGATCCATTTCTGCACAAGCTTGCAACTTTTTAAAAATTAAAATATATATATAAAAATTTATACACATTTTTTGTAATATGTACACATTTTAAAATGTATGTATTTTTAGATGCATTCACCCATTGACTAAAGTGTGTTTGTGTGCTTTTTGGAAATATATACACTTTTCTTTGCAGATTTTTCAAACGTATGCATGTTGAAGAACCTACAGGAGTGAAAGAAATTGGGGGTTTTGCTCCTCCTAGCTCCGTGTCATCTTTGAGGATGCAGTAGCTCTTTTGCTAGGCTGCTTCTGCAGGTGTGGTTCAGCTTTTGAGGATGAGGAGTAGTAGCTGCAGCTTGGGTGATTCAGTAGTTATAAGTTCACATCAGGAGTGATCCCTACCCATTCTGTACCCCACGACCCAGCAGTCCCCCTGCCTAAGGTGATGAAGATGTCTAAGATGTGATGTTGAGGTCCCCCAGGCTGCTGGTTTTGGGGGTCATCAACATTCATGCCAAGGGCAGCTTGTCGGGTAGCTCAGGATTTCATAGCTTCCATAACAACCATGGGACCGTCCCAACACATCATCATCCCAATACGTATAGCACACTCTAGTTTTGGGTTTTTCAGCATAGAAAAAGCATTACACTGCCTTTGTTCAATTCTCCATATGTTCCCCCCAGAGGAGCTTTTTATGGTCATCCAGGGCCTATTACATGCTGGCCCTAAGGACACCAGATCCATCTGAGGCCTGCTGTTATGCACTGGCTAGGCACTTCCAAGATAAAATTTGTTGTATCTGCCAGGACTTAGACTCACCTTAAGTGTTACTGCAGGTGAATCCGATGAGGTGTACAGAGCACAGACTGGCCATGTTTTTTTGGATGAGTTTCAGTTGGTTCTGCTCAAGGACATTGACCGGGTGCTTCAACAGGTTCAGACGACTACTTCTGTAATGGATCCTTGCCCACCTTGGCTTATAAAAACCAGCAGGGAGGGAACAGCCCACTGGGCCAGGGAGGTAATTAATGCTTTCTTGCAAGAGGGAATGGTCTCAAGCCGGCCGAAAGAGGTGTCAGTAAGCCCGCTCCTGAAGAAACCCTCTCTGAACCTGAAAGATGTTAACAACTTTAGGCTGGTGACACATGTTCCTTCCTTGGGCAAGGTCCTTGAGTGGGTGGTGGCCAACCAGCTCCAGACATTCTTCGATGAGACCAGTTATCTACAGTTTTTGTGAACTGCCCGGAGAGCTTTGGCTATTGGGTGGTATAAAAATGTAATAAATAAATAAATAAATAAATAAATAAATAAATAAATAAATAAAAATAAATAAATAAATACATAAATACATAAATACAGTTGGGGTTCAGGTCAGGGCCTTGGTTGCCCTGTATGGTTACCTATGTAGGGAGAGAGACAGAGGGAGTGTAACCCTGTTGATGCTTCTGGATCTCTTAGCAGCTTTCAATACTAGCAACCATGGTATCCTTCTGGGATGACTATATGAATTCAGAGTGTGGGGTAATGCGTTGCAGTGGTCAAAATCTCCCAGAGATTTTTGGCTGTTGGGCGATATAGAAATGAAAATAGCTTATTTCTTCGATTGTAAGATGCCATCGATTGTAAGACACACACTAATTTCAGTACCACCAACAGAAAAAAAGCTTTGATTCTAAGAATAATAATTGCACCCACGATTCTAAGAAGCACCCCGTTTTTAGAGATATTTATATGGGGAAAAAGTGCGTCTTAGAATCGAAGAAATACGGTACTACTACTTCTTTAAGGCTGCAGCAGTTCTTTTTCATTCTTGTGAGCTGGCACTCACTCCGTGAAAATAAAGAGAATGAACTGTTGCCACTGCCAGCCAGGGTGTGATGGATCCCTTGTTGTGCTGACTCCAGTAACAATAACAGGACAAACCCACCCCTCCGACTTAGCCCATCTATTAGCTTAATAATTAACAACGTCCACGCTGTTGTTTCTGTTCACTCTCTTAACGGTATAAACAACCTCTCTTACATGACGGCTAAAGTAAAACCCATCAGTTGGTAGCTGAACTTGGATTTCAATGTATGTCTCCATTTTCATCTTGATGATAGAGTGGTTAAGCTTTCCAACTCCAAGTTCAATTATGGATTTTGGGTACTACTAGTTCACTAATGTTTTGAGATTACCAGTATTTCTTTTTCCTAAGAGTTTAATCACACTCTCTGATATGATACTAAAACCTGATAGTATCCAAAACCTGATAGTATCCAATTCATTATGCATCAAGTATAAAACATTTTTGTTTGTTTAACAAAATAGCTTAATGGAAATCTGAACAGCTAGTTGCAGTGATTATCAACACTGTTGATTTGATGTCAAATAACTAAACATATACATGGAAAATAGTGATTGGTATTGTAAAGTTGAATAGAACATATTCATGCAAAGGTTGTTCCTGGACTTGAAATTGTTCGAAGCCAGGGAAGAACTAGAGGCAATAAAATATTCTTCAGTGGTACCATTCCTATAAAATCTGGATCTAGTGACTGTTGGTTAGGTATTAGGGCATTGAGCTAGTTTGAGCTGATAATGTTGGGTTTATATTAATAAAGATGATACGTTTTTTCTGCTTAAGAATGATTACATAGAAATGTTTCCATTCTTGTTTCTAAATACTTGGCTTTCTAGCCTATAGTACACCCTAGTATGTAGGTGGATAGATTTCAACATTGTTTCCCACTTAATTTTCTTTACTAGAATCCTCGTTGTCCAGATTTGCAAAGCAATAGTGCTTACTAAGGATCTCTTCATTAGTTGAAGCCTAACTAATCTAGCAGCATGTTCTTCAGCATGTAAATCCTACTGATGTCAATGAGACTTAGTCCCTAGTAATTATGTGTTTAGGATTACAGCATGCATGCTTTATACACACTTGTTTTACAAGGCTCAACTAGTCAAACATTCTTTACTAGAAACTCTGTAAGGGGTCTTTGCAGGAGTGGGTAATTTGTGATGCTCCAGATGTTTTGGCCCACAACTCCCATTAGCCCTAGCCAGCATAGCTAAGGGTGAGGCATGGTGGGAGCTGTAGCTCAAAACATCTGGGGCCTGTCTTGACAAGGGGTTTGCCCCGGGGTGGAATGGCAGGGGCGGCAGGTCATTTATATGATGCAGCCACCATCCCGAGGCATTCCCCTGAAGCTCCAATTTTTAAAAGTTGGGGACTTATCCTGACATCTTTCTGTAGAGCAAGGCGACGACAGTGCTTTTGTGTCTGGCACCTTGCTCTAGAGCTGCGGTGGAGGCGTGCCCCAGCCGATGGCGACCCGTGATTGGTCACCATCAGCTGGACAGGGGAGCGTACCTCCATGTATCAGCAGAGCATCGCAGTCAAAAAAAAATGTAAACAAATATTTTAAAGAACTGTAGCGAGCTGCTGGCGTGCTGGGACAGGAGGAAGGGGCACCCAGTGAGCCAAATGGCTGCCAGGCTGCCTCCGCGGAGCTTTGCATTAAAAGAAAAACATTAAAAATTAAAATGGAGAGGGGTGCAGACTGTCCCCTCCGCGAGTGCTTTTTCTTCCGCGGGGAGGAGGAGGAGGGAAACAACGGGGGGGGGGAGGAAAGGGGCGCTAGGGGCGGTGGCGGGCCCTCTTGAGGCACCAATGCAACCTCATATTGACACAGCCCTGGAGGGCCTCAAGTTGCCCACCCCTGGATTACAGTCTACCTTCTGTCCGCCCCAATGGGGAAAAAAACACATTGATATTGCTTATTCCCTTTTGGCTGCTTAAAACAGCCTGGAAAGAAATTATAACTAGATGGACAATAACTTGAAACAGAAATAAACATTTTGAAACAGAAAATGTATTGCCAGCCAATTCTTTATTATTATTTTTTAAAACAAGTAAGAGGTTAGAAAACTGGAGGAACTTTTCTTTAAATGAAAAAGGCCATAAAGAACTTAAGAAAATTAAAATTGTTCCTTGAAGCTCTGGGGGTGGGGTAGATTTTTTTTTTTTTTACAATAAATGGAACAAAAATATTGATATTGTATTGTTTTGCCAGCAGTGAAATAAACCCTTTGTTGGAATAAGTCAGTGCCACGGCCGTTAGAAACTACTAAATGTTAAACAGAACTTTATATGTTGGTATATGCTTTTGATCTTAGTTGCTGCCTATTCCATTCAGTATTCTTTCAGGTAGTTTATGTGGTGTTGAAGGAAGCCTTCAAGAGTTACACTGAGCTCCTTGGAGGATGGGTGGGATACAAATGTAAAAGACATTTGTCTTTCTCATTATGGTTTGTATGGCACGTTCTCCTTGGTGTTTGTAATACAGTACTGGAAGTTTTGAGGAAAACCCATCCTGTTAGGGGAAGGCGGAGGGACGAGGGGGAGGCAGGCAAGGAGAGAGCATGAATGGATGCCTGGCCCGTTCCACTTCCAGTGTCATTTCCAGTGTGCTGTGCCATGCCAGTTCTCCTCCATTGAAAACAATGAAGGTTCTTGGCCCATGGCCCATCAGAAACGACTGTTGCATTCCTGTTTTATGATTCTGGGGTTGCAGGAAATACTAAACAGGAAAAAGCCTGAGCTAAAGTAGTTTAAGATGTTTTATTTGTCAACCTTAGAAGGGATATGACTTTTAAAAAGTGACCTTTCCAAAAAGTTTACATAGCCTAGTATGGCAATCAAGCACCAGCTTTTGTAGTTCTGGCTCCCTTGATTCTTAATCCTTGAATACCTGCAATTCTTTTGTACTGCTCATTTTAATAAACAGAATAAAAACGCAGTTTCGGCTTGCGTGCTCAGTGTATACAGAGAGTGTGATGTGCAGCACTTCCCAAGCAACATTTGAAGATTATTATTATTATTATTATTATTATTATTATTATTTATTTATTTATTTATTTATATAGCACCATCAATGTACATGGTGCTGTACAGAGTAAAAAAGTAAATAGCAAGACCCTGCCGCATAGGCTTACAATCTAATAAAATCATAGTAAAACAATAAGGAGGGGAAGAGAATGCAAACAGGTACAGCGTACTTGACATAAATCCATGTATGCTTGATACATAGCGTGGAGATTACTGATCACAAAGGAGAGAAGACCATTACTGAAATCAGCTGAGACCAGTTTCCTGACTACTATCTATATATTAAATTTGAACAATACAGGCATTTAGACAGCCATTCTTGGTGGACAGTTGTGAATCTTCCTTTGCTTAGAAATCCTAAATCCCAGAAGTGCTTCACTGTTTTGGGTGGTGCTTAGCTGCAGGATGATGTTAAGCAATGTAGGGTAATTTTGATTTCTACCTACCTATTAGGTCTGCAACTTGATTAAATAAATGTTAATCAACTAGTCATATGAGCTTGATTAATCCTCTAATCTATTGATTAACTTGCATATGATTAAAAACAATATTTCTGAAACAAGAAGCATTATTTCTTTATTAGTAGTAGTTGAAGTATGTAGCAGGGATTATCTTAAAAGAGGCATCCCCCTGTATGTAAGAGAAAGAAGAATGCCTCTTAAAATGGTTCTTGCACTTGCATTAAAAGTTATGTATTTTAAAACCTGCTGCCTAGTTAATCAGGGACATGTTTTTATTTGATTAGTGTTTTTTTTTAAATCAATCTAATTAAGCCTGCAGTGTTACTACTGAGTGCAGTGGTAACTTTGCATTGGAAAAAAATTCTGATACCCTAGACCTGGAGAGTGATTGAATTTAGCATGTTTATTTCATCTGGATTTAGTAAACAATGGTTTAAAAAAGTACCCCAAGTTAATTTTTTGTTCTAATGCTCTACAAGTATTTTACCAGAAATATTTGTGCAGGGGTGGGGAATGAAAGCACACTTATAATGTCATTTTAATGTTACATTATGTAGACATTTTTATTGGAATACTTGTAGAAATGCAAAGACAATATTACTTCCCTTGCATTGTTTACATGTAAGAAAAAAAATTGAATAGTGTTAACACACTAATAAATTTTAACAATCCAAAGAACTATGAATTGGGTTCAACAGAGTTCAACTGTCTTCCACTCAGAGCATTGGGGCAGCTTCAGTTTCATTGCCATTTCATATTAAGGGCGCAAATCCTGTGCATGTCTAGATAGAAAAATGTCCTACAACTTCCAGGACATTTTTCTGACTAAACATGCATAGAATATATGACTAAATGCACAATGTATTTCAGTGAGATGAAATAACGGTATTCTCTCCTATTCTTGCTAGGGTTAATCACCTGCAAAACATTAATTGTAATTTCAAAACTGCAAAATTGCACTGTATTTGCAATTGGCATCCATTCATTGTTACTAATGAATTTATGAAATGGAACATTTTCTGTAGAAACATTAAGTGCTGGAATTCCCCCCCCCCCTCCAGAAAATGCAATATGGTGGGCTTCTGTGTGCCTCATAACTGCAGGAGGTGAAATATTTTGCAATGCAGAATGGGACATTTTCTGGAAAGGCCACCCCACAGTTATGGAACAAACAAGAGGCCTGCTTTCATATTAGCTCATATGTTCACTACCAAGTAAACATCTACACCTGGCTTTTACTCCAGTTCTACTCCACCCTCAAGTCAATCATGTCAGATGATGCACGCCCCTCCCGTAGCTCATGCAGCATTTCTTGACCTAAATCCTGTTTGTTTGTTTTATTTGTGGTGGGTTTTCTAGTCACAGTGGCTTTGGTGCTGTTTGGGAGTCATGTAGCCTCAGCAGGTTTCAGCGCAGGCTGGTGGAAGCGGGACAGATTTGTGGAAGGGAAGAGTTATGTGGGGCAGGAGCTTATATCTAGCCAGAAGTAACTCATTGCCTTGGTGATGGGAGTCAGCACTGCTGGTGTCAGGATCAGTTGAGGGACTGGGTTTCACAGCTTCCATTAGACTCAGAGGCTGAAGAAGCGGAAGATGTACACCAGGAAGTGGGGGAGGAAATTCTCCAAGACTCTCAGGAGCTTATCAAACAGGGCGCCCAGGCCCAAGAGATCACCCTCTCCCTCATTCTCCCCCCTGGGAACTCAGTCTCTGTCGGAGGAGGAGGGAACATCGGAGCTGACGAACCTCAGCGTCCGCTCCAGGATCAAGCGAGCACAGTTCAAAGGAGGTGGCATGCAGTCTGCAAGGCTGGCCACTTCAAGACCCACCGTGAGAGAGATATTCAGTAAAAGTCTGTTGAGCGCTGTGGGGAAACTGTCCCACCAAGATGTGAGACAGTATACAAAGCTTTATTCAGTAATTAGATGTCTCTTCACACCTGGGGAAGAGTGTGAAAGCTAGGGGCTATCCTTTAAGCTTAATTAGCTTAACAAAGCAAAGACACGTGCTTTGAAAGGAGGCTGTTCCAACCCTGTGCTCAATTGCACAGGGTTGGAACAGGAGTGGGGAGCTAGTGTGAAGGGATACAGTTTTGACCCTGTGCTCAATCACCGCCTGCCCCTTTAAATATTCACTGAGCGCAGGAGTGGGAGGGGAGCATAAGGAGGCAAAGGTATGGAAATGTAAAGGTATGCAGAACCTCACAGATTTAAAAAGCTTCATTGAGTGGGGGTGGGGGGTGGAGAGCAAGCGTCCTTGATTCCCTGCACCTACCCACTTGAAGATGTTCAGTTATACTAGGGTGGCCATATGAAAAGGAGGACAGGGCTCCTGTATCTTTAATAGTTGGATAGAAAAGGAAATTTCAGCAGATGTCATTTGTATATATGGAGAACCTGGTGAAATTCCCTCTTCATCACAGTAGTTAAAGCTGCAGGAGCTATACTAGAGTGACCAGATTTAAAAGAGGGCAGGGCACCTGCAGCTTTAACAGTTGTGATGAAGAGGGAATTTCACCAGGTTCCCCATATATACAAATGACACCTGCTGAAATTTCCTTTTCGATACAACTGTTAAAGATACAGGAGCCCTGTCCTCCTTTTCATATGGTCACCCTAGCTATACATATGTTTTTCTTTTAAAAATAACATCAACCCTGTTTTATGTTTCATTTTTAATTACCTGTTCAAGTGGTATCGGCATTTTAAATTTTTTAATAAAAATACATAGAAGCTGACAATGCAGTGTACTGTATAGATAGAGAAGTAAATTAAACAAGCACGCCCACACACCCACACAGATTGTCTTGATTACAATTTCCAATTCGTCATAATTCTGCTATAAGTAGGAGGGAATAATAGATGAGGCAGCTGTTCAGTTGTCAGGGATGCAGGTCATAACTTACTTCAAATGTTTTAGAGAGCTGTTCTTTTAAGGCATTGAAATTTTGATGCAGTAAATGGTCAACACAGTCAAGCGTAAGATAGATCACCATCATTTTCTAATTGTGGATACTTGTAACTGTATAGCAAAATGGAAGGAATGCCCTATTATTAAATCCTGGAGTGCAATTCTGCAAAATCTGGAGAGCTTTTTAAAATTACAAAATTATGTGTTAAATATCAGTGTATATCCACACCTGCAAAAATGTTTTCAAGCTGATGTTTATAACGTTTAGAGCCAAAGAAAGCAATCCTGTGGTTCCAGGATAGTGTCCCAGAGACCATAGGATTTTTCGGACTCCCCCCTCTGAGGCCTTAGACACTGCTACAACCTCAGAAGGGGGACGTCAGAATCCGAGTTCTTCCCCCACCCCCTCACAACCGCCGTGGAAAAAATTCCACTGGCTGCTTTCTGAGGGTGCAAAAGCACCCTCACAGAGAGGCTTAAAAGGGGGGATTTTGGTGGGCGTGGAGAGGAGAGGCCAGGATACAATGTTTCCTACAGGCTCTGCAGCTCCAGCCCCACCCCCAGCAGTGCAACTACTCTAAATGGGTTCAGAGGCCCATCTAGAGGAAAATGAACAAATAGGAAGACGGAGAGATGAAAATCACCTCCAACACTCCTCTTCCCCTGCTGACAGCAGCTTGGCAGGGCATTGGATATTCAGAAACCTCCCAGATTGCAGGCTTCCATCTAACAATGGTGCAATCGTATGGGTTAGTAACTGCAACAGAGCTTTTTTATGGATGACGATACAATCAACCCTGTAAAGAAATTGGCAAATAGAACGTGGCAATTTGAACTACTGCTTATACTTTGAAGTGAACCTGTTGTTTATTTTCAGAATAAACATTAAAATCTAGCATTTTCAGTGTTGCTGAGAGCTCTTTCTAGGCATATAGCCATTTACAATGACAGGCAGTCTCCAAATCCTGTCGCTGCGCTTTGCTTGCCCAGCTGCCAAGTTTCAACGCTTGAAGTTGTACTATTATCGAGTCATGTCTGCATTTGGCAAAACTTTGTAGACACAACATCATTAACTACGCTACATTTTTTTTGCAATATTTACTCCTCTTCCACACTTTTTTCCAAGGTAGTAAATCATCATTTCTTTAATCTCCCCCTGCCTGTGTGAAAAACAGGAATTTATGTAACCGGCACTCTGCTGCAAACCTTTTCCTGTTTGGAACTTTTGTTGTTGTTGGCAGAATCTGGAGATGGCTTAGCTACTCCAAGAGTGACCTTGAATGTCCTTAGTACAAGAATGCTAGATTGTAACTTTCTGATGACTAAGGAAGTCTGTAGCTTCTGTAAAATGCTAAACACTTCCATGTGTGGATGGATTGAAAGTTCTGTATAGACGTGTGTGTGCACAAGATAACGCTTGTTTCCATCATAAATACTAAACCTTATGGCTGTGGTATAAGGTAGGATATATGATGTCTACAAAACAACTTTTTAAAACAGTACTACTTATTTATTTTTAATCAGCGTGTTTTATAGAACAGTTTTTTGGTGTTTTGGGGTGTGTGTTTTTTTAGAATATTATTGGCCTTTCTTTTGGGCAAGCAGCCAAAACAGACAGCATGTCACATTTCTCTGGGTTTTCTAGGCCATGTGGTATTTCCAGACTGAATATTCTAAGAGAGAGCAGAGCGGTTATATGTACTTTAAGCGCATGTTTGCTTCTTTTGCATATAAAGCAATGTGTGTGTGTGGGGGGGTGTCTGTTTCTCACACAAAAAGCAAATGGGGGAGGGAGTGAAGTTCTACTCCTCTCCCATCTCATCTTGCTGTGCTCTGATACTTCAAGCCATTTTTTCCTCAGTCCACCTCCAGTACCCAAAAGTGAATCAGTCAAGAAGAAAGCAGTAGAGCACAATGCAGTTAGGTGGGAAAGGGGGTCAAGTTCACTCCTCTCCTTAGTGACCTCCGTTTTACATGAGATGTAAAGGCCCTCCACCCCCCACTTTATATGCAAATGGGAAAACACATATTTAAGATAAGAATCTTCATCTGGCCTGGCCCTTAACCTATGTGTTTAGCAGTTTGCATTATAGGTGCTTCTAGATCATAGAATCATAGAATAGCAGAGTTGGAAGGGTCCTAAAAGGCCATCAAGTCTAACCCCCTGATCAATGCAGGAATCCACCCTAAAGCATCCCTGACAGATGGTTGTCCAGCTGCGGCTTTTTTTCACACCATCACCCAGCCTTATTCACAGAATTTTACAGGACTCCAGACACATAACTCTCCTGTGTTTTCCCACCACTTCTTCCATATTTTTTCTTATCACAGAAAATCTGTTAAGTAGGAAAATTAGATCCAGTTAGATGCACAGTGCCTTCAGATTGTTAGTGCTAGGACTATCTGGAAGCACCCTATGTCAAACCAAGGGCATTTGTAGCATAAAGCTCCTTCTGCAGAAATGGCACTAGAAACTTATAGAGCTTGGAGACAAGGCTTTATTCACAGAATTTTTTGGAGACGCCAGACAATTTGTAGCCCTCCCATCTTTTCCCACTTTTCCCTCCATCTTTTTCCTCCCCCCCCCCCAAAAAAAAAAGTTAAATAAGATAAGACAGAATAGCTGCATGATGTTCTTTGATTGGTTATGCTAGGAGCTCCAGCAAACAAATGGCTGAAGTTGATCAAATCACAATAACAAACAATGCCCCAGAAGCACACAACTGCATACAACTGAATGTAAAACTATTATTAAAGAACATGAAGTGAACTATAGTTAAATCATAAATATGTCGATATTATACAATTTTATAGATATGTGACCAAGTTGTTTATAAACACAAATTGAGGTAGTTTTAAAGACAATAAAGTCAAGTGACAAAGTCTGGATTATGACACTGTTTTTCATATCACAAGTATATATTATGACACTGTTTTCCATGACTATTACATAGGTAGCAGAAATAAGTAACAGAAATAACAGGAAGCTGGTATTAGTCCCGTTTCATCATGTTAGACTTCCTCAGACAAGCAGTTTCATTTTCTGTAAAGCCAATAGACAATACTTGAATAGAATAACATCCAGGGTAACATAATTATCTTCAAAATATAAAGATTCCAAATGTATTTTATACTGTGTTGAGCACTCACCGCTGTGCGCAAGCAAAAGCCGTGGGAGTGTAGACTCTAGATAGTAGTCCTGTACTTGTTTATAGTTTTTAATCAAAACCCTCCAAAGGGGGGGTCTTTTCTGCATGATAAAAATAATTTTTAGCAACATAAGATAAACCAAATAACAGGAGAATGCTAAAGAATTCAAACTTGAGTCACAGAAATAGGTAACAGAAATAAGTAACAGAAATAACAGGAATCCGGTATTAGTCCCGTTTTTGTTAGACCTCTCATGCATATGATGATTTCTGGGCTCGTCTGTTTGGGATAAATAACTTGGATAGACCAACTCAGTGGTTTTTTTACTCCTTATTTTGTTTTTCAGAATTCAATCCGTCACAACCTCTCATTGCACAGCAAGTTTATTAGAGTACAGAATGAAGGAACAGGAAAAAGCTCTTGGTGGATGCTCAATCCAGAAGGAGGCAAAAGTGGCAAGTCTCCCAGGAGAAGGGCTGCATCCATGGACAACAGCAGCAAGTTTGCAAAAAGCAGAGGTAGAGCTGCAAAGAAAAAAGCAGCTCTTCAAGCGGGTCAAGACGGAAATGGTGACAGTCCAGGTGCACAGTTCTCAAAATGGCCTGCAAGCCCCAGCTCTCACAGTAATGATGACTTTGATACTAATTGGAGTACTTTTAGACCTAGAGCCAGTTCTAATGCTAGTACAATCCTGTCAGAACAAGATGACCTTGGAGAAGGGGATGTACACTCCATGGTCTATCCTCCATCAACAACCAAAATGGCTTCAACTCTGCCCAGCCTTTCTGAGATGAGCACTTCAGAAAACATGGAGAACCTGTTGGATAACCTCAATCTTTTATCCCCTAACACATCCTTGAGTGGATCATCTCAGTCTCCACCCACTACCATGATGCAACAGTCTCCTTGTTATTCATATACTTCAACCAGCACAACTATGGGTTCACCAAATGCAGACTACAGAAAATACAGTTATGCCCAGCCTAGTATGGGCTCCTTGTCGCAGATGCCTATGCAAACTATTCAAGACAGTAAATCGAGCTATGGAAACATTAGCCAATATAACTGCCATGTAGGACTTCTGAAGGAGCTGCTTACTTCTGATTCACCTCCGCACAATGATATCTTGGCATCTGTAGATACTCATGTTTCCCAGCCTAGTGGCCGAGTGCTGGGGCAAAATGTATTAATGGCCACTAACTCTGCAATATCCCCATATGGCAACCAACAGTCCCATAACAAAATCATTGCCCCTAGTGCCCACCCACACCAAGGACATGCCCAGCCAACCCCAGTAGTTAACAGCCATACTTTGTCTCTCACACTTAGCACTGTGTCTCATACTTCAGCTTTAAATCGTTTGTCCACAGCAAAAACCTCAGTACAAGTGCCTATGAGCCACCCAATGCAGATGAACAGCACAAATCCGTACACCACTGTAAACAGCTGTAATGGTTATGGAAGAGTGGGAATTGTCTCTTTCCATCAAGAGAAGCTCCCTAGTGACTTAGATGATATGTTTATTGAACGATTGGACTGCGATATGGAGTCAATAATTCGTAATGACCTCATGGATGGGGAAACATTAGATTTTAACTTTGACAGTGTGTTGCCTAACCAAAGTTTGTCGCATGGTGTTAAGACAACAACACACAGCTGGGTGTCGGGATAAGACTAGAAGGTTAGTTTCCCATGTTTTATTACTTATGCAATCAGTTCCTCCACTTAAGAGAATACTCCTGTGCCAGCCTTTAGCAGTTGTGTGGCTGAACAAAATTCAGTAGGTGTGGCTTCTTCCATCATAAAGTAGCTCTAAGGGGAGAAGTTGCACGTATAAGATCCTTCCCTTTTGTGAAGTTATTAGACACAAAAGTTCCTATGAAACCAGATGTTAGCAATGTTAAAGGGGTATTTCCCCTAGAAGGAAATTGGACAACTAGAGGGAAAAGGAAATGAAAATATAACACACCAAAGATTGTAAGCAAATGCTATTACATAATTTGTTTGTATTATTAGGGGCAAGTTCTAGAAAGGAGAGTTTGGACACATAATTTTCCTTGTTGAAAGATGGGATATAAATCCTTGAAGTGGAATGAAGAGAGGAAAATGCTGACTTGTGGGAGACGTTCTAGTAGTAGCTTCCAGCTAGGAAGAAGCTACTACTAAAATATACTATTACTTACCTGGAAGTAAGTCCCATTGAATTCAGATGAGCTTACTTCTGAGTAGACATGCATGGGATCTAGGCATATTTTGATTACAAAATTACTGCCATGACTTGTTCTTCATTCTCAACTTTTTTAAATTCACAAATTAGATGGGATGAAATGACCTGTGTATAATATTTTTTTATGTTGTAAATGTACCATGTTTGGCATCTTTGGTCAAAACTTTCATTTTGAAAGTATCCATGATATAACCTGTAATGTGTGAAGCCTGTCACTATGCCAAAGTAGACAATTCTTCAAAGGGCATCAAATATCCATCAGATAACAAATCAACTTGAACTTTTACCCTTAAAATTTGCTGAGAAGCTACAGAAAGAGTGAACTACATGAATGAGTCTGAGGTATGAACTGCCTTCACATTTTTAGTGAAGGATTGCAGATGTTGTTAGATCCAAGCCATCATGTTCATTGTTTCATAAATGTACTTTTTGTACCATAGTATAACATGTGAAATGACAATTGGCTTGAAGAGGGTTTTGATAATAAAAGAAAAGAAATCATTTTCACAAAGATACTCAAATCTGAGATGTGCACGGGCTATTGTACAGGAAATAAAAGTTGGCAATCAGTGTGATCACAGTCATCTGGTAAACTAGTCTCCCTAGAAATGGCCCCTTTGGATAGATCCTGGGAAAGTTTGAGAATTCCTACAACATTTCATTCAATATGGATTTGTCAATATGATTATTTTTTAATAGGCTTGCATTGATAAAACATGGATGTGCTTCCTAAAAAGATGGAATCTTTCATTCTTGGCTCTCTTAGGTATTTGGATACCACTGTATGCATAACATTCTGTCTTACGCTCTTGAGTATTTGTATTTTCTTTCTATCATTGTATATTTTCTTTCTATTATCCTAGGCTACAGCTTAAAATACTTCAAACATCTCTGACTGCAGGAACTGAGCAAGGGAGTCCAAAGATGTCCTTCAACCTTTTTACATTTTCTTCTGTAATTTTTTTTTCTCTTGTCAGACTTGGCAGCAGATAGATTTTTCCTGTACGTGATGTTTGCCAGATACTTGCAGGTTTTGCTGCCGTAGGTAAGGCCTGTGCCATTGGAAGTGTCTTTATTTGGAAGTGCCAAACTTACCACAATGTCATAGAAAAGCAGAAAATACTTGTGCATCATGTTTTACATTGACTGTATAAGATGTAGAAGTAATATGGCTTCTTTAGGAATATATTAGATCCAAGAAAAGGTTAAACCCCATGGAGAACTGTGGACTGCTCTATTAACTGCCTTAAGCATATTGCAATTGCTGTACATTTTGTATGAGAACATCTTTGCATATGATCTAGCCATTTAGACTTCCATATCAGAGAGCAGTTTGGAAGCTTTGTCATCTGTGTTTGTGATCATGTAGTAGATTTGTGGGGCTGACTTCCAAATTGATTGATTGATTAATTTTATTAATCACCTTAAATTTTATAATAGTCATATAGCTATTTTTCTTATCTCTACTTTGTTATACAAGTTCCTTAAACATTTGCAGAATCCAGGATGCCTAACAACATTCGTAACATTTTGTATACAGTATTTTAACAAGATTAAGGGGAGAGAATTTATATTAGCACTCTGCAAGATTTCTAAAGAGAAGGCTTCTAAATGTAAAAACTTTGTATTTTCTTCCTGGCACGAGGGTGATCTGTAGATATACAGATAACTTTTGTTACTATATTAACACTGACTACCCCAAAGTGTTAAGTATTGTTAAATGGTATGTACAGATCTTCATATTTGTATTTATTTTTATGGTCGTTTCATAAAGTTTGTTACCCCAGGGACAGGAACTTCTCTCTTCCATAGCATTCTCATTAGTCATCCATTTTTGTTTCACTTGTTCTTAGTGATAGGGTCTCCCATTTCCTTTCTTTTTAATGCCTTCTATTTTCTTTTAACGATATTAAAATAAGAGCTAGAACCTGCTTTATGCTACATTATGAATTTATTTGTCAAGAATGAACCTGAGTCACAAGCTGGGCAGTCTTAATTATATAAATAACAATAGTTTTAGTTGGTGTTTAGTGACCTATTTCTTCAACATCTTACATGTTCAAGAGGAGCCTCAGTTTTGAACTCTTTGGAGAGGTTTATAACAGCAGCCTTGCAACATGTAAATTAATAACCATGTATAATATTGAATTTACAAGCTATAGTTTTGGTAGCATCTTAGCATACTCACTGCACTCAGCAGCATCCGTCTTTACTACCCCCAACTTCAAAATCCAAGCGTACATTGCTAACGGCTGGATAGTAGAATGATTTGTCAGGGAAGTTGTGGGATCTTCACGCTTAGATATTTTTAAGAGGGGACTGATGGGCATCTGTCATAGGTGGTTTCAGTGGAGGTTTGGTTAGGGCAGGGATGGGGAACCTCATGCCTGGGCGCCAAATTCAGCACGCCTGGAGTCCCTCTCTGGTACCCCAGGGTGGCCCAGATGGCCTCACCCCCTTCCTCCCAAAGGAGGGGAGTTCTAGGCTTTTGTGCCATTTTCCCCAAATGCCTGTCCTAAGGCTTAGTCACGGGTGGTAAGAGCTTTAAGCTACTATATACTGGTATTTTGGTCCCTCCCCTTTTGCCTTTGGCCCCACCCACCTCTGGAATGCGGCCCCTGAGAGCTTCTCTGAAATTGAATTTGGCCCTTGGCCTGAAAGAGCTTCCTCACCCCTGGGTTAGGGCATAACTGCTGTGACACCTTCCAATAGGTTTACTCTTTCATTGGCAGGCAGAAGCTGCTTTTGGCCAGGCAGCATGTATTTGCTGCCTTGGGTCACCCCTCCTCTTTCCCAAATTGCTCCCATAGCTTAGCTCTCCCTGCGCCCCCAAACCATTTTATATATCTTGTGCCCCAACTGGGGTAGGGTGGGGGACTACTGGGACCACCAAGGTGTGGTTTGAGGTCCTTCTGCTCAATTATACTTTTGTGCATTGCATCCCAGTGTGCAGCTGTATTTTACCTACTTTTAGCATATCAGTGGTAACACAGCAGCCCCCCTAAACATATTAAACACTCAGACAGTGTTCTCATACATCTTCTATGTACCTCTGGAACCATTTTTAAGTGCTCCCCTGTCTTTAACAAAACACACACACACTCACACACAAAGCTCCCAACAAATAGGAAGTTGATACCAATTCATCCCCACCCTCTTTGGATACTGACAACTTCTGTTACCTGGGCCTGGTGATCAGTAAAACACTTCTAGGGCAATAAGTCCTAGAATGTAGTACACGGTGGTGTGATGAAACAAAAGTTACAGAACAGTTGATAAAATATGCTTTTAAATAGACCTTAATTTCTGTAGTACTTAAGTTTTTTTTTTTAATGTAAATGATGGCTTTGTGAAATGTGCAGAATGTTTTACCCCGAGGCCTTGTTTTTAGCCTTTTCCTCCCCACTCTTGGTCTCTGAGAAGTGTATTCTACAATAGAACTGTTCCAATTTAATGTATTGTTTCTACTGTATGTTGTAATAATAGTTGCCTTAATGAGACCTCTGCTTTGATAAACTGACAAGTTGCATAAAATGGTAAGCTAATGTATTGTTGAATGCTGACAACTCAATAGAACATCCCTAAAGAAGAGAAAAAAAGATGATTAAGGTGGACCAGTTCTTTAACAGTCTTACAGTGCAATTCTGAGCATGTTTGCTCGGAAGTAACTCCCACTGTATTTAGTGGGGCTTAGGCCACAGCTAGACCTAAGGTTTATCCTGGGATCATCCAGGGTTCACCCCTGCCTGAGCACTGGATCTCCTGTGTGTCACCTAGATGAACAGGTTTGACCCCTGGATGATCCAGGGATAAACCTTAGGTCTAGCTATGGCCTGAGTCCCTAGTAAGCGTGTTTTAGGATTGCAACCTGAAGTTTGCACTTGTTCAACTGGATCGGTGTTAATTGGATCGGTGTTGTTATTTTATTTTTAAGATTTTAAGTTCACATTATAAAAATTTCAGGCTTGTTAATTTATAAATGATTTTTAAATAAGACAACTTTTTTTGTACTTTAGAATTACTTAAAGTAACGCTGTGATTCAAATGCAAGCAAAGAGATGTAACTGCATTAAAACCAGCCCCTTAATGAGCGCCCCTCCCCCCTACCATTTTCCGCCTAAGCAGCACTACTGGCATGCAAATATTTTACATGTCATTTGTGTGAATTGTAAGAACATTGGTGGTGTCACTGCTGTACACTTGAGATGATTGTTTGGATATTTGTGGAAAAGTGCCTGATGTTTTCTTAACATAAAATAATTGTTTGTATAAAGCCATAAATGTTATATACATTGCTTTAATGGTGTTGTCTTTCATATGATTATTTGTATGCTGATAAAGAATTCTGTTTATTTGTTCCTGTTTGTAATCATTCAAATAATTGTGTAAAGGGCTTTAAAATCTTTCTAATTTGTCTTTACAGTAGTCCTGTGAGGTAGGTTATTTTTTTGTATGGTGCCTTGGGCATTTTTTATTGGAAAGGTGACCTAATATATTTTATAAATAAACAGATCATTAACATTTCCATTTTATATATGGAAAGCTGAGACTAAGAATGAGTGACTTGCAAAAACCATCCAGTAAGTCCATGGCTGAGCCTACATTTCAATCCAGATCTCCCAGCTGTAAATCCAACACTGCATTCAATGAACCATGGGTGGAATTGTTTATGTTATTTTTCCTCTAATGCTTCTCAACATTCCTTGCCTCACACACACATGGTGTGTGTGTGTGTATGTATGAGAGAGAGAGAGAGAGAGAGAGAGAGAGAGAGATTTTCTACCCTTAAGGTTACAATCCTATGTATGTTTAGACACCAGAAACGTGCTAAAACTCCCAGCGTTCCCCAGCCAGCATGGCAAGCTAGAGAATGCTGGGAGGTGTAAGACTTCCTTCTGTCTAAACATGCATAGGATTTCACCCTAAAGCAAGGATCTGGAAATCTGTAGAACTCCAAATTGTACAACAACGTAACTCTCATAGTGTATTCTAAGTATTGAATTTGGATGTGTGTTGTATCTTGGTTCCTCTATTTGAAAACGCTCCACCACTTGGGCCAACAGGAATCATTATTGGACTTGAAATCACTAAAGAGGAGACTCGATGGCCCAATTCAGATGCAATGAAACATTGGTGTGCGCGTGAACATACAACAACTTTGAGCCCCTTCTTGTCCTCTTGTGCACTCTCCTGCAGAGGAGATGCCTAGTTTTAAACCACAATTTCCTGTGATATCATAAGTAGGAAACTAGGGTTTAAGGGCTACATATAAACCATGATCTGTTTAAACTCTGCTTTAAGAAACTGGGCAGTCTATACTTTAGCTATTTATTATCCTAAAATTCCAGACTCTATTCTTCATTAGAGCGTTGTGCTGGTATTCCTGATTGAGTACTTGGTAAGTAAGCTGGGTCAAAGCATGCTTGGAAGATTCCAAAATGCTCCTCATTTAGGGTTTTATAAAGAGAAACTACAATTACATGCAATGGCGTAGCAAGCACAACTGGGTAGAGACACAAGCAACACTTACCAACATACATTCTATGGGATGGGGAACTACCTTTATGAGTAATGAAAGCATGTAATAGTGTTCCTTGATGGCTTGAAATCTGAGATGAACCTGTTGGCTTAATTTAAATGTATTTATTTGAATATTCCTTGAGCTCGAGGCAGCTTAGAAACAACACAATTCCAGCAATTAATTTTAAAAATCTAAAAATATTCAAACATGGCATAACACACCACAAAAGCACCAGTGATCTCCAAAAGCCAACTTAAAAGAAAAGAAACAACATGCCTTTCTTTAACAATTTAGAGGTGTGCACCTCCTTCGGCTGTTCATTCCACAACTTCAAAGCAACAGTAAAAAATGTCTTACTTCTTCCTGTAACTCATAGGGTTCAGGGAGATATTTTCTGTGAAGTGCATGTTCCAGTCTATAGATTTGAAAGTCAAAACCAGCACCTTGAACTGGGTCTGAAAAATCCAGTGCAGCTGCTGAAACAGTGCTGTCATATTTCTGTTACCTCACAACTTTCCTTCTGCACCGGAAGAAGCTTCCAAACAGTCTCCAAGTTTAGCCCTATGTAGTTGTGTTGCAGTAGTCAAACCTAGACATTGCATGGTATGCCTGACAAAGATGAGAGCGGTTGGCATATCAGGTGTAGCTTAGCCCTATGAAGAGATCCTTGCAACAAATGCCCATGAGTACGTGAGGGACCTCAAGCAGTCTACCTGTTCCAACAGAGTAATTTCTACTCCGTCAGTCAAGGCAAATTTGCCTCTTGAAGAGACATTGGCTTTCAGATGATCATCATTTCTCTCTTGTCTGGATTCAGCTTCAGCTGACAAGACAGTTATTCTATTCTTTTTTTTTAATCTTTTTCTAATGATCTCTCTTGGGCTTGAAAAACCAGGACATATCCAATAAAAACAAAGTTCAGTGAGAGGCTGTTCTTCCTCATAGGAGGTTGAAAAGTTTTTCTCAAGAACAAATACACACCTGACTCGGTGCACAAGAAAATGCAGAATGACCAACTATCCTGAGCCCGAACTGTCTACTTAGAGCAATTCAAAAATATGCCTGCAGCAAAAAAATAAATAGCAGTGATATGATTTTAGGCCTTCTGATATGCAGCCTGAGAGTTTACTGCACTTGTTGGGACACTATAATATATAGAGGATGAAGTAATTTGCATTAACTAATTATTTCAGCAAATATCCTGCACTCTATGATTTTTTTTTTATAATGGTACTGAATAGAATTTAATTAGGCTGAGATAAGTCTTATTTGTAGCCCATCTCAACCTCTAAAGTTCAGGGTGGCTAAAAATATTTCTCCACTAAATTCACAATGAGATAGGTTGTTATAACTCCATTTTACAACATACAATGAGAATGAGAGAGACGCAGATGTTCAAAGTTAAACTAAGACATCCCTATAATAAGAGTGACTAGCAGCCTCCTGTGAAAGAATTGCTTAATTCAAATAAATATGTGAAAGTCAACATGCCCCCTTACACAGGAATCAATGCTGCAGTGCTGGTAGAAACTACCGGCAGCAGAATTTGCTCTTCTATGCAACCAGGAAGTCTGCAAAGGCATGGGAGTGCAGGGTTCTGCAGCCTGGTCCCCACCCTAAAGTACCAGAGGAGACAGTGGGAGATGTTGAGCACGGTGACAGGAAAAAAGGACAGCAACATCACCCAGCCCCGGCAGCTGCATACCTGGGCTGCTGCCTGCTGTCACATTTTTAACATTTAGGCAGGCACACTGCACAGCAAATTGCTTGCTGCTGAGGTTTCAGCCTTTCCTGCCATCTTCAGTTCCTCCAGACTTTGGGAGAACTGAAGTTCGTGGACATGTTTGGAACCTTGGCAGCAGGCATTTTGCTTTGTAGTGCACCTGCTTGACTAAGCGTTGAAAAGAAAAGGACCATTTCACACACCCCAGAAAGCTGGGTGACGGAAGCCTGGGGTGACCAGGACACTGGGGGAAAGGGTGGTGGAGCATGAGGGAAAAGTAGGACAGCAGCAGTGGAGTTATGGCAGATGGCAGTGGGTGGGCAGGGAGAAGGTGGGATTGCAACTACAGGTTGGCATGTGGCATCCCTCAGAGGGCACCTTGCATGGGGCCTACTCAAACCTGGTGTAGCCATTGTGTGCATCTAGAGGCACAGAGCCTTGTATGTGCCTAACCCTTAAGCTCTTTTTGTTCCTCTAGCCCACTGTCTTCCTGTAAACAGAAGCTTTGGCGGCAAAGGGGGCAAATTTCAGCAGATTCCCCCACCATGCACACACACACACACACACACACACTGCTTTTTCTTCAAAATCAAAGTGACCAATAGCATGCTACTTTTAAAAGCATAAATAATACCACATGTACTTTGACCCACATGATGATGCCTACTCCATCACTTTCCTTGGACCTCCTTGCATCTAGGCCCTTGCCTTTTTGGGTTCCCTATCTCATGGGACCTTCTTCCTCATGCACTGTGCAATCTAGATTCCTTGAGGGAAGGGCATTGGGATCTCCTATGAGACTTTCATGGTGCCATCACATTGCTTCATTCATGGACATTTACAGGATGGGGAGAGGGGGAAGACAACGTCATCTACTTGTGACCTTCCTGTGTTTGCTTACTGCTTACTGCTTCTTCCATCTTTTCTCTTAACTCTGAAAATCCACCAAGGAGAGAAAGTTGGAACAGCTTCACAACGCCTTCTAACTGCTAGCACTAGGAGCCCTCTGAAAGCATCCAAAGATTCACTTCAGCAGGAAATATGATTTTATGTACATGCAAATAGCCAGCTAAAGATCTCTCCCTCTTCCAAATTTTGTTCATTTTGGTTCCATATTTCTATATTTAAAAGAAGGCCTGTAAATGTTGAAAATCCTGATCCCATCAACTATGACTTTGGATTTATTTAAAACAAATTATCTCCCTTCAGCATCGCCTTGTAAACAAGATTTTTATTCCTAAGGTTCTTTCCTACCTCTGTTCATTCCTAAACTTAAGAGAAGTTTGGAACTTTTGTTAGTTTAAAATACTGCTAAACTTCCCTTAATTGAAAGCATTCTAGAGCGAAGTACAAAAGTGTAAATAAAATACTTCACACAAACATGTAAACACAATATTATAAAAACAAATAACTATAGCAGGATACAACAGCAATTAAGCAGGATAAAACAAACTAAAGCATAAAAATAAACACTGTGGTATAGTCACATTTTTATCAGCTTTTCTGTGTCCCATTACTTCCTTCTTGGAGCAAAATCCATTTTAGCTGATTAGGGATTGTGTTACTGGGCTGAAATCCCACCACTGTTTTCCAGAATAGTTTGCAGTCAGTAATGGTACTGCACAATAATTATCAATTGAGTCCAATCTGTATTCCTTATCTTGAAAAAGGTGTCATGTGTGGCTGAAAGACTTCTGAAACAGTGACGAGCACTGAATAAATTAAAGATGTACTTGGATCTTCTGCTCTCAGGTGAAATCTCTTGAAGCTACTTTGAATGCTGTTAGTGTGGGGAATTTCCACCAGGCAATTAAGAATGTTGATCCCAGATAACCACAATCATTTATTTATTTATTTATTTATTTATTTAAGGATTTTTATGCCGCCATTCAGCCAAAAAAGGCTCTCGTGGCGGCTTACAAAAGTATTTCTTGACAGTCCCTGCCCACAGGCTTACAATCTAAAAGACATGACACAAAAGGAAAGGGGATTGGGAGGGAGGAGGAGGAGGAGGGAAAGGAAAGCAAATTCAGGCACTACAATCTTAGTTGGAAAGTTCAGCAGTTACAGGTGACAGCAGGAGGGAGGGGGCTCTGAGCTGGAGCTGGACCCAGGCACGGTGGAGAGGTGCCTGGCTGCTGCTTCCTCCCTCACTGGTGGCCTCTGCAGAGACAGTTGGTAGCAGGAGGGAGGGGGCTCTCAGCTGGAGCAGGACCCAGGTACGGTGGAGAGGTGCCTGGCTGCTGCTTCCTCCCTCACTGGTGGCCTCTGCAGAGACAGTTGGTAGCAGGAGGGAGGGGGCTCTGAGCTGGAGCTGGACCCAGGCACGGTGGAGAGGTGCCTGGCTGCTGCTTCCTCCCTCACTGGTGGCCTCTGCAGAGACAGTTGGTAGCAGGAGGGAGGGGGCTCTCAGCTGGAGCTGGACCCAGGCACGGTGGAGAGGTGCCTGGCTGCTGCTTCCTCCCTCACTGGTGGCCTCTGCAGAGACAGTTGGTATGTCTTTGAGATAAGGAAGTAACAGTATCCTCCATTCTTGACAGCAGTAACCCCTAGATGTGTGTGCTCTATTCCCCATGGCACATGCGTCGGAGAAGAATTGATTTAGTGTTCTACCTCCTGTTCACATGTTACATACACTTAAAAATGAAACATGAATGTGATATGAATGCTTGAAAATGTGCATTGTATGCTCCAGTCAGAGCACTGGAAGTGGAATGGTAATATAATAGTCCTATGAGCCCAGCCAGGTGGGCAGCCCTTTGACTAACATTATTGGATCTGGATAAATAAATAAATAAGGATTTCCGTGAAAGCGACTGTTTGCCAAGAATGCTTTATAACCACATTTTCTAATACAGCTGATATTGCATGTGTTTGGTTCTAATGGTCTGTCATCTTGCTGCTTGGTTTGAGTTCTCTGTATAGCAGTGATAACTTCTTCGGCTTCTAAGATTGGTGTGTAGTTTATCCGAACCTTTCCTCTCTGTAAACGATTAAAAATAAAAATGTCCCAATCCTAATAGCCATGTATAACAGTGGTTTTCTGAGGGGTTCTACATGTGGATAGCTTCCCTGGAAAAGGTGTTCAGACCTGCACAGGAAGAAATGTCTCCATTTCCTATTGCCGCTGCTTTGTGGATCTTCAGTTATTACCTGTGTATATATTTAAATTCATGATGCCATCAAATTTCGTGATTATTTGGCCCATGTGTTCGTAATGCTCGCCTATCTTACAGACTCACTGACCCTGCTCAAACGACATGCTAAGCCACAGTGGTTAAGCATTTTGAGCAAAACATTTTGGCCTGCCATATCTTGGAAACTATTCCTAGCCATGGTGGCTACATAACCACGGTTTAAACACACTCACTAACCATTTGCTGCAAAAGGGTTAGTGACCTAACCATGGCTTAGCATGTTGTCTGAACAGAACCATTCTTCAGAGCATGTATAGTTTGCATCTACACTATGGCATATTTGTACATGTGTGGAGTAAGTTGGTTGGTTTATCCCTTTTCTTTCCGGAGGAAATATGATATCACTTTAGGAGAAAGTTGCCATTTGAACTCCTTCTTCAAACCATTCAAGTTTAAAGAAGCAGCCACACAGGTATACATGGCCATATAAGATCCATTTCTCTCTCCTCTCTGTATAGAGCTACCAATGAAAAGGAGGACAGGGCTCCTGTATCTTTAACGGTTGTGTTGAAAAGGTAATTTCAGCAGGTGTCATTTGTATATATAGAGAACCTGGTGAAATTCCCTCTTCATCACAGCAGTTAAAGCTGCAGGAGCTATACTAGAGTGACCAGATTTAAAAGAGGGCAGGGCACCTGCAACTTTAACTGTTGTGCTGAAGAGGGAATTTCACCAGGTTCCCTCCCCGTATATACAAATGACACTTGCTGAAATTTCCTTTTTTAATACAACTGTTAAAGATACAGGAGCCCTGTCCTCCTTTTCATATGGTCATCCTACAGTATATACCCATTGGCAGTGGTGAGTAAACATTACATAAAAAGGCCACATGGGAATAACCAGTAAGAGAGGTGTACATGGTGTCATGCTGATGCATTATGTGATTCTAAACTACAGCTCCTAAGATGCAGTTTGATATTGTGCATGCACAAAAACTCATATACACAGAAGAGATTTTGAATTAAGGGAGAACTCTCGTCTGAGATTACATGGATGATTATTATTTTTTTTACTTTCCAAGGAAATAACAAAATCATTGGACGTGAGTTCACCCATCACTAATTTAATTTAAGACCATTTCAAGGAAGAAAGGGGACAAAAGAGAACAAATTTCTGGATCCAGAAATAAATGACAACAACGAGGCGGCTACTTCAGATATTGCTGGCATGTGTCAGGCATAATGAGGCATATGCAAGAGAACTAGTGAGAATGATCCTCGTTTTACCTTTCAGGCAGTGCAAAGCATTATAGGTACTTTCATGTTAACCACCCACTGAGGTCATCTGAAGTGAATGGTGTTTTCATGAAATTCAAAAGAGCAATAATCTCATTCCGCACCTCATGCTTTCTGCTGGATTAGAAGAAAAGCTGTTGACAGAGCTGGGCAAATCCCATGTCATGCCTTAATTGCAGACACATGCAATCTGTAACAGGCCCTCAGCGGCAAACAGCGTCACAGCCATGTGTGATGGCCCACTGGGTATTTGATACAACTGGTTTCTTGCTAGTGCAAAACCAGGGTGGGTGTCAAATGAGCTGCTTTGCTTTAGCAAAGGGCTGGCAGAGTGAGGCAGCCGCTGCAGATGGTAAATGCTCGGGAGATGAGGTGTAGATGGAGCTGTATGTGCCACATGACTTGTCCTGTGCCCCCTAAACTGGCCTTCTGCCCTCAAGTGCAGTGGAGGAGGATGCCTTGGCCATTTCTACACCAGCCTGGTGTAGAAGGAGGGAAGGAGGGGGGAGGATCTCGCAATATCCTGATCGCAAGTACCTCCCTTTAGTCTAAATGCGGGCACGACATCCTGGGAGGAAAGAGGGTGTCACACCCACCATTTATTTTTTAAAGGAGATGAGTGCATGTGCGCTCCAATGAAAAGTGAGGCCACAGCTAGACCTAAGATTTATCCTGAACCCTGGGAATCATCCAGGGTTCGCCCCTGCCTGAGCACTGGATCCCCTGTGTGTCACCAAGATGAACAGGTTTGACCCCTGGACAATCCAGGGATAAACCTTCGGTCTAGCTATGGCCTGAGTTAAATAAAAAAAGGCCTGACCAAACTCTCCACCCCACCCCCAATTCCTCCTGGCCCAGTTCCTTCCTTCTACTGATCCCCACTACTCATGGGGAGGAGGGAAGAAGCCAGGAAAAGCGGCCACACCTCCCGCCATCTCAGGACAATCCCGAGACCGTGGGAAGAATCGGATTTTCCCAGAGAGTACTTATCTCTGGGAAAACCCATTCTTGTCCTTCCTCTTGGGAGTCCCATTAGGGCACACAGGGACTCAGCCATGACCAGCCTGGATTTTGGCCCTTGTCACCACAGTTGAAGTAAGACTCAAGTGCCAGCCCAATCAGCTTTTGTATATGAAATGGGGGAGGAGGTGCCATTTTGTCCTTTACCTCAGGTAACACAGTGCCTTGGGCAGCCCTGTAGGCCAGGGGTAAAAGCCAACAAAAGTCCTACTTTGAGTAAACCCATTGAAGGGAATGGGATTTAAGTTAGTCATGGCTAATTGAAATCCCATTCATTTCAATGGGTCTACTCTAATTAGGATTTATGTTGGATTTTGCCCAAGGTATCCTGCAGATGTTGGACTACAACACCTATTAAGTCCCATCAAGCATGGTCTGTTGTCAGGGATCGTGGGAGTTTTATGTCAGCACATCTGGAGGGCACCACATTGCTTACCCCAATGGAGGCAATGTGTATCTCATTGTCTTTAGGCCACACTAAATGCATCGTTGATTGAGGGGAAGGGAAGGAGAGGGAAAAGCAGATGTATAGGAATGGGAGGGAAAACTCAAGCAGGCCTGAGAGGTGGGAAAGGAGGAAAAAGCTGGGGGCTGCCTAGATTATTATTATTATTATTATTATTATTATTATTATTATTATTATTTATTTATTTATTTATTTATTTATATAGCACCATCAATGTACATGGTGCTGTACAGAGTAAAACAGTAAATAGCAAGACTCTGCCGCATAGGCTTACAATCTAATAAAATCATAGTAAAACAATAAGGAGGGGAAGAGAATGCAAACAGGCACAGGGTAGGGTAAGCAGGCACAGGGTAGGGTAAAACTAACAGTATAAAGTCTGCACAACATCAAGTTTTAAAAGCTTTAGGAAAAAGAAAAGGTTTTAGTTGAGCTTTAAAAGCTGTGATTGAACAAATGTTCTGGAAGAGCGTTCCAGGCGTAAGGGGCAGCAGAAGAAAATGGACGGAGCCGAGCAAGGGAAGTAGAGGCCCTTGGGCAGGTGAGAAACATGGCATCAGAGGAGCGAAGAGCACGAGCGGGGCAATAGAGTGAGATGAGAGAGGAGAGATAGGAAGGAGCTAGACCGTGAAAAGCTTTGAAGGTTAACAGGAGAAGTTTATAGTGGATTCTGAAGTGAATTGGAAGCCAATGAAGAGATTTCAGAAGCGGAGTAACATGGTCAGAGCGGCGAGCCAAGAAGATGATCTTTGTGGCAGAGTGGTGAACAGAAACCAACGGACTGATGTGAGAGGAAGGAAGGCCAGAGAGAAGAAGGTTGCAGTAGTCCAACCGTGAAATAACCAGCACATGAACAAGCGTCTTGGCGGAAGAGACAGACAAAAATGATCGAATCCTGGCAATATTATACAGGAAAAATTGACAAGATTTAGCTACTGCCTCAATATGAGGAATAAAAGAGAGCGAGGAATCAAATATAAAGCCAAGGCTACGAGCTTCCTTGACTGGAGTAAGCGTAACATCATTGACAGTAAGAGAGAATGAGAGATGAGGAGAAGGTTTAGGAGGAAAAACGAGCAATTCAGTCTTTGCCATATTGAGTTTCAAATGACGATGAAGCAGCCAAGCTGAGATATCTGAAATGCATACAAATGACACCTGCTGGAGATACGATCGTGAACATCAGGAGAAAGTTCCGGAGATGACAGATATAGTTGTGTATCATCGGCGTACAGATGATATTGGACGCCATGAGATTGAATAAGCTTGCCCAAGGGCAACATGTATGGTGCCGGGTTGCCCCTGGGTTTTAAGAAGTCAACGAATAGCTGGGGGTGGCAGTAGCTAATCCTGATGCAAAGAAAGCACAGGGTTTCTGGAGGCCATTTGACCTGCTGGGCCCACCCCCTGCCCCTTGCCCAGGCGGATGGCGACCAATCAGGGATTGCCATCTGCCCGGGAGCGCCTCTGCCATGATGCCGGAGCAAGGTAAGATGGTGGATGCCTCGCCTCTGGCAAAGAAGTTGGGGTAAGTCCCCAACTGTTTAAACTTGCCGCTTTGCGGGGAAGCCCCACGATGGCTGCAAGGTGGCTGCTGCGTCATATAACTGACACAGAGCCACCGCTCACCCACTGTGGGGCTTTCAGGGTGTCTTGTCTAGGCAGCCCCCTGGACCATGGGGGGAAGGGGAAGGACCAGAACACACCTAACAAATGGATGGGCCTTCAGGGAGCCAATAGCCGCAAAGGAGTTTTACATAGCCTTAAAAATGGGGTGGGTGGGCACCCCTGTCACTCACGTTAGCCTCTCCAATGTTCAGACTATAACAGAGTCTTACTACGAACAAAGATTCCTTCCTGGTCTTTTAGATGGCCTCAACCAAAGAGTCTTTGTGCATTGCCCTTCAAAGCCCACAGAGCAGTGCTGCCTTTGGCTGCCAGCGGGGAGCCAGTTCTGTACGATGGATGGCAGCTGCTCAGGCAGAAACAATGGCCTCGTTGAAACACCACCACCCTCATTCCTAGGGGAGATACGCCAGCCAGAATTGCAGCTGGGTTGGGTGCTTGGCCGCACAGTGTCGGGCAGGGTGGGCGGACCTCTGGTTGAGGAGGCTCCTCTCATTTTGTTTCCAAAGCTGCTGCTGCTTTTTTTTTTAAAGGACAGTGAAGGTTTTCCCAAGTATGGGAATGCTGCCAAAGATCCCACCCTCTGCATGGAATTCTGAAGATGGAGAATTGCAGAAGGCAAACGGCCTCCGTTTACTAAGCGTTCCATAGCAGTGTCTCAACACAGAGCCAGAGAAACGTAGGGCCGTGTTATAAGCATTCTGTCACAACAGATGCTCTCTCTCCACCTATGCCTCTTTTTGCCTCATTCGGCTTCTGTGGTGAGATGTTTTGAATGTGATGTAGCCCTGTAACATGCCCTAGTGTGGATGAGCCATTCAGTCAGTCTCGCGCAACCACAATCAAATTGGCTGGTGTTGATTTGGAGGAGGAGGGTTATGACCAATCTCCAAAGTATGTGGATCCTGTAGACTCTGACTTTGATCTGTTCTTGTCTGTGTTTTATTTTTCATGGCAGTTGGAGAAAATCCCCTGAGGGGAGGTTATGTTTTCGTTACAAAATTTTAGTACCTTTTGTTCCCTGACATTTTTCATTACCCAAGCAGGTTTTTTTGGGGGGGGAGGGGGGGTCACTCGTTTTGTCCCGTTGGGTCTGCGTGTGCTTCCAGGTTGACTGAGCCATCGTCCTGCCTCATTCGTGGAACTGTACAGAAAGTCCAGATGTCGTCATCTTCCATTTGTAACCCTTCTGTTTTTCCCCCACTGCTTCTTCCGTCTTTTCTCTTACCACAAAAGTTCTGCTAGGTAGAGTTAGGAGACCTCCATCTGGAAACACCCTGAGAGGGATAAGTGGCCCACTCAGTTTTGCTGCTAAATTGATGTACAACCTCGACCCTTAGCTGGCAGAAGAACTAACATTAAGGCTTGGCAAGAATTTATCTCTACTGCCTTGTATATTTTCCTTGCTCAAGACACGCATTCATTTTAGGCTTAGATGTAGGGTGACCATACGGAAAGGAGGACAGGGCTCCTGTATCTTTAACAGTTGCATACAAAAGGGAATTCCAGCAGGTGTCATTTGCATGCATGCAGCACCTGGTGAAATTTCCTCTTCATCACAACAGTTAAATCTACAAGAGCCCTGCTCTCTGACCAGACACACTCCTTTGCCATGGAATGTATTTTCAAGAACTTTTTCTGTACTAGTGATTGGGAAATATGAACAGAGGGTGCTATTGTACTCCTGTCTTACTTGTGGGTTTCTTATAGCCATCTATAAGATTGGGAAGGGGCTGTGGCTCAGATGCAGAGCATCTGCTTTGCATGCAGAAGGTTTCAGGTTTGATCCCTGGCATTTCCAGGTAGGGCAGGAAAAATTCCTGCCGGTAACCCTGGAGAGCCATTGCTGCCAGTCAGTGTCGACAATACTGGGCTAGATGGACCAAGGGTCTGACTCAGTATAAGGCAGCTTCCTATGTCCCTACCTAGTTGGCCACAATGCTGGACTAGATAGGCCCTTGCTCTGATCCAGAACAGCGCTCCTTATGTTCTTAACTGCCATTCTCTAGCTTTCAGCTGACAGTGACTAATGTGTATAAGAATCCTTGCCCTTTTCATAAGCATGTATTGGAAAGTGAGCAATAGCCATTCATTTCTCATGATTTAATCACCCAAATTTTGCATGCACCAGGTGGGTTATAAACAGAGTGAGCAAACCCAGTGTTTGTTTTTCTAATATCTAAAGGAATTTTTAGGGATTTGTTTTCTCTTAAACATTCCATTCTCATGTGTAGCCAGATCATGCTCAGTATAGTGGGGTTCATCATTCGGTTGTAAGTTGTGCAAACGTTATTCCTCACTTTATAGAACTGTTACATCGAAGGAGGAACTACACATTAGGCCTAGTTCCATGATGCTTTGCTTCTTATTTTTTTAATGTGTATATTTATGTGTGCGTGTATGTGTGTATAGTAGGGCGACCATATGGAAAGGAGGACAGGGCTCCTGTATCTTTAACGGTTGTATTGAAAAGGGAATTCCAGCAGGTGTCATTTGTATGCATGCAGCACCTGGTGAAATTCCCTCTTCATCACAACAGTTAAAGCTGCAGGTGTCCTGCCCTCTTGTCCACATACAAGAGGGAATTTCACCTGGTGCTGCATGCATACAAATGACACATGCTGAAATTCCCTTTTCAATACCACTGTTAAAGATACAGGAGCCCTGTCCTCCTTTCCATATGGCCACCCCAGCGTGTGTATACACACACACACACACACACACACACTCTGCAGTCACTACAGCTGCAATCCTATTTGTAGATGCCTGGCAGTAAACCCTTTTAGATACAGTGCTTCTCACATCTGAATAAGACATGCATAAGATTGCACTCAGACTGCAATTTGAAATGGAAGATTGGGGAGGGACACTTTAACCCTTTCTCCTTGTGCTGTTTTTCTGCTGAAAATTGCTTCCTATGCATGTATCCTTTCTCCCAGAGCAGATACAAGCAACTGTGGAAGCTTTTTTTCAGTAGAAAAACAGCACAAAAGCAAGAGTAAATCACCTTTCTCCCTTGGCACCTGTCCTTACTTGAAATTGCACTTGCAAAGGCTTAATTAATTGTGTGACTATGCACGGACGTGTATATTAAATCCGCCCGCCGCCCCCACAAGAGAATCACACAATTACGTGCGATGCATAGTTTCACTTCGAGCTAATTTTCTGGAATAATAGTTCATAATCATACTTCATTGAAATTACACAGATGAAAATATATTTAGGGAATCTGAGGAAATAATAGGTAACTCTTAATGGCGTGATTCATATATTTCCCCCTGGTCCAAAGTAATCCAGCAAAAATTACTCAGTATAGGCCTCTTTCCTCCCTATTTACTTTCTTTGGACTCAGGGCGGGCGAAATTAGCAATTAAGTAGCGATGCATGGACATCGACTTCCAGGAGCTACAACAAGCAGCATGTGGACCCTGCTCCACTCAGTCCATGGGAGTACCAGGCCCTCCTAGTGGTGGGATGGCACCCTACCTGTCCTGGCTGACTATTCCCAAATATAGGAGAGCCTTTACCCTGGCAAGGGTTAACGCCCTTCCTTCTAGGGTAATGGAGGGTAGATTTAATAAAACTCCACTTACAAAAAGATGTTGTCCCTGTAACAATATGGAAGTGGAGACTACTCTCCATGTGTTATTTTATTGTAGATTTTATCAAGAAGCCAGAAATGATCTCTTATTCCCCATTATTCAGCGCTAACCGGGCCGTTCTATAAAGGACTTGAATTCTATCCTGCTTCAAGGCTATAACAAAACAATTACCTAGCAGGTGGCGAAATGTCTTAATCTGGTTATCCAGATAAGACCAACAATGGGACCTTTTTCCTTTTAACCTAACTTTATGTGGTTTTGATTAAATGTATATTTATGGTTCTCCTATAAATTGCCTGTTTATATATCTGATGGTCTGTTGACCGTAACAATAAAGATTTGAAGTAACTCTTAAGGCCTGGTTCAGATGTAATGGAAAACCATGGTTTCCTGTCACAAGAATGAGCCACAGCAAATCTTGGATTAGCACTCCCCTCCTCCCCCTCCTCCTTTCTTCATCTTCACCTTGGTATCGTCAGCATCAGCATCAGCATCAGCATCAGCATCATTTTATTTGTTGCATTTACATCCTACCTTTTCCTCCAAGGAGCCTAAGCCAGTGTACATGTTCCTCTTCCCATTTTAACCTCACAGCAACCTTACTATGAGGTAGGTTGGGCTGAGGCCATTTCTACACCTACCTTTTTCCAGGGATCGTCCCAGGATGTGCATGCAAATGACACACAGGGGATCCCGGGAGCGGGCAGGGGCGATACCTCCATTTTCCTGGGATAATCCTTAGGTGTAGAAAGGGCCTGAGTCAATGACTGGCCCAAAGTCACCCAGTGAGCTTCCATGGCTGAGTGGGATCTTGTACCTGGTCTTCCCAGTCCAACACTCAAACCACTACAGCACACCACACCAGAGGAAGAGATGAATTTCCATTTTAGCCTACCACACACAGTTCCCCACATTGTTTGAAGGGGAGATGGTAGATCTCTGGGTGTTTAAATGTATATCAGTAAGGGTTTTTGACTCCAACTTATTTAACTAATTTGGAGTCAAAACTGAAGAAAGCTGGGTGTCCATGACCAGGAGTGGACTTTTATGGGAATGGACTGTGAGCTCAGTTCAGTTCAGTTCTGGCACACGAAACAAATGCCCGGGCTTGGAATTCTTTAATCTGTTGTGTATGTCTTTTCTTTGTGGCACCAGTTGGTGGATCTTGAACAGGGGTGGGCAACTTGTGGCCCTCCAAATGTTGTTGGTCTGTTAGTACCGTCATCCTTCCCACTTGCTAGGGCTAATGGGAGTTTCAGTCCAGCAACAACTTGAGGGACACAAGACACCCATCCCTGATCTATGGGGTTCTAGTTAAAAATAAAGATCCCACAAGACTGCTGAGCCCGGGCTTGAATTATAGTTAATGAGAATGAGCTGAGATCTGAAACCACAGTTTGATTCTGATTTGTTCTCATGAACAATAAATTAAACAAACCGCAATTCTCAGAGTTAGATTCTCACAGGGAACTGTGGCTAGTTTAAAACGGATTTATTTCCAGTTTACTTAATCTGAGGAAGCCACGAAAGTGCTCAGAGAAGTACCACATCCGCTCTAAACCTTTGGCCAAATATATGGCCTCATTTGTGGAGGCAGTGGTAAAATTCTCTTTGGTGGTTCCTGTCACTAACAAACAAACGGCTTTGTGCCACTATTCCAACCTTTTTTCCTTAGCAGTTTTTTCCTGGTCAGAAAAAAAGATGGAAGCAACAGTGAAAAAACATGGAAGGGCGACAATGTAAATGGACCTCATGTAAAATTCTGTGAGCGAGGCAGTGTGATGGCACAGTAAAAGCCTCATCTGGAAGCAGCCACTTTAATTAAGAGGCCGCCCACACCGCTGCAAAAGCCCTCGCCAGATCCTGATGTTCTTGGAAATTGCCATCCTCTTCCAAATCTTCAACATGTGGACAATGTAGTGGCAATTCAGCACCAGGCAAAATCCAGTCAGACTGCTTGTCTTGATCTATTAAGCTTCAGGCCACATGGCTGCCATCACCTTGCCAATGTTCTGGGACCAGCCCTGTTTTCGAAAGCCCGGGCAGTGGCTAGCAACGAGTTTTATCAGTTCCATCCAATGCTCTGTCATGGCACATGCATTTTAATTAATTAGGAATAGAAAGTGAGGACAAAGGAGTCTGAGTCAACACCTCAGAAGTTATTTATTGAGGAGAAACATAAACACAGCCTTCACAAATCAAACTTCTACAACCCGTCCATGTATCACCTAGGCGGCTTGTGTAATACAATATATTATATTTGATTACGACTAAATAAACCTCCACTTCCTCACATTTTGCCTTCACCACAAAATCTATGACTGCCTTTTCCAAATGTTATCTTCATGCTCAGGCAGCCAAACAACAGCTGTTGTCTTTTAATCAGTTTAAAATATTGCTGTTGGCACCAGGCCTCAGCTGCATTTCCAAAGTTGTAAGTTGCTCTGTTGACATCTCTGCTTCCATAGCTAGCTGATTATTCGTTGACTTTGCCTCTCTCTTTTTCTTCTTCAGCTGCTCCTCTTCCTCAGTTCTCCAAATGTCCCTCAATCCCATTTCTCCCCAAATGCCTCCCAAGGTGTTTCTCCCCCCACCCTTCCACTTGCCAACTTGGCTTGGGCACAGGAACATGATAGAGCAGCTGCTTTGCATGCAGAAGGTCCCAGGTTCAACCCCCAGCTTCTCTAGGTAGGGCAAAGAAAGGATTCCTGCCTGAAACCCTGGAAAGCCATGGCTGCCAGTCAGTGTTGACAATACTGGGCTAGTTGGACCAATGGTCTGACTCAATAGGAGGCAGCTTCCTATGTTCCCCAAACAGGAGCTCAAGGACTTGGCAACCATCAGCCATGTAGTGACCTCAAGGAGGACTGGCTACTGCAATACACCTTATCTGGGGCTGCCCATGGAAGACTGGGTGCCGAATGCTGCAGCCCACCTGTCTTTGTCAGGAGAGATTCCCTAGGCGTGTGCAAGGCCAGAGCTTTGTTCCTTGCTCTGGCTGCCATTTGCTTCTTCCAGGCATAATTTAAGGAGCTGGGGATTCCTTAGGCCCCCTGGCACCCTCCAGATGTGTGGGATTGCCAATGGTCATGTTGGCTGGGAATTATGGGAGTTGCTGCCCGACACATCTGGAGGGCGCCAGATTGGGGAAAGCTGGTTGAGAACACAGAACAGGCTGTAGGGCACACACCTATAACAGAGGGGAGGGTTGGAGTTTGATGATTTAAATCGTAGTTTATTTTGATTGTACAGTCATATTTATGATCTGCGAGCCAACCTGATAGTCCCCTTTTGGAGCGAATGGCAAGATGGACATTTCAGACATTTAGCTTTGCCATTTGATGCCCTATTCTCTAGTCTTCATGGTTTAGCTTTTGCCTCTCCCTGCCCCATCCCAGTCTTTTCCAATCAGGCAGCAATCCTAACCACAATTTACAGGGGAGTAAGCCCAATTGAACACAGTGGAACTTATTTCCACGTCAACAGCCATAGGATTGTGTTGGAGGTGTTGTTTATAAGCTCTCTGAGCATTGACCATGTAATGTCTGTGTGCAGTGCAGTCCCCAAAACACATCTTGCACCTGGAAACGCGGTGTTTTTATGTGAATAATGGGCTGGGTTCACAGCACGTGCTTTTGCAGGCTGAAGATTCAAATCACACAGCCAGTTTAGCATGTATAACGTAATCATATGTCCTAATTTATGTAAGTAGGTTTTCCTAGAAGCTTAGCATATGCAGGCAAACACACACGCATACCGTAGACTCTAGTCTAAGGGCACCTCCCATAATGATTTATAGATTATGGAGTTACTAACTTATTATTCTTGTTGTGTGAGGGTTGGAGAATTGTATGCACAGTGGGTTGGATCCAGTCTAATTAGTCATGATTTAGTCCTGTTGAAATCAATGGGACAAGTTGGTTGTGACTAACCCAAGTCCCATTGAGTCCAATGGGACTAAAGCATGACTAACAGATAGTCTCGATCCAACGATCTTTATTGCTGAAGAAGCACTGAGTCATGAACACAATCATCAAATGTTTGCTGTTCTTTCTCTTGTTACATTGTTCTTTTGACACATGCAGAGAGATACTCATTTTTTCAGCAACTGGCAATGTTTTCATGAACGTGAATTCTGAATAGGCTTGTAGTACAATGGTGATAAAACAGTCAAGCTCACCCGTGCGACGTCCTATTAAGGTTTCCTCGGAAGCAAGTCCCACTATGTTCAGTGGGGTTTACACCCAAGTAAGTGTGTATAGGATTACAGTCTTGGGGACTGTAACACTGCTTTCTCCTTTTCCGTGAATTTTCAGCCTTCAAATAGTTGTGCCTGTAATTCAAACATGCAAAAGTATAATTGGGGTGGGGTGGGTGGGGTTGCCCCCCCCCAGGCCCTGTGTGGGCTGGATGATGTCATTGGGTGTGGTCACAGCCACTGATGTTATTGTTCTGCCCCTTTCCTGAGGCATGGAGTTCCAGGCCCTCTTAGCATAGATGTCATGTCTAGCCCTGCTCCCCCTGGGTTGGAAGAAGGTGTTTCAGGTGATCAATTAGAATCAGACTCTGAAGTAGAGGAGTTGACGCCAGACACAGGCCAGCTTGTACCAGTGGGCGAGAAAGCTCTCACAGGCTCTTCACCAGCTGGGAGTGAACCCACTCCAGAACTTAGCTCGTCAAGGGCAAACAATACACAGTCAGTGGGAAGCCAACATTCTTCCGAGGGAGAGAGTGCGGAGAAGCTAGCCGATCTAAGGATACGCCGCAGACTAAAACAGGCGGAGCAAAAGGAAGGCGAGAGAAAGTCTGCCCGGTTCGCAGCACATCAGAAGCTGCCTCAGAACTAGTCTCTCTGAAGTTAATGCCTCTCTGGAAAGGGCTTTCCATCCTTCTTGAAAGGACAATTGTCTTGCTTAGTTTGCATAATTTTGCCTAGGGGAAAGTTCGAAGAGATTAGACTCTCTTCAGGTGGGAAGAGATGTTTATTGCTTAAATAAAGCTTTGTGGATTACTTAGCAGGACAGCTTCGTTATTGTCTCCCAAGAAGGCAGGAGCTTTTTTGAGAAACATGACAATAGAGAAAGGAACTCAGCTAGTGTTGGGAAGAGGAGCTGCTCCACACCAAGAGGAGCTCCACACCAACTCCAACCAGGCCTGGCACCCCATGGTCCCAGGGGGGTGATACGTGGAATGCAAAACCACTCGACTGGTGCTGGGAAGAGCAGCTGACCCTCCCCGCCTTGGCCAAATCCCTCGCTACCTGCATCCCCACTTTTTTCTGTTGTTGTTTTCTGTTTTTCGCCCATACCTACAGTATAAGGCCTACAGGTATACCCAGGGAAGAATGAACACCAAACCCCAAGCAATATTCCATAATTGGCCGCACCATGTATGCAGTGGATTCATATTTCCACTCACACATGTTTAGATCCCTGTTTCCCCCCCCCCCCCCGCTTTCCCCTGGCTAGACTAGATTGGCTTTACACAACCCACTAACCCACGCTCAACCACTGAGTGGGTTGTGGTTGAACCGAGGGGTCATCGTGTCGTCTGAACACAGCGCGTTTTCTGCAGGGTGGCTTGTTAAACACGCCGGGTGGCTTGCTAACCACCCTGAATGCTCCAACAACACACCATGGGTTCTCAAGGTGGCTTGTTCGAGAAAAACAAGCCACGCTCCATGGTTGACAAGGCACCCTGCTGAAAATGCACTGCATTCAGAGAGCACAATAATCCATGGTTCAACAACAACCCACACCCAATCACTGGATTGGTGTGATATGTGAACTCAAACTCTCTGTGTTTAAGAGCTGTTGAGTTTTTATAACATGAAAGCTGACAATCTAGCCCCCCCCCCCCCCACCGGATTGTTATCACTGGGATGTGGGAAGAGAGCAAAGGACTGAGTGCGTTCCCAGATTAATGACTTTGTTGTGGAGCTCGTCACATCCCATCCCATTCCTTTGCCTGTCTTCTCTCGTCCCCACCCGGCACAATCCTATTCCTGTCTGTTTAGAAATAACTCCCAGCACGGTCAATGGGAAGTGAGCATAGGACTGCAGGGCAGGATCTACACTATTCATTACACCGTTGTTTAAGTGCATTGTTGCGTCCTCCCTTGCTACGTTACAAAATGCAACTTGAGCCCAGTCAATCGAAATACCTTTTCTTCTATCGTTTTACCCCGGCACACTCTTCTTTAGAACGTTCTTCATTATGCTCATACCGGCTCTGAAGTAAACCTCCTTCTTCCGGTGACTCTGAGCTAGACCTGCTGGGATAAGCCGTCAGGGAGGCGGGGCGACGCGTAGGGACGAGGGAAGCCCTGCAGCGTCTGAAAGGGGCCACGTGCGCCCCAAAAGATAAGCGTTTTTTTTAAAAAAATTAAGCCTCTGTCCCCTCTTTCACCGCCCTCCCTCCCCCTCCCCCTCCCCCTCGTCGCGTTGTGCCAGCTCTCCCTCCCCTAGAAAAGCCCTCACTTGTCCTAATCAGGAAGCAAAGACCATGGTCACGAGACATGACTTTGAAAGACGGCATTGAATACAACGAAAGGTTGGGGCACATTGTTAGTTTTAAAACGATTTTAACAGAAAGTGGAACGGTTTTAAAAGTCAGAAGAAACGTAACAACAACAGCATCACGTGACTGCTGACGTCATCTCTGCCAACTTGTTACGTTTCATCTAGACAAGTGTAGACGGGCTCTAGGTGCAGAAAGTGAGCCCCGCGCGGCATTGTTTCCAAGGAAGGTGTGCAACATGAGCTTGTTGAGATAGTGGCACACGCAGCACAGCAGAAGGCTCGGAAGGAAACCTCCTATGCTGCTGTTCGGAGCGTTGTTTTTTGGCCCCAGAGGGGAGGGGGCCTTGTGGGGCTTGGGGGAGCAACTCTTGAGTCCTGTTTTGTGAGGCGTGCTCCCCCACCCTCTCTGCCCCTCACCCCAAGAGTTACGCCCTGAGCTGTTCCCTCTTTGCTCTTTTCCTCCCATCCAGCACTGCTCATATTGCTACTGCTTTCCACAGGAAACCACCCTCCCCAATAGATTACATTGGAACCAGCCCATGGTAGTCAGCCAAAGGAAAGCCTAGCGTCAAATGTACAGTCAGAGCATCGTTTGAAAGGTCCTTTCTTTCTGACTCCGTATCTCGTTTCTGAATGCGGAAACGTTTTGGCTCTGCGTTCAAGGTACAAAAGCAGAAGGAGAGAGCCATGCGGCTTTTGTGTGATTAATTGTGAATCACAGTCGCTTCCCCAGAGGGCCTCTCTCAGGCAATCCCTTCAAGCAGATCCGGGCTTTCCTGGTTTTGCTTTAACCACCTCCCTGCCGGCAGATGAAGTCACAAGGAAATACGTTCATATTTGTCATCAGTGCTAAATATGGAACCTCTGGGCACAAGGAAAAGGTCAGGGTTACCCAAGAGAACAAGTGGCCCACCGGGTCCTCTGACCGTCCACACCACAAGCCCAGGTTCTCACCCAGCATCTGATCGCCCCATCCGTATGTTTTCAGTCCAGTCTGTGATGATGCAGGAAGGGCAGGCAGCTGCAGTTTCCTCTGACCTCTCCCCAACCCTCCTTCCCCCTCTTCCAGCTTTCTTTCTTGGGAAAGTTCTGTATAATCAAACATCATACATGTGTGTGTATGCACACATGCAAGTCAAAAGTGCTCTTCTCCAAAGGAAACTGTCCCACTTGGAAAATGGCTTCTCTGCAGATTGGCATAATATTGCCAGGAGCAACATGGTCCCCAAATGCTGTTTTCTTCAAATGCTGACTTGGGGGCTTCTTCTTAGAGCCAGTGTTACCATGAAGGGCTCATCACTTGCCAGAGGATGCGTCATTTCCCTGCCTCCAATACTCGCCTCCATTTGTTGTCCAAAAACAATGAACCTCAGTCCAGCTCAAAGCAGGGGGCAGGAAAGGGTCAGTGGTGCAGCTAGGAAATTAACACTAGACTTAACACTCTTCTGGGGACCTCCTCCTTTAGACGGTCCTGTGTATTATTCATTTGTGAAATGCGCAACTAACATTGACATTCCATGTTTTACAACGGCTTCTACATTCCCGATACATTGGAGCAACCCCCCCCAAAAAAAACCTACTTGCCAACTGTGATTAAAAGATTTCTGCCCTTTTTCTTGTTACGCAGAATGCGCAACCTATTATTTTGGGGGGGGGTGTAGGTGGGTCATATTTGTAGATTACAGTATCTTGTCATTCTCCTTCCCCAGTGTTCCACCCCTACAAGGATTCACACACCCCCTTCCTTTAGAGGTTTTTCTCCCCTAAAGTTTTTTGTATTTCTGCACAACTTGGGGTGTCCCTGAGTCTGCTGGTATTTTCCTCTTTTGTGTGGATGGTGTCTTTCTAGCTACATGAAGACCGATGCTCAGAGAATAGTATATCAGATAAACTGCTCTACTCAACCTTCTTAGGGCAGTGAGCACACTTGGAATTTTGAGAGAGTGTCATGGGCACTCTCGCAAAATGGCTGGCATGACGGGTTTCTCCAATTGACCTTTATGATGTTTCCTTTTAGAGACCAGCTTTCCCCAACCTGCTGCCTCCAGATGTGTGTGACTGCCAACTCCCATAATTCCCAGGCCCACCCAGTTTGGCCAATAGCTAATCATGTGGCAAGCTGCCTGCCTCTCCTTATATACAGTACTTCTTCTATAAGCTGCACAGAAGCAGGGCAGACCTGGGAGAAGCATGAGGGTTCTCTCACCCCTTTCAGTCCTTGTGCTACTAGAAAGAAACATTTCAGACTCATTGACCGTATTCAGATGGCACGCTAAGCCACAGCAGTTCAGCATTTTGAGCTAAACATTGTGGCTTAGCATGTAGTGTGAACCATGACTTGGCGTGTTAGTATTCCTAACCATGTTGGCTGCATAACTATGGTTTAAACATGATTACTAACCATTTGCTGCAAAAGGGTTAGCGGCCTAACCATGGCTTACCGTGTCGTCTGAACAGGGCCATCCTTGGCAACTGCAGCTTCTTGCTGGATCTACTTTTGTTCTATCTTGTGGCTTCCCTTCTCTAGAAGTTTGGGGCATGAGGGAGGAGGAGCAGGGAGGAGAAAGCACTTTGAACCCATGAAATGGAAAGTATTGTTCTTGACTCATCCTATTTAATTGTTTATTGGGATGATGATGATGATCGATTGATGATGAATTGTAGTTGACTCTTTGGGGTCAAATTCACTTTAAGGTACACCCCGTTCCAGAAGGTGGCTCTCCTTACAGCTCTGATGTGGTTTTTTGTTGCTTTTCATTTTCCCCTGAGACTTGAAGCAGTGAAAGCTTTTTTTTTTTAAGAGATAACTGGGGAGCTTTTCAAAGGCTTTGTTCTGCTCATTCCCCTCACCGTTCTTTATTATATTTTAGTCTTCTCTTTTAGACAAATATTATCTCCCACTGCCAGTCACATCAATGGGAAATAGAGAGGCCCCACTTTCAGGCTCACAAATTTTAAAAAAGACCACACAGGCAAAGGAAAGGGAATACAGGGGGAAAGGCAGTAGCAGGAGATCAGTTTGATAATGGCAGGACAAATCTGGGGTTTGAACCGCATTTATATCTGGGGATGTTGGAGAATTTCGCTTGGTCCACAATTCCATTTGAAAGTAAGCTGACATTTCGCACTTCCCGGGCAAATCTGTTGTTTGGAACACAGTTATTTTTCAGATTCTGTGCTTCTTCAAATTTTGCAGTAGAGTCCCTGGCTCAAATATTGCGTACAAAATTGTGTATATTAGGGAACGTTGGGTACAAACTGCATATTTTACGGGGAAAGAGACATACAAAAATGGGTGTAATAGAGGAAGTTGTGTAGGAAATTAAATGCAATGTTATGTGTGTTTGGTTTTTAAAATCACAGAATGATGCGCGAATTGGCTATATAGGTCATAAACAGCATTTTGAATTGTGCCCAGAAATAGCCTGGTAGCCAATGAAGCTCTTGTAACGCTTTCTTTCTTTTTTCCTTCCTTCCTTCCTCATATCAGGAAAGACTAACACATGGAATGTTGCTCGGTGGAGGAAGAGAAATTTTCGTTGTGTGCTTCTCCACTGAAGTAACACAACATGGCCATCTAAAGAGGGCCCTGTAAGATCAAGATCTAAAATTAGCTAGCTGGCCCACCGCAACCCATGCCATGATGCGCACATCCAGCCATGTCAGTGTGTGCACACTACAGGAAGAGACCGTAAGAATCCGCTCCTAGAAACTTTGTTTTCTCAGGTCCTTGTCTGAGTCAAAACACTGTCAAGTGAGAGGTCAAAGACCTGTGCCAGCAAGCCCAGAAACAGTTCACCTTAGGACTGTCAGTGACTTTTTAGGTCAGTTCTGGAGTTTGTGTTTTTCTGACCGAATGCACTGACTGCAAATTTTAGCTGTGTGAGATGTGGAGGGATGGAAGGTAATTCGAAACTACTGTATATACGCTATGGAAAAACACACTGTATTTCCTGTATAACCAGTCTGCTCTCATGGATCCAGTGAAATGCTGACACATTAGCTGTAGTATGTAGGTCAGGATAGCAGATGAATATTCAACATTTGGAGCATTCAGCTATAAATATTGCAAAGAGTGGCCTCCACGATGTCAAATTCTTCTGTGCAAACATTCATTTGAAAGAAAAGTGAGTAGGGAGTAGGTGTTTAGGAGTGCTACCTTCTGGCATTACTTAAATTTCCCATACTCTGCCTCAGTTTGTCCTTGATTCAGTTGAGCTTAATTAGAATTAATTACTTTTATCTCTTTCCACTCCAATGGGAACAAAATTGTATGTCATTCTAGATTCATTCTCCCTGGGTGTCTTCATTTAAAGCTCCATCACACCAGCGTCACGGCCTGAGTTCGATCCCAGCGGAAGCTGGTTTCAGGCAGCTGGCTCGGGTCGACTCAGCCTTCCATCCTCCCGAGGTTGGTAAAATGAGTACCCAGCTAGCTGGGGGAAAGGTAATAACGGCCGGGGAAGGCAACGGCAAACCACCCCGCTATGCCAAGAAAACGTCAGCGAAAGCTGGCGTCCCTCCAAGAGTCAGTAATGACTCAGTGCTTGCACGAGAGGTTTCTTTCCTTTCCTGCGGTGAATTGCATGCAAAGGACTCAGATGATGCTGACCATGTCCTGCTGTGATTGCGGCTCCCCCCCCCCCCCCACACACCTTAGTGACGTATTTTGGCGTGCGGAAAGTCCAGTTCTTCCGGTAATGCGAAAGCACCCCGCTCAAACTTCAACATGTACTTTCATCCAGCCTTTTCAGTCTGATGTTCTGTGGGTGTGTTTTCAAGGGGCAGTATTGCTGACAAAAGAGAGGGGCGTGCCTTCCCTCCATCAGGCTGTGTAGCTTCTCTCCCCTCCCCCTTTCCTCTCTCCTTTTCAATAAAAGGGAGTTTTAGTTGATTAATCAATTAATCTATGGATTAAATTTGCATATGGGTTATAAGCAGTCCCTCTGGAGCAAGAAGAGGTCCCATTGAACTCTATGTTCTTACTCCTGAGTAGGCATTTTCACCTTAAAAGAAATGTGGAAAATGCACCCTCCTTGCCAACAGTGCCCTCATTTTTAAAGATAAAGAGATCCAAATTGGCACAGTGATCGCTCTTAAGGAGGTCTTTCAGCATGCCCAATTTGAATCCAGTTGGATCATCCCTTAATTTTAAGGGATTTTTAAAATGGAAATTAAACAAATGCTTACATTTGCATAAGTTTTAAAGATAAAGAGATCCAAATTGGCACAGTGATAGCTCTTAAGGAGGGCTTTCAGCATACCAAATTTGAATCAGATTAAATCATCCCTTGATTTTTTAATGATTTTAAAAATTTCCCTCCCTTAAATTGTTTTTCCCCATAGTCCACCAGTGCGAAGGTTCGTAAGATCGCTCTTCCATTCCTTTGATTATGCGAAGCTGTGTATCTTCAAGTTTATAAACTACAGATCTGCTGGTTCCCTTACTCAAAAGTAAATCCTACTGCGTTCAACTGCTAAATTCACATGCAGGCTTACCTTTGAGTAAACCCCGTTGAACAGAGAGAGTCTTACTTCTGAGTAAACACATATTCCAGTTCTAGAGAGCCACGGAGGGCTCATGTGTGTGTGTGTGTGCGTGCATGTTTGACAGATGGAGTGTGTATGAGAGGTGCACTGTGCGAGGCGGGGAGAGGAAGTAGGCGAGGGGAACCGGGTTTGCCTGGTGCCCTTTCCACAAGGCTTGGACACCAGCTGTCTCCACAGTTGGCTGAGGATACCAATCCCGGGAGGGCTGCAGCGGTGGCTTCTTTTCTTATTCCAGGTGGGCCCCCGTCTGTTTTGCATCAAGGGGAGGCGGAGAGGCAACCTTGAGTCAAGCGGTGGGGAAGCGAGAGCCCCTTGTCTCTTTACATCCAGGTGGGCACTTTACTGAAGTGGGATTCTCTCTCTCTCTCTCTCTCTCCACACACACACACACACCGTTCCGATCCCAGGCAGTGTTCAGTGCTCCTAATCGGGACTTACTTCCGAGTAAAGATGTGTAGGAGGGCACTTAATGACTTCTAGGGGATATCCATGAAACTACTTAGGGGAGAGAAGTCCTTGTTTTTCCCAAATCTGTTCAGCAACAAGAGAAGCTACTGCCAAGGAAAAAGTAGAGCAAAACCCTTGTAGCCCCATGTCCATCACAGTCAGTGCAGGGGTGTGTGTGTTGTCCAACAACCAACCACCAATAAAGTGTAAGGAGAGGTACGAAGGAGATCCGCAGGCGGATGCAATAGCCGATTCGCAGGTGCGCAGGGGAGGAGAGGTGTGAAGATGCATGAACCCTAAAAGCGCACAGGTGTAAGTGATCAGGGCTTCACACACTATGGAAATGAAGGGGGATAATACGAGGGCAAAAGTGTAGATGTGATGGAGCTTTTAATCTCAGTTGCTTAAGAAAGGGCTGGTTTATAACCAGATGCTACACAGTTTATTCAAATGAGACTTACTTCCAAGTACGCATGCTTGAGATCAAAGCCCTTGTATCTAAATGTTCTGGTGGAAGTAAGAAAGCTGCCAGGGAAGGGAGCCCAAGGACAGACAGAAAAGAGACAGAGATGCCTGTCATTCTTCTACTAACCATTAGGCGTGTTGCTAAACACTTAAAAGATTTGGGGCCTGAGTTCATGGGACACAATTCATACATATATATATATATATATATATATATATATATATATATATATACACACACACACACACACACACACACACACACACACACACACACACACATATATATCCAAATTTAGAAATAATGACCAGGATTTATTTACATTTCACAGAAGGCAAAACCAGCCAATTATTTTCCTAACCAAGTCAGCTCAAATATAATCTTAAATTTGCAACCCACCCTAGAACAACTAAAACCAGTAGTTCCTCTTGAATTATAATTAATTTGCTTTCTCTTGCTGTCCACTTCTTTCTCCCATCCTCTTTGAGTGGCTGGGTATTAGGGCTGTGCAAGGCTCTGACCTCGGATATTCGAATCCGAGGTTCGGAGGCCATTTTGTGGCAGATCTGCCATTTTAGGATGGGGTCTGCCATTTTATGAAGGGATCCACCACTTTAGGACAGCATTCACCACGTTCCTGCAAAGGTACAGTCTACAGCCCCCAGGCCATTCAGTCCCTCATGGTGAACACGCTGCTTCTCCCACACATAGCAGGAGAGTGCAGCAACTTCGGTTTAAAAAATATTTCGTAGTTTTTCTGGTTTTTCTTGCGGCACGAGGAAGACCAGAAGGGCCGGAATGCGTGTAAGAGGCAGATGATGTCATGTGAGCTACCTCCGAGGAATCCGTGAGTGCCCAGTAACGAACGTGCAAAAAAATGCTCGTCAGATGGAACTTATAGTCTAACACCTTTGGAGGGCACCAGCTTGGGAAAGGGCTGCTCTGAACAAAAAAAGAGAAGTAGGTGGCCCTAAGTTCGTCATCAGTTTTCCACAACCCCACAGTCACCTCTGCATATCCTATTCTCCATCCTGTCTTCATGGTTTATCTGCTTTGGGAGAATGAGAATTTCACTGGCACTTTCTGCCTCCTTAGGGAGGATGTGGCGTTAAGGCTGGTGAGCCTTAATTCCCCATTTCCCTGCTTTTTGGTGCTTGGTTGAAAACTGTAGAGCCTTAATGTTGTTTTGTAAACTGTAGGTTTTTTGTTTAATGATTTTCTTATATTTCTTGTGTTTTTCTTGGATGTAAAACACCCTGATATGTTTTATTTGAAGGTCAAGATCAACAACAACATATTAAGTATGTGCTCTATGGGTATTGAAAGAATCCCTCTGTGTGTGTGTGTGCGTCCATCCTGTCAATGCAGCTTTATAGGTGGAGTGATAATTCTAATCCAGTAGTGATTTTAAAAAACGAAAAAATGGGTGTTGTTAATTTATTCCAGTTTACTGACTCCAAGTGTTTACTTGCAGTTATGTACCCTGTTATAAATTAAAGAATGAGGGAATCAAGTGGTGCCAGTGGTACCTTCCAGATGTTGTAGATTTCAACTCCCATCAGCCCCAACCAGCATGGTCAAAGGTCAGGAATCCTGGGAGTTGTAACCCAAAACATCTGCAGGGCACCGGACTGGGGGAAGTGTTGTGCAAATGCTGGAAAAGAGGGTACCTCCTGCACTTCTTACAGACTTTGACCTTTTTTGTTCTGAGTTAGTGAGAAGCAAATGGAAAACACGCCACTTGGATTTCTCTTGGGATTCAGTGGGTTAATCCTGTGGGTACATTGCAGGTGCTTTACTCTGGAACAACACAAGCCTGCACATGTATCTGTCAGTGCACTGTTATTGCTTCTATCTCATATCAGGTAACTCATTCTTAACAAGGTTGCTATTACTATAATTGCTTAATATATCCTCTCTCCTTATTATAATCTTAGGCGACTTAACTATATGCTCTGCTGACACAAGCTGCGTAAGGCAACAAAATAACCCTTCTCCTTTTAAAGCTCCTGGGAAGGTATCAATCTGTTTTAATTTCCTGGTACAATTCTGAACTTCTTGCAGAAATTTGACAGCATTCCAGGCAGACCTTATAAAATACTCCGGGGGTGGGGAGGGAGCAAAAGCAGGGAGATAACAGATCCAGAGAAAGAAAGAAAGAAAGAAAGAAAGAAAGAAAGAAAGAAAGAAAGAAAGAAAGAAAGAAAGAAAGAAGACTGGTCTCATTTCCAGTGGTCTCGAAATCAGCGTGGCTGATATTGTTCCACAGCGTAGCTAGATCAGACCAAGGGTCCACCTAGTCCAGCACTCTGTTCACACAGTGGCCAACCAGCCATCGGCCAGGGATAAACAAGCAGGACATTGTGCAACAGCACCCTCCCACCCATGTTCCCCAGCAACTGATGCACACAGGCTTATTGCCTCGAATACTAGAGGTAGCACACAACCATCAGGGCTAGTAGCCATGGATAGCCTTTGCCTCCAGGAATCTATCCAACCCCCTTTTGAAGCCATTGAGATTGGTGGCCAGCACTACATCTTGTGGTAATGAGCTCCATAATTTAACTCTGCGCTGTGTGAAGAAGTGCTTCCTTTTATTTGTCCTGGATCTCCCACCAATCAGCTTCATGGGATGACCCCGGGTTCTAGTATTTTGAGAGAGGGAGAAAAATGCCTCCTTGTCCACATTCTCCATACCCTGCGTAATTCTGTACACCTCTATCATGTCTCCCCTTAGTCTCCTTTTTTCCAAGCTAAACAATCCCACTTGATGTAATCTTCCCTCCTAGGGGAGATGCTCCAGCCCCTTAATCATTTTAGTTGCCCTTTTCTACACTTTTTCCATCTCTAAAATATCCTTTTTAGGTGTGGTGACCAGAGCTGTACACAGTATTCTAAGTGTGGTCACACCATCGATTTGTATAAGGGCAATACGATACTGGCGGTTTTATTCTCAATTCCTTTTCTTATAATGCCTATCATGGAGTTTGCCTTCTTTACAGTGGCTGCACACTGGGTGGACATTTTCATCGAGCTCTCCACCACAATCCCAAGATCTCTTTCTTGCTCAGTCACTGCCAGCTCAGATCCCAGTAGGTTATACTTGAAGTTGGGGGTTTTTTGCCCCAAAGTGCATCACTTTACACTTGCTTACATTGAACCGCATCTGCCATTTGGATGCCCACTCTGGAGCTCTTCACAATCCCTTTGTGTTTAACAATCTTAAATAATTTGGTGTCGTCAGCAAACTTGGCCACTTTACTGCTCGCTCCTAATTCCAGGTCATTTATGAACAAGATGAAAAGAACAGAAAGCTCCATCACACCTTGGAGAAACGCTGGCTAATGCTGGCGACCGTCGCTTCTCCGTGGACACTGTTGTTGTTTATTCGTTCAGTCGCCTCCGACTCTTCGTGACTTCATGGACCAGCCCACGCCAGAGCTTTCTGTCGGCTGTTGCCACCCCCAGCTCCCCCAAGGTCAAGTCTGTCACCTCCAGAATATCATCCATCCATCTTGCCTTTGGTCGGCCCCTCTTCCTTTTGCCTTCCATTTTCCCTAGCATCAGCCTCTTCTCCAGGGTATCCTGTCTTCTCATTATGTGGCCAAATTACTTCAGTTTTGCCTTTAATACCATTCCCTCAAGTGAGCAGTCTGGCTTTATTTCCTGGAGTATGGACTGGTTTGATCTTCTTGCAGTCCAAGGCACTCTCAGGATTTTCCTCCAACACCACAGTTCAAAAGCATCTATCTTCCTTCGCTCAGCTTTCCTTCTGGTCCAGCTCTCGCAGCCATAGGTTACTACGGGGAATACCATTGCTTTAACTATGCGGACCTTTGTTGTCAGTGTGGTGTCTCTGCTCTTAACTATTTTATCAAGATTTGTCATTGCTCTCCTCCCAAGAAGTAAACATCTTCTGATTTCCTGGCTGCAGTCAGCGTCTGCAGTAATCTTTGCGCCCAGAAATACAAAGTCTGTCACTGCCTCCACGTTTTCTCCCTCTATTTGCCAGTTATCAATCAAGCTGGTTGCCATAATCTTGGTTTTTTTTAGGTTTAACTGCAACCCAGCTTTTGCACTTTCTTCTTTCACCTTTGTCATAAGGCTCCTCAGCTCCTCCTCGCTTTCAGCCATCAATGTGGTGTCATCTGCATATCTGAGATTGTTAATGTTTCTTCCTGCGATTTTAACTCAAGCCTTGGATTTGTCAAGCCCAGCACGTCGCATGATGTGTTCTGCATACAAGTTGAATAGGTAAGGTGAGAGTATACAACCCTGCCGTACTCCTTTCCCAATCTTAAACCAGTCCGTTGTTTCGTGGTCTGTTCTTACTGTTGCTACTTGTTCATTATACAGATTCCTTAGGAGGCAGACAAGATGACTTGGTATCCCCATACCACCAAGAACTTGCCACAGTTTGTTATGATCCACACAGTCAAACGCTTTAGACTAGTCAATAAAACAGAAATAGATGTTTTTCTGGAACTCCCTGGCTTTCTCCATTATCCAGCGGATATTGGCAATTTGGTCTCTAGTTCCTCTGCCTTTTCTAAACCCAGCTTATACATCTGGCAATTCTCGCTCCATGAATTGCTGGAGTCTACCTTGCAGGATCTTGAGCATTACCTTGCTGGCATGTGAAATAAGTGCCACTGTCCAATAGTTTGAACATTCTTTAGTGTTTTCCTTTTTTGTTATGGGGATATAAATTGATTTTTTCCAGTCTGATGGCCATTCTTGTGTTTTCCAAATTTGCTAGCATATGGCATGCATCACCTTGACAGCATCATCTTGCAATATTTTAAACAGTTCAGCTGGGATACCGTCGTCTCCTGCTGCCTTGTTATTAGCAATGCTTCTTAAGGCGCATTCAACCTCACTCTTCAGGATGTCTGGCTCTAACTCACTGACCACACCGTCTGAGCTATCCCCGATATTATTATCCTTCCTATACAGATCTTCCGTATATTCTTGCCACCTTTTCTTGATCTCTTCTGTTTCTGTTAGGTCCTTGCCATCTTTGTTTTTGATCATACCCATTTTTGCCTGGAATTTACCTCAGATATTTCTAATTTTCTGGAAGAGGTCTCTTGTCCTTCCTATTCTATTGTCTTCTTCCACTTCCGCGCATTGCTCATTTAAAAATAATTCCTTATCTCTTCTGGCTAACCTCTGGAATTTTGCATTTAATTGGGCATATCTCCCCCTATCACTGTTGCCTTTTGCTTTCCTTCTTTCTTGGGCTACTTCCAGTGTCTCAGCAGACAGCCATCTTGCCTTCTTGGTTTTCTTTTTCTTTGGGACGTTTTTTGTTGCCACCTCTTGGACAATGTTGCGAACTTCTGTCCATAGTTCTTCCAGGACCCTAACTACTAAATCTAGTCCCTTAAATCTATTCTTCACTTCCACTGCATATTCATTAGGAATATTAGTGAGCTCATATCTAACTGATCTGTGGGTCTTCCCTATTCTCTTTAGTTTGATTCTAAATTGTGCAATAAGAAGTTCGTGATCTGAACTTCTGTGATCCTCTTGTCCACAGTAGTAGATCTGGTGGTGATCTGATGTGAAGTGGCCCATTCCAGTCCATTTCAGTTCACTGACACCCAATATATCTATATTTAATCTTGACATCTCACCAATAACCACATCCAATTTGCCCTGGCTCATAGATCTTACATTCCAGGTTCCTATGGTGTGTTGATCTTTAGAACATCGGATTCGTCGTTCACCACCAGCACCGTCGGCCGCTAGCCGTCCTTTCGGCTTTGAGCTAGCTGCGTCATCCTTCATAATTAATAATAAAGTGGCTAAAGCAGTGCTTGGATACAATCCAAAAAATGATAGAATGATCTCAATTCGAATTCAGGGTAAGCCATTTAACATTGCAGTGGACACTGTTACTTCCTGTTTTCAAACAGGAAGTAAACAATGTGCACAAGGGCCATTCAGTCCCTCATTGTGAACACGCTGCTTCTCCCACACACAAAAGGAGAAAGCAGCAACTTCGGTTTAAAAAACATTTGGGCATTTTCTGGTTTTTCTTGGGGTGCAAGGAAGACCAGAAGGGGTGGAAGGCGCATGGGAGGCAGACGACGTCGTGCGAGCTACCTCCAAGGAATCCTTGAGTGCCCAGTCACAAGCGTGCAATGGAGCTTAGAATGTAGTGAACCAGTATTGATCCCTTGTTGCTTGTAAAGAAAATCTTGAATGTATGTGTGCAGCGTCTTTCAAAACTAAGGAAAAGGAGGAATTTCACAGCAGGGCCGGCATCAAGGTTAGGCGGTGATGGACACATGCAGAGGGATCTTACCCAGGCAGGGCACCACTGCCAAGAGCAGCCTCGCGTCTGTCCACCTCTTCCCCGTCGCAACCTGCTTGTTTACCCACCTCTTGGTCTGACCCAGACAATGGTGCCCCTGCCTGCTTGCTCACTGGTTCTCTGCCTGTCAAGCAAGCTAATGGCCGTGTTCAGAAGACACCTTATTCTCCATGGTGAATAAAGCAAAAGAAACTTATTCACGGTGGTTAAAGCTGTGGTTTAAGGTGTCTTCTGAACACGGCCTGGCTTTCTGGCTTAACCACCATGGTTAAAGCCATGATGTAATTTGTCTTCTGAATGGGGCCATTTGTAGCAACTTTGAGGAAGAGGTTGAGGCGAAAGTGTGGCTGGTAGTCACAATAGCGGTGAGAACATACCTTCAATGGGCCTCCACACTCAGTGAGGCTGTCTTGTCCAAGGCTGGCACCATTTGGCTGGGTGATCTACTTAGGATCCACCTCGCTTTCTGCCTGCCTTTGTTTGCCTCAAACCTACATGAGAGAGAACCTGCTAATATGTCCTGAAAGATCTTCAATATTGTTCTCAAGCCTGAAATTTGGTGCATCCTGAGGGATATTTGCAATGGGAATAAATTTGGAAAACATAATTCTTCTGTACAAGTTTTTCTGGTTTATTTCCTTTGTATAATTTTTGGGTTGTTATTTTATAATACAAAAACCCGCTGCTACCTTCACAGCATAGCAATTTTTTAAAAAATAAACTTGCACGTTGCTTTGTGAATTGTGTCTATGTCAGAGTATCATAACACATCAGTAGCTGGAAGGGCATTAATAGCCCAGTCCTATGCAACTTTACTCAGATGTACATCCCACTGTATGCGCATAGCAATCCGATGCACACTTACCTGGGAGTCAGCCTAATTAAGGCTTGCACTGCGAGAAACTTTCTGGCCATTTTTGAAGCAATAGGGTGGTGCTGTCCATACATATGTCTTGTGATCCCTCTCCCCCAAAATATTGCTTCTTTTTTTTGGCTTTGGTTTTAGTTTTTTGCTTATGTTTTCAAGAAATCGTTGCTGAGGTCAACATTCATATTTTCTAGTCACTTTAGAGCACTGTAAAGGTGCCTGGATACACATTGCGTTGGATCCAAATTCTGCTTTCTGGGAGAGGAAGGAACCTTCCACAAGAGAAAGGGTTCCACTGCCAGAATGTCCCTCTATCCAATTTTGGGGGATCCCCCCTCCCCAGACACACATTACAGTTCACTGCATTCAGCAGGATCTCCTGACTCTGTGTAGCATTTTCAGGGGGAAAGAAGGGCCTGTCATGGGAAGGAGGGGGACAGGAAGTCCACTTCCATCATCCCAGTTGATCCAGCATAAATCTGGATTCAACCCAATGTTTATGCAATAGATACACTTTAGTGTTAACCACCCTTCTGGTACCCACAGGTGGAATTAGCAGGTTATGTTGCATTCATGATGTAACAAGCTTAGAGGATGTGTGATAACCACCAATTTATGCAGTGGCGGTCAATACCCCTTTTCAGCTTTGCACGCACACTGCTTGCTCTTTTAGTCAGCTTGCTCAGAAGCTTACCTTTCTAGAAGCAAGCCGGTTGTCTTATTGCTCATTTCCCGTACAGGGAGCTGTGATCATGTGTCAAAATAATTCTAACCAGGGTGGGGGTGGGGGCTGAATAGGAACTCAAGTGAAGTAAGTTCATAATTCTTTCTTACGAAGTGCAAAAGATACCACTGAGCCCAGCAGCACTGGAACTCCAGACCAGAGGGGGGTGATGGCGGCAGCAGCAGGGAAGTTGTAAGTAAAAGGACAGGTTGGTATCCCCCATGCAAGAGGTGCCATGAGGGGGAAAATCATGACAGTTTCAGAATGGTTTTAGTCTTGGGAAAGCTGGTCACGAATACATGGAACCATTGGGAAAAGTAAGATCCTCCCTAGAAGAGCCCTAGCTCACTCAGAAGGTTTCTCCTTCCCCATGGGGAAATGGGTGAATCCCTCCACTTCTTCTGAGGGATGACTGCAGCTGTGGTTTGGAGGTCTAACCAGTGGGATGAGGTCTGCTGGAGAGCTGAGAAAACAATTTCTTGGAATTCTTCATCAGGCAGGCTTTGCTTTCAAGGTGGCTTTATGTTTTATGCCAGTCCCATAGGGATGGGCCATAGCTGAGCGGCAGAGCACCCGCTTTCCATGCAGAAGGTCCCAAGTTCAACCCTTGCCATCTCCAGGTAGGGCTGGAAAAAAATCCTACTTGAAGCTCCGGAGAGCCATTCCAAGTCAGTGTCGACAATTTTGAGCTAGATGGACCAATGGTCTTGCTCAGTAGAAGGAAGCTTCCTATGTTCCTAAAACACATAATAAATAAATAAATAAATGTTATTATTTTTTGCCTGGAGAACATAGATATGTTGAGGGTGCGGAAGAATGAATGAATGAAAAGGGTCGTATTCAATCATGATTTTGTGGAAGTTGAAAATAGTTTTATTTACACAAGATGAGGCACCCAATTGTTGCTACTCCAGCCTACCCACTCACCCCACTGAACCCTTCGGTACAGCATGAGATGTAGTGCAGAAAACTGCAATGGGTAGAGGGATTAGCCAAAATGAGGGGCCCCTGTTTTGCATGAAGAGAAGTATTTTCTGCTAGTGCAAAGCTACCCTAGGATACAACTGGCGTGTACCTGTGTATGTATCTGCTGTGGAAAACAATTGTTACGTAAAATGTGGAATCACTACCAGCTCTTGCTTTTTGGGTTTTAATGGATTTGGAATCATGAAGGAATTTTGCCCACTCAAGTCAAGTTAGCTAATAGTTGGAGCTTTACCTTCGGTGTGGATTGTTCAGATCAGTTAAGAATTAATTACCATTTAACACCTTTTAACTGCCATGTTTTACTAATGATCAGAGCAGGGCAATAGTTACTGGGACAGGACTATATCACTTGAACATCGGCATATTTGACTTTATGATCACAGATGTAAATTAGAGGCTCCATTTCACCCATATGTACATATTGAAAAACCTGGGGGAGGGGGACATCCTTTTCTTGGCCTTATTGTTAGTATAATATGGCTAGAGAAAAAACACCATAGGATTAAAAAAAAGGAAAATGAGCTGTGATCCAGTTTGTTATTTCTATTTTATTTTATTTTGGCTGGTGATATAATACTTCTAATGCAGCGTGTATTAAAGTAATTAAAATAATCATGCTTTCCAATGCAGCATGTATCAAAGTAATTAAAATTCTACTGGTTAATTCTTTGTGGCCAAAACTGAAAGTGTATGACAGAGCCTTGTGCGGGTGGGGGAAAGCAAAATGCAGCTCAACTAAAGTAGAAGTTGAATTATTACTAAACACAAACCACAGTTCTGAAGAAAAGAAGAAGAAAAAACTGTGGGAAAAAGGGCAAAGAGGCTAAGAATAAATACCCAGAAAGAGGCTGAATCAGGAGTAGACGCTCTAGTCCATAAGCCAGCAACTATAAAAAGGGTGTACTAAACATTTTACAAGTGATGTCTTCCATTTTCAAATATATGTCAGGAAAGAGTTACTGAAGGGGGAGGGGGCGGAGAGGGGGGGGAATGCATCACTAAAAAAAGAGGACCAAAAAGGACAGATGTTTGAATAAAAACTTGCATTTGCTAATTCATAAAGGCCGTTGCTAGACGAGGCGTTAGCGCGGTGTGAGGCCCGGTCTCCCTCCTGTGCATCCAGATGATGCACAGGGGATTCCAGGGTCAGGCCGGGCTAAGACCTCCCTTAACCTGGGATAAGCGCATTCGCTTATGGCCCAGCTTTTCTGCAGCCCCGGCCTGAAGCCGGGGCTGCGGAAAGTCTAACGACTTCTGTGGCTTTTCCCAGCTGCTCGCGAGTAGCTGGAAGAAGCCACGGACTGGGCACAGCGCTCCATAGGAGCGCTGTGCCCATCGGGCCGGGTGGGGGGAATCACGGGTGGGGGGAGATGGGGGCCAGGGGAAAGACCGATCCGGCAGGAGAGAGGGGGGGAGAAGAACGGGCATGGGCATTGGGGGCGGGGGAAGAACGGGCATGGGCACGGGCATCGGGGACGGGGGGTGGGGGAAGAAGAACAGGCACGGGGACAGCCATGGTGGATGGGGGGGGAAGAAGGACGGGGACAGGGACAGCCATGGCGGACTGGGCGGAGAAGAACGACGGAGACAGGCCTGGCGGACGGGGGGGAGGACGAGCGAGCGAGCGGGCAGGGGGAGGCATCAGACATTGTGTGTGTGAAATCAGGGGCAGGGGGAGCGGGGGATCCTTTTTTTTTAAAAAAAAAAACCCTATCTTTTCTGGCGGTGCGCTCCTGCACACATGGCCTTTTAAGGGGCGAAAACCCGGAGCACGCGACGGGGCTTTCCCTTGCCCCGTCGCGTGTTTATGTCTGGAAAGGGCGACGGCGCGTGCTAGCTGTAGCGCGCCATCGCCCCTCCTCCCAAACGGATTTTCTGGTAGGTCTAGCAAGGCCCCCAGAGAGCTGCTAATTTAGAAATAATTACTTTAAGCAAATATACAATATATCCAACCATAATAAGGAAGACTTGTGACCAAATGGCCCCTGTGCTCAGTCTGCTGTTGATGCACAACTTCAAAGGGGCCCTCTCTTCCTTCTTAGAGTTCTGTATCTTTTTAAACCAGGCTTTGACTGGACATCCCTTCAAAATAGAGGATGCTTTCAAATTGAGGACTGTCCTCTTAAACCCTTTCAGATTGAGGATTGCCTTTCAGCTAGAGAACTGTCTTCTGTAAAGTAGGACACATGGCCACCTGGAACAACAGCATAGGAGGAAATCATTTAATCCCTTTCCCTCCAGGCCTGATCCTTCTTGTTCTGACACCCATCCCGCTGCAGTTACTATAATTTTTAAAAGATACACGCAATGTTCGCTTGTGAGTTTAATGTCACAGAATGGTCCAAAGACAGCCAGAAATGGCTGCTTAACAATCCATGGATTCTTAAGCAAAATCTCCCTCCTCCATGTAGTAGAATTAGGGTTGTTAAATAATAATAAAAAAAATCTGGTATCTTGGCATGGACCTGGAGATGGAGCCTATAGCTGAGTTAGGGGAAAGCCTAAACCCTGGCAAGTTTGTAGTAGGTCAAAATCTAGCAGTTGTTAATAGGTCTGACCCCATTGCAAAAGCCGTCTTTCACTTCTGCTGTAAGGGGCAGGGGGAGAGGCTGGCAAAAGGGTGAGGGCACTGTTCATTCCCCCTTACTTTTCTGGCAATTGACCTGAAAGCAAAACACCTAACCAGGCCATTGTGGTTGTTTTCTTTCTCTGCTTGGTTGTCATCCTAAAGCAAAATGAGTTAGTAGCAGTGGTGTAGTAGAGTCAAGGCTCGCAGGGATGCTGATATCACCTGACACCCCATCTTACTCCCCTCAGACTTCTCAATTCCTTCTGTGCTTAGCTGCAATCCTTACAGTAGCTGGGGAGAAATGCATTTCCCCAACAACAATTGGCCTGTTTAGACAACACACAGCTAACCCCTTTGCAGCAAATGGCAAGTGAGAGTGTTTAAACCGTGGTTATGTAGCCTCTATGGTTATGGTTCACATGACACACCAAGCCGTAATGTTTAGCTCAAAATGCTTAACCACCATGGCTTAGCGTGTCGTCTGAACGGGGTCATTCTATTGTTCCCTGTGGTAATGCAAAGTATTTTGGTGTGGCTAGTTCTTGAAGGGCAACTAACACTCATCTGTTTTACCAAAGGCCTGCTCCTGGTGGAGATAAAACTGCTAGAACTGGTTGGTTGATATAAATCAACACAGCTGCTTGATTTTTTGGACTCTCCTTGGGTGTGTGGCTATGGGGACGGTCATGATGCGGACCTGCACTTCAAAATTGACCACTATACCACTAGGTAGTAGAATGCTGAGGTAAAATTTCTTCAGCTTGCTGTAGTCCACGTTAACCTACCACATCAAACTACAGGTGTGTGGAAGGGGCCACTGCTTCACAATGCACATTTAACACCCCCCCCCCAAAAGGCTAAACCAAGCACAGCAAGAAGCATTGCCTGCTGGGTTGACTTAGTATTTATTTAAGTAGACTGTTTCCTGTTCTGTGATTGCAGTGGTGGTGTTAGACAAAAGAGAGTTAATGTGCGAAGTATGACTGAGCGCATCCTTTGTTAGGCAAAGCACAGGCCATACCTTGCCACAAGAGTGAGGGTGTCCAGGAAGGCTAGGGCAATGGTCAGAGGAGATGACTCATCTGGATTTCCCCCCACCCCTGCCTCTAGTCAAGGGGAGGGAGCCAGGAGCCTGTGGCTGAAAAGAACAATAGGCAGCAGTTTTGAGTCAGGCAAAGACTAGCAGCATTTTTGGGTGCGGGCCGTCTGTCTTCCTGGCAATCTGATGTGGGAGTAGTGGACTTCGACTGCCTGTGGAGTGTATTAAGCTGTGCCCCCACTATGCTCAACCAGTATTTTTGTAAATAAACAAAATATTTACTAGACTCCAGTGACCTCTTTCCAAAGGGAACCCACCGGGATAAGTGCTGTGCCCCTGAGGCATCTCACTGTTCATGGGGTGTACGTGATAGAACATCCCGCCTTTCAACAACATCAAAAACTTCTCAAAGCAGTTTTCATAGTAAAATGCGGCAACAAATGAAACACGGTCAAACATCTGCTCTAAAGTTTTTACTATGGTTTGTTTTCTGCTGTTCTCCTTGAAGAGGATGTCCCTCAAGTCTTGTAGGGCTTACTGGGCTGACACTGTCACGATGGTTCCTGCTGCCACGTAGAACTCTCTAGGGTGGAGGCTGTGAGAAGCTGTGTGAGGAAACAGTGATGTCAAACGTCCTCTCCACTGGCCTCTTGCTACCATTGCTAAAACAGGCTGGTATTTTGGCCCCACTCCTTAAGGGAAATCACATTGTTTCCCCGGGGGCTGTTGTGTTTCCTGGTTCTTTGGCACGATTGATATGGGCTACATTACATGGGAGGAGAGAGGTGAAAAGGCAGAAGATCCTGCTGTTTCCTGGGGCTCCTGACACCTTGCATTTGCTAGGCCAGGGATGGGGCATTTCTGACCCTTTAGATGTTGTTGGGACTTCAACTTCCACCAGCTCAAGCCAGTATGGCCAATGGACAGGAGTTGTGGTCCATCTGTAGGGCCACACACATTCCTGTACTAGAACTAAGGCTCAACTCATGTTACTGCAGCAATGTGTTCGGTGGCTGCTCTACACACAGCAATGTCTGACCCCCCATGGCAGCTGAAGCCTGCTGATTTGTCTTGCCAGCAGTGATGACACAAATGTTTTAGTTCCATGAAATGACTTTGTTTAGGGTTAGGAACTTAGGAAGCTCCCTTGTGCTGAGTGAGACCATTGATTGATCCATCTAGCCTGGTATTGTTCACCCTGAATGGCAATGGCTCTCCAGGCTTTCAGGCAGAAGTTTTTCCAGCCCTACCTGGAGATGTTGGGGATTTTCCGCCTGCAAAGCAGGTGCTCTGCTACTATTAAGCCACTCCCCTTCCTTCATGCAGCACAAAGGCTGGGATTTAAGATTCCTGTTAGTGCCAAACTGATTTCAAATGAGCAGACTCAAAAGCCCACTAAACACTGAATTTCTACTATAGGGGGTCTTTTATTTCCAATCCAGCATTTGAAACTTGAGCCCATCAGTAAAGGAACAATTATTATTATTTATTTATATATAGCACCATCAATGTACATGGTGCTGTACAGAGTAAAACAATAAATAGCAAGACCCTGCCGTATAGGCTTACATTCTAATAACAAAAAAAGTTCTCTCTCTCCCCTTTTCAAAAAGCCGTAATGGTTCACATTGTAGTCAGCGAGGCAGAGCTGCAGCTTACCCGTTCCTGTAAGGCAGCTCCTGAAGTCAATTCCAGAATTGAGAAGCTTGTTTTTGGAACGGGCAGACTTCCACAGATATCCACTTTTCACAGATGTTGCCTAATGCCCTAGGAGAGCAGGGAGAGTTCTTGCTGAGAGGGCTCTCGCTCACTCCAGAATCTGCAGAGAGCCCAAATGAATGGATATTGTTGACAGCAAAGTCACAGGAACAAAAGAGTCAGATCATTGGTCTCTCTGGCTTAGTATTGCTTACAATGCATTGAGGTGCAGAACCTCAAGCCCAGGGGCAAAATTCAGCCCTCTGGGGCTCCCAATATGACCCTCCAGAGTTCCCCACGAGACCAGGCCTCTTTCCCCCAACTACAAATAGTTTGGCGGTTTTCTGAAAGGTTGAGATTTAAGAGATTTAAGCTACAATAGGCTGGTATTTTGCCCCCACCCCTTTCAGCTTCAACCCTGCCCACCATTGGAATGCAGGCCTGCTCCCTTAACTGCTCCACAATGGAATCAATTCAGCCCTCAGTCTGAGATCGTCTCTACTTTGAGGAAAATCACATGGTTTACCCGGGGGGGGGGGGGGGTTATTGCATTTCCTGGTTCTTTGGCACGATTGATATGGGCTACATTACACGGGTGGAGAGGGGCGACAAGGCAGAAGAGCCTGCTGTTTCCTGGGGCTCCTTTAAACATCATACACGTTTGAATCGAGGGATTCATGGCATGTGTGCAAAGGAGCAGGGGAGGGTGAGTCTTGATTTCATTTACTGTAAGTCTGCAACCCTCAGCACACTTACATCAGAGTAAGCCCCATTGAACACAAGGGCTCTTACTTCTGAGTAGACCCATGAGGAGCTACTAGCACAAACCAACAGAAAGAAGAAATAAACAAATAAAAACAAATCACATTGGATTTAAACCTAGCACAACTATAATCTAGTGTAATGAAGGGTCTTGTTCTTATGGTCTTATAGCACCCTCTATGTCCCCCTGGCATGCTTACTTGGGAGTAAGCCCCACTGAACTTAAAGGTGTGCTCTTGGTGGGGTGGAGGATCAGATCTGTCTCCCTTTGATGCAGGGAGGCATTTGTCCTCTTCTCCCTCCAATAGCAGAGAAAGTAGGGTGACCATATGAAAAGGAGGACAGGGCTCCTGTATCTTTAACAGTTGCATAGAAAACGGGATCTCAGCAGGTGTCATTTGTATATATGGAGAACGTGGTGAAATTCCCTCTTCATCACCACAGTTAAAGCTGCAGGAGCTATACTAGAGTGACCAGATTTGAAAGAGGGCAAGGCACCTGCAGCTTTAATTGTGGTGATGAAGAGGAAATGTCCCCAGGTTCCCCATATACCGTATTTCTTCTAGTGTAAGATGCCATCGATTGTAAGACACACACTAATTTCAGTACCACCAACAGGAAAAAAAGCTTTGATTCTAAGAAATAATTAACGCACCCATGATTCTAAGATGCACCCTGGTTTTAGAGATGTTTATATGGGGGGAAAAGTGTGTCTTTGAATCGAAGAAATATAGTATACAAATGACACCTGCTGAAATTTCCTTTTTCAATACAACTGTTAAAGATACAGGTGCCCTGTCCTCCTTTTCATATGGTCACCCTAAGGGAAAGTCCTTCCTCGGCAAGTTCATAGCACAATGCCAGCTTTACACACTGCTGATTTTGCACCATTAAGGGTTTATTCCGGTGTATCTCTGATCTTTCTGAAAATGGGATGGGGGGGGGGGGAACCACGGGAGACGTCCCGTTTGTGGACAGTGTCATTTCATCAACCCACAAACTTCCATGAATGGCCCATCATGAGCATGCTATATATCACTCGTTTAGAGAAGCCTTGAAAGAGGTCCTGCACCCTTGATCTACCCTGACTGGCAGGGGCTTCTGAGGTTTTCAAGCAGGGTTTTTTCCAGTCCTGGCGAAAGACACTGGGAATTGAACCTGGGACATGCTGTAAGCAAAGCAGGTTGTCTACTGTGGCATCACCCCACAATTGATTATATTGTATATGTCTGGATTAGTATGTCTGGTAAGTATGGAATGTTAGAACTGAGTGGGTGTGGTTTATGATGTAATAGGCGGGAGGGAGAGTATATAAAGAGAGTGTTGAGAATTTGTGAGGTAGTATGAGTGCGTGTGGGAGAGTTGTTTATTTGTAGAGTAAGAAGAGTTTGGATTCTAGGGACTTAGGACTGGCGTAAAGAGAATGAGGTGGTCGGTGTGTGGAGAGTTTAGATTAGGCAGGATTGAAAGTATTTATATTTTTATTTAAAGCTTTTAAATAACAATGAACTTATTATTTTGTTAGCTACCAAATACCACATGTCAGCTTGGCATTATTTACCTGCCTCACAGTTATTAAACACCCACCCCATATTATACCCACAGTATATTTAGAGCAGATCCTGAATTAAACCTGTTTCCCTCATAGCTAGGGGAAAGGTTTTAATTAATACTTCCTCAGGTTTTCAAGTGGGGGTGCTTGGCCTGAGAAGGGTTATTATTATTATTATTATTATTTATTTATATAGCACCATCAATGTACATGGTGCTGTACAGAGTAAAACAGTAAATAGCAAGACCCTGCCGCATAGGCTTACAATCTAATAAGTTTATGCGACGGCCCTAGTGCAAGGGTCTGTGACGTTGCATCTGCCACTGAGCCAAAGCCTTTCCCTAAATCTGTAATAATAGAGCACATTTTGATATTGTTGCTGATGTAACAGGAATCTTAAATCCCAGCCTTTGTGTTGCATGGGAGGGAAAAAGCGGGGCTTTCCCCCATTCTCTATTGCTGATGGGACATTTAGATCCACCTAGGTTGCCCAAATGGATGCAAATTCTCAGAGCCACGCCATGCAGTTCATAGTAACCCGCCTCTTGTTTTCGTTTTCCTTCCTCCCATCAAGTCCAGAGTGGAACGGGCGGGGTGCTGCTTCCTGCCCCAGGGCTATTTATCAGGGGGGCGGGGAGGTGTTGTCTGCCTTCATAGGTTACATCTGATCTGCCACTGTTTTTCTGGCACGTTTCCAGACACAAAACAAGGCAAAAGATACAAATCTTAGGATAACATCTGACTTTTGGAACTGGATCAGCGATACTATTCCAAAACATCTGCTGTGCGTACATACATGCAAAGGGAAAACTGTATGAAATCAGGCTCCAACTGTACTTAACACACTATAGTCAGGAGAAAATATAGAAATTAAATCATAGGACCAGTTGGAAGAATGACAGGGAGTGTGCAAATAGTGCCCAGCCAAGCTCCTCTGGGGCTTCTGGAATTCAGTATTGTTGTAGCTGCCCTTTTGCCACACAGACCGCCCCCTCTAATGGAGACGGGTAAATTCCTATTACAGTTTGACTATACTACATGTGTGCGACTCCCATTAGGCACTGAGCTTCATCCCACATACCTGTTTCCCTCGAATTATCTAGGGTGACCATATGAAAGGGAGGACAGGGCTCCTGTATCTTTAACAGTAATGTAGAAAAGGGAATTGCAGCAGGTGTCAATTGAAGTGGGTGAAATTCCCTCTTCATCACAACAGTTAAAGCTACACTAGCTATAGTAGAGTGGCCAGATACAAAAGAGGGCAGGGTTTCTGCAGGTTTAACTGTGTTGATGAAGAGAGAATTTCACCCTCTTCAATTGACACCTGCTGAAATTCCCTTTTCTACTTACAGTTAAAGATACAGGAGCCCTGTCCTCCTTTTCATATGGTCACCCTAAATTATCCCCTACAGTGCTAAGCTGTTGCCGTTGTTGTTGTGCTACCGAGCGGCTAGATCTTTTGCATACCAGGAAATGAGTTTAAGGGGGGAACTGTAAAAAAAAATCATAAAAAATCAATGGATGACCCAATCCGATTCAAATTTGGTATGCTTAAAGCTCTCCTTAATATCTATTACTGTGCCAATTTTGATGTCTTTACCTTTAAAGCTTATGCAGATGTAAGCATTTGTTTAATTTTTCTTCAAATCCTGCTCCTGTGCCCCAGTGGCTGCTCGGAAAACAACAAATGATACGTTCGAAAACTAGTAGCAAAATATTGCACTTCTTTTGGTTAAGAAGCGCAATTAAAGCAGGATGCCTGGGAGTACTTCACAATAAAAGCAGATTATAAGATGGAAAACTTCGGAGTCCTTTGCACGCAATTCGCAGTGGTTGCACAGTATAACCCCGGTGTGAAAAAGCTCACTGACTGAATAGCAGCATGACATAAAATTACAAAGGAGACAGTGATACCTGCAACACCTCCTCACAGGCGCAAAAGCTACTGTGAGGTTTAGAGGAAAGCTATTTTGATGTAAGCTGCCATTACACATCCTTTCCTAAGCCCATGGAGAAGACAGCACACTGACATCAGAGCTTACAATCTTCAGAGTTGTGCAGAAGCTATTCACATATGTTTTCCACATTAAATGAAGGAGAAATCCTGCTATGATGTTTTCAAAGCTCCAACTTCACTTCAACATTCCAGTTGAGTATTTTTCCTCTATTTGACTGGTTTCTACAGCAAAAAACCAAGGCCGACCTCAGCAACAAGTTGACAGGAAAAATATTGGTTCAAGTTTCACTTTAACTTATTTGTTATTTATTTACACTACTTGTATATCATTTGATATCCCAAGATCTTTCAGCAGTTTACATAAAAGATAAGTATATTTACAATATAAAAAAACCAAGCTAAAACCCATAAAATAATGAATACATTAAAAAAGTTATAACAATAAGAGCAGTAAAACAGAGCAGTGTAATGGTTGATTATAAGTTGGGGAAAGTCTGAGTAAACAGATACATCTTAAAGAGGTGTTTGGAGTTCGTTACAGTTTCCGCCTCTTGAACCAGATGTGGGAGAATGTTCCAGAATAAGGGTGCCACTGCCGAGAAGGCCTGCTTCCATGGCATTACTTGGTGGCACACTGTTGGTCATGAGATGCTCAATATAGCCTCCTCAGAAGATTTCAGGGGGTGTTTTGGTGCATATAGGAGAAGACAGTTGGCTAGGAATCCTGTGGTTTACGGTTGCTGAATGTCAGAAACAAAACCATGACCATTGCTTGGTAGCTTAGGAGTCCCCGGGGCTGTCTATACTATAGGCCCTGTTTAACCCGTGGTAGTTGTGCTGTGGCACTGGGTCAGTTATGTGATGCAGCTACCGACTCGCAGCCACCACATTGCTTTCCCCAGAGCTGCAAATTTAAGAAGTCATGGGCTTACCCCAACTTTTTGCTTTGCTGCAAGGCCACCACCATTGTCCCACTATCCGTAGTTGGTGATCTCACTTTGGTTTCAAGCGAGAGGCACTCTGGGGGAGTATTGTAACCACTGATGGGTTGCCGAGCGGAAGGGCAGGCAGTGGGCAGGGGGCAGGGGGCAGGCCCGACGAGCTGAATGGCTGCCAGAAAGCCTATGCTCCCTTCTGCTGTGGGGATTAACAGCCTACCCTGCAGCTGCGATGTTGCGGGGTTTTAAGGGAACGCAGGGCTAAAGCAGCGCCGTGAAGAGACACCCCCCAATGCAGCACTAGCAGGCTCTATGGTCCCCACGAAGCTCTCTACTTCTTGTCCCCTTCAAAAATGTATTTTCAATTTTAAAAAATCTTGAGAAACATTAAGATGTCAGGCCCCTGTCTTTATGTCATTTGTATGCCTGCAGTGCCTGGTGAAATTCCCTCTTCATCGCAACAGTTAAAGCTGCAGGAGCCCTGTTCTCATGACCAGATACAAAAGAGGGCAGGACTCCTGTGGCTTTAACTGTTGTGATGAGGAGGGAATTTCACCAGGTGCTGCATGCATACAAATGACACCTGCTGAAATTCCCTTTTCTATGCAACTGTTAAAGTTACAGGAACCCTGTCCTCCTTTTCATAGGGTCACCTTCCCTTCTCAGAAACGTGGAGTTTAGGCTGTAGATGTGGGGTGATTGGCACACCAGACACTTGAGGTTGTTATTATTATTATTATTATTATTATTATTATTATTATTATTATTATTTATATAGCGCCATAAATGCGCATGGTGCTGTATGTAGTAAAACAATAAAACAGCAACACCTTGCCACATAGGCTAACATTCTGATAAAATCACAATAAAACAGCAAGAAAGGGAAGAGAATGCACCAAACAAGCACAGGGGACAATAAAACTAGCAACATTATAAAACGCTAAGATCAAACTGAAGTTCTAAAAGCTGTAGAAAAAAGAAAATTTTTCAGTTGAACTTTAAAGATCATAATTGAACTCGTGGTCCGCAAATGCTCTGGAAGAGAATTCCAGGCACAGGGGGCAGTGAGAGAAAACGGATGAAGCTGAGCAAGGGAAGTAGAAACCTTTGGGCAGGTAGGAAACACAACATTCAATGAGTGAAGAGCGTGAATGGGGCAATAATGTGAGATAAGAGAAGAAAGATAGGAAGGAGGTAGACTGTGACAAACTTTGAAAGTCAACAGGAAAAGCTTATATTGGATTCTGTAGTTTATTGGAAGCCAATGACGGGATTTCAGGAGTGGATTAATATGGTCAAAGTGACGAGCCAAGAAGATGATCTTAGCAGCAGAATGACGAATAGAAACTAACGAACTAACGGTTGAAGAAGGAAGGCCAGTCAGGAGAAGACTGCTGTAGTCCAGACAAGAAATGACCAAAAGCTCCATCACACCGGGGCAGGATCTACACTATTCATTACACCGTTGTTTAAGTGCATTGTTGCGTCCTCCCTTGCTACGTTACAAAATGCAACTTGAGCCCAGTCAATCGAAATACCTTTTCTTCTATCGTTTTACCCCGGCACACTCTTCTTTAGAACGTTCTTCATTATGCTCATACCGGCTCTGAAGTAAACCTCCTTCTTCCGGTGACTCTGAGCTAGACCTGCCGGGATAAGCCGGCAGGGAGGCGGGGCGACGCGTAGGGACGAGGGAAGCCCTGCAGCGTCTGAAAGGGGCCACGTGCGCCCCGAAAGATAAGCAGTTTTTTTTAAAAAATTAAGCCTCTGTCCCCTCTTTCACCGCCCTCCCTCCCCCTCCCCCTCGTCACGTTGTGCCAGCTCTCCCTCCCCTCGTCTAGAAAAGCCCTCACTTGTGCGCCTCTGCCTTTGGCCGTTTGCAATTCGCATCCTCCCCATTTGAAATGATTTCAGGCGGGATTTTTGGAGGACTTCTTGCTTTGGTGGTTGCACTGATAGATGTAATGGCTGGAGAACGGAATCTCAACTCTGCTATTCTATGATTCTATGATTGGGGTAGTTTATGTTCTCTCTCTCACACACACACACTCATGCTGAGGAGAAAACAGCTGCTTTTGGCGCCTACCGGAAGTCGTCCTAATCAGGAAGCAAAGACCATGGTCACAAGACATGACTTTGAAAGACGGCATTGAAAACAACGAAAGGTTGGGGCACATTGTTAGTTTTAAAACGATTTTAACAGAAAGTGGAACGGTTTTAAAAGTCAGAAGAAACGTAACAGCAACAGCATCACGTGACTGCTGACGTCATCTCTGCCAACTTGTTACGTTTCATCTAGACAAGTGTAGACGGGCCCCAGCTTTATAGCCCACTCTCGCTGTGTGTTGTTTCCTGAGGGCTCACATGACGTTGTCCATGTCCTGCCGTGATCTCACCTCTTCCCCCCCTCCCCGTCTTTGCGAGGTTTCTTGGTGTGGGGAAAGAACGTTTTTTCCGGCAATGCGCTCGACCCCCAACGTGTATTTTTATCCGATCATACTCAATCCGATGCTCTGAGGGCATGTGTTGAAGGGGCGGTATTGCTGATGAAAGGGAAGGGGTGTGCCTTTTCTCCAGCGTGCCATGTCAATCACTGGGGAGGGCAAGGTGTCCCACTGAGACCAACCAATACACTGTAAGGGGAGATACAAAGGAGATTTGCCGGGCGGGGTGGGTACGACGACGACGGATGGACAGCGATTCACCAGTGCACAGGAGAAGTCTAAAGATGAATGAAATGTAAGGCTTTCAAATGCTAAGGAAACAGAGGGGGATAATACAAGGGCAAACCAGTGCAAAAATTTAGGTGTGATGGACCCCCAATGGACCCCCAAAGCATGAACAAGAGTCTTGGCAGAAGAGACAGATAAAAATGATTGGATCCTGGAGATACTATATAAGAAAAAAAACTAAGGAAACTTGGCTAAGCTCTGTGAGCCGTCTGGAACTTCTCACCGCGTGGAAAAGCACAGTACATGTAACATTTTAGGAGCTGAGATGTTTTTCACATATACCTTCCCTCACCTTCCCGTGCACACACACAACCAACCAGAGAGGAAGTGAAGTGGAGGAAGGAACTTTTGCTCTGGACTTGCAGTCCCATTCAAGCAATGTGACTTGTCAAAAGAATGGACTTTGGTGCCTGTTACAGCTTGAAGCCAGTATGACTTTTAACAGAACTTCCAAAGGCAGCTGGCCGTGTCAAAAGTGCAGAGAATAAAGCATTTAGTGTGAGGCGAAGACACAATTGAGCTTTTTTTTTTTTTTGTGCTTTTTTTTTTAAAGCCGTACAATATTTTGGATCTTCATTCCAAGTCATTTTCCGCCACACCACAATCCATTCTAGTGTTTTGTGCTGCTTTTGAAATACTATTCTGTTCAAACAGTGGACTCTTTTATATAAATGGCTTCCTGTGCTTGCCGAGCACCCACAAATGCCAGCAGGCAAGACAGGTGTTTTATTAATTGTCCAGTTTAGAAAGATAGCACAGTTCAAGCATTATCTTACTGAAATTATTGGGAGAAATTATTACCCAGTGGCCTGACTGATAACTTCTGCATAACTGCTGAGTTTGCATATGCAGTCACAACTAAGATTGGTCCAATGTAAGCTCATAGGTGTGCGCAGCGCATTTCATAGGGTCCGGACCCATGGATATTTTTTTAAGGCAAACATTTATTGAATACTCAATCATAGAGAGCCAGTGTGGTGTAGTGGCTAAAGTGTTGGACTGGGAGTTGGGAGATCTGGGTTCTAGTCCCCACTCAGCCATGAAAACCCACTGGGTGACTTTGGGCCAGTCACAGGGGGAATCTACACTGTTGTACCTATAACGGTACATAGGGCTTTGATTGCGTCGCTGGTCACATAACTTGTTAGTTATAACGTTTTATAGGTGAATTATGCTCCGTTTTACCTTACCGTTATAACCCTTCTGCACCGTTGTTAGTTTTCAATGTGCAGTCTTCTATGGTTGTATTCCCTGTTGCATTGTAAATGCAATGGCATGTGATCCTCCAGTCTACTTCCTGTTTGGGACAGCTTCCTCTCCGTGCCATCACCTAACCAAAATCACCAAAAATGGAAGTGGGAGGATCATAGAAGAGACAGTCTGGGCATTGGGAGGATCATAGAAAGGACGGAATCAAGGATCAGGCAACGGGGCAACCAATAACGTTACAGGAAAAGGTAAGTAACGTTAATGAGCTCAGTTAAAAATAGAAACGTTAGAATTAATAATGGAACAATAGCTAACAATAACGTTTTAACCTATAGTGTAGATTATTCCCCCTCTCAGCCCAACCTACCTCACAGGATTGTTGTTGTGAGGATAAAATGGAGAGGAGGAGGATTATGTGTGCTGCCTTGGGTTCCTTGGAGGAAAAAAAGCGGGATATAAATGCAATGATAAATAAATAATAAATAAATAAATAAAGGACCTTATTTTTATTCATTTATTTATTAAATACTATAGACACTGATGCCCTATTCCATGTTTGACCCACCTGACTATGGGAGGGCTGTTGCAGGCAAGGGGGGAGAATGAGGAGATGCTCCTCAACCCCAGCATTGGTGGGGCTTTGTGGTGACACTGGCCGAAGGAGGGGTTTATGGGTAATATGAGCCTTCAGGGGCCCTCTTCCTGGACGGCTCCTGGCAGAGAGGCTCCCGGCAGAGCGATTCCATTTCACTCCTCCTGCTGAGATCAACGGTCTATCTTGGAGGCAGTGGTTCTTCAGCACAGTGGTGGAGCAGGGGGGCAGCTGGAGGACCGTTCCCACTGTGCATCCTCTTCTGGATCCCTACTCAATGGCCCTCTCAATTTGGCGCTTATTGCTTGAGACTCTCAGGCAGTGCTTCCCAAAGTGGGCGGTACCACCCGCTTGGGGGCAGTAGGATTGCATAGGGGGGCGCTCGAGGTGGCCTTTTCCGTACCAGGAGTTTTGGTTACAGAAGGACATTTCTGATCGCTCTCCTGCACTATGGAGAGTGGTTCAGGAGCTCCTGGTTGCACTTCCAACATCATATTGGGTGGAATGTGGTTGTAGTGTGGTCTGCCTACTTCTCTCCAAGCAAAGAAATCGACTCCAGATTACTAAACGTGGTGATTTAAACCAGACATTGAGAAACTGGTATCACTTCATCAAGCCCATCCATCACATTAAGAATTTACAGAATAGTGAGGGACTCTACCCTAGTTACTAAATGTGATATCTAATATTCTTGCTAAATGACTATCAGATTTTGAAAAGATGATATCACTGGATCAAGTTCATCAATTATGTTTAATTGAATAAACTAAAAAAATGTAATTTGATTTTGAATAATTTTTCAACTAATTGTTACTGTTTTGAATTTTATTGTTATTATCTTCCTCAGTGGGTTGTTGAAAACCGCTATTCTGAATAATGATTTTTATAGTGTAGAGTAGGGGGCACTGGGCATGAGTTTGTGGAGCCAAGGGGGCGGTGACCTGAAAAAGTTTGGGAACCACTGCTCTAGGGTGTGCCTGGGCACACCTGGCACACCCCTTGCACATGAAAGACAGCACATTTTTCATACCTTGAGGTTGCCCTGGAAGCATGAATGGGCATCAATGAGCAGTGGGTCTTCTGCTGTCAAAGAGCAATAGCAGATACCAACAGGCTCCTTTCTTTTTTCTCCTCTCTGTCTCTGTCTGTGTCTGTCTGTCTCTCTCCCTCTCGTCTCATTCATGAGGTGCTGTTGGGAAAAGTGCGGAAAAAGCAGAAAGGAGAACTAGGCTGTTGAAATATCAGCAAGAAGAAAGGTACACTTCTAAAAGGACCAGAGCAACAACTCCAGGCAAGCCCTTATTGGATTGTGATGCATCACATGCATGATCTCAAAGTGATCCAGATATATTCATCTCCACCCTGGGGCACCTTGTCTGCCTTTTATTGGAGGGTGGGGTGAGGAATCTGGGGCCTGCAGGACACATGCAGCCCACATAGCATGGTCAGGTGTCCTCTTTTACAGAGGACAGTCCTCTATTTGAAGGACTGCCAGAAGACTGTTAGCTTTTGAAGGTGTCCTCTATTTGAAAGGCTAAGTCAAGCCTGGGTTAAAGATAAAGAACCCTCAGAAGGAAGAGCTGGGCCTTGAAGCTGCCCATCAATGCCACATGGAATGTGGACTGCTGGCAAGGGATCGGTTGCACCTCACAAGGGCTGGAAAGAATGTGTTCGGCCACAGCATGAAGAACTTGATCAGGAGGGCTTTAAACTGAATCTTCCGGGGGCGGGAGACGTAAACCTCGAGGCTACAATGGATGAAGGACAAGGCACCACAGTACAGAGAACAGCTCCAATAGTGCCCCAAAATAGTGTCCGCAACAATGTAGGAACAAAGCCAGACTATAAAACACCTGGTCTTCGATGTCTATATACTAATGCCCAGAGCATGGGAAACAAACAGAACGAACTTGAACTCTTATTACATGAAGGCAAATACGACTTGATAGGTATAACTGAAACTTGGTGGGATGACTCCCATGACTGGAATATAGCAATTGAAGGATATAACTTGTTCAAAAAGAACAGAAGAAATAGAAAGGGAGGTGGAGTTGCACTATATGTTAAAAATACCTATCCCTGCACAGAAATACAGGTGGATCAGACTGGGAGCCCCATCGAGAGCATCTGGATTAAACTAAATGGGGCAAGGAATAAAAAGAACATGATAATGGACCACCCAATCAAGGAGAAGACGAGGATGAAACTTTTGAGAAACAAATTGCCAGTGTTTCAAGGAAGTGTGATGTAGTAGTGATGGGGGACTTCAATTACCCTGATATCTGTTGGGAGACCAATACTGCCAAAACCGCCCCTTCCAAGAAATTCCTGACATGAGTGGGTGATAACTTTCTCCTACAGAAAGTGAGGAAGGAACTAGAGGATCGGCAATCCTTGACTTGATATATTGACCAATAGGGATGACTTAGTGGATAAAGTGGCAGTTACGGGAACTCTGGGGGAAAGTGACCACGTCATACTTGAATTCTTGATTATGAAGGAGACAAAAGTTGAGTGTAGGCATACACGTACTCTGGATTTTAGGAAAGCTGATTTTAATAAACTCAGAACTATGATAAGTAAGGTCCAGTGGCAAATGAGCCTAATGAGAAAAGGAGTGCAGGATGGGTGGGAGTATTTTAAAAAGGAAATTTTAAAGGCACAGTTACAAACAATTCCAATAAGGAGAAAAGATAGAAGACAACAGAGGAAACCAATGTGGCTCCACAAAAAGCTTAGAGATGACCTGAAAACAAAAAGGGAGGTACTGGTTCCTCTCTATTCGGCCTTGGTTAGGCCTCATCTAGAGTATTGCGTCCAGTTCTGGGCTCCACAATTCAAGAAGGACGCAGACAAGCTGGAGCGTGTTCAGAGGAGGGCAACCAGGATGATCAGGGGTCTGGAAACAAAGCCCTATGAAGAGAGACTGAAAGAACTGGGCATGTTTAGCCTGGAGAAGAGAAGATTGAGGGGAGACATGATAGCACTCTTCAAATACTTAAAAGGTTGTCACACAGAGGAGGGCCAGGATCTCTTCTCGATCCTCCCAGAGTGCAGGACACGGAATAACGGGCTCAAGTTACAGGAAGCCAGATTCCAGCTGGACATCAGGAAAAACTTCCTGACTGTTAGAGCAGTACGACAATGGAGTCAGTTACCTAGGGAGGTTGTGGGCTCTCCCACACTAGAGGCATTCAAGAGGCAGCTGGACAAGCATCTGTCAGGGATGCTTTAGAGTGGATTCCTGCATTGAGCAGGGGGTTGGACTCGATGGTCTTGTAGGCCCCTTCCAACTCTGCTATTCTATGATTCTATGGGCAGAAAACTGAACAGGCAGGCACACCAGTCACTTGCTCACCATCTTTCACGCTATGGTGTGATGTACTTTATTTCTAAATTATAATAATTATTTCTAAATTAGCATCCGTATGTATAAATGAGCACATGTAAACTTTATGCATATCAGTGTCCTCTTATTTGGTTATGCATTTCCTCTTTTGTGGCAAGTTGTAAGTGGCCACCCTAAAACCTTGACCAGATTTCATGTGTGGCGCCACGGAGAGAGAGAGAGAGAGAGAGTGAGAGAGAGCTCCATCCGATGAGCGTTTTATTGCACGCTTGTTACTGGGCACTCACGGAGTTTGTTCAGGTCCCTCACATGACGTTGTCTACCTCCTGCGTGCCTTCCGCCCCTTCTGGCCTTCCTCGCGTAACAAAAAAAACCCTTGTTAAGTCCAATGTATTTTAAAACACGGAATTGCTGCTGTCTCCTGCTGTGTGCAGGTGAAGCAGCGCCCTTAGAGCAGCGCACCCAATGGGTCCCTGTACTTCCTCTTTTGAAAGAGGAAGTAACTGAGGAACAAAAACATAGATGGAGAAGCGATGGTAGGGAGCGTGTTAACTCCTGGTGTGATGGAGCTTAGAGAGAGAAATGGAATGGCACACTGAGAGAATGCACGACACAATGCTGCAAACTCTGCTGACTTTTGGATCTGACTTATCGGTGGGTCTCCCTTCCCACATTGATTTCCCCCGGGGTCAATGGCCCTTCATAGGTCAAAGGTACCTTGCACCTGCCTTACTAATTTCCATCAAGTTGAAGACTGGGTTGCTCAAAATAACATCATAGGCGATGAACAAGCCGGCTTCTGCTGTGGCAAATCGACAATAGACCAGTGCTTCATTTTAAACCATCTTAGAGAGAAATACTCCGGGCACCGAAAAAAACATCTATATGCCACATTTGTAGACCTAACCTCAGCTTTTGATAGGATTAATAGGGAAAGATTATGGTTCAAGTTATGGCATCTTGGGATGGACAGGCGTCTTCTGATTTTGATAAAAAACCTATATACAAATACGACCATCCAAGTCGAAGGAAGTTAAAACATCCATAGTGGTTAGACAGGGTTGCCTATTAGCACCTATCAAAGGCAGGATACAAATAAATATGATAATATATATATATATATATATATATATATATATATATAAATGATATTATTGGTTATCTGTCTGGTAATTCAAACTTTCCTGTAGCCGTTGGTTCGAGAAAACTGAACATACTGATGTATGCGGATGATATGGTGTTATTATCACAAAATTTAATAGGAATGAGAAGAATGCTTAAAGCTTTTGCGGAGGCCTGCAGGAAGGAACATTTGTGTATAAACTATTTAAAAACTAAAGTAATGGTATTCGGATCTCACCCCCCCCTAAACATAAATGGATGCTAAACGGTCACCCTCTGCAACAAACCATCCAATTTAACTATCTAGGTATTTGCTTCAAGCAAAATGGCTTGTGGTCCAGTCATTTGGCGGCAACAAAGCTGAAAGCACAAAAATCAACGCATACTGTGTTAAGATTTGCTGTTCGAGGTGGTCAGCTGGTAGCCCCGGCTAGTAGAGTATTTATAGAGAAAGTGGTACCCAAAATAACATACGGTGCTGAAATATGGGGGGGGGGGGGGCACGAATGTACGCCCACTTGAGGTTGTCCAAAATAACTTCTTAAGGACACTGTTTGTATATCATGACTTGTATCTGGCTAAAACCCATGCTGGGTTGCCTTAATAATAAAATTCATACTAATTTCCATCAAGAAACGCTGGTGAGCTTCATAGGAACTAAACGCCATTTAAAGACCCCTGGTTTAAATTATCAAGTTAGCAAAATGGCTGATTTTATATCAAGGCTCCCTTTGTGTTTCAGATAATTCTTTTCATTTATAAGAGTTCTAGACTAACATTGGATACAACCCATTGCTTTAATATGTGTAAATTAAATTTGGATTGTATGTGCACAAGGCTGTTTTTAAAAAGGGAAATGAACTAAGACTGTGAATTTCAAACTTTTTTTTTTTTTTAAATCACTATTCGGGTTGTTTTCCAGTGAAGTAAGCACTCTGTAATTCTGAAGCTATGTTTCTAAACATATGTGAAGAGCCAGACTGACTAACTTACTCCTGCGCCCGGGTATCAACACTTCTGCTACATTTTGCCTTTGTTCATGTAAATGCCGGCAAGTATACTGTTGGAGGAAGCTAGGCAAGGCATTCAATTGTGTGTATGTTTTTTTTTAATGTGCAAAGAATGTTTTAGGTTTCTGGGATTTGTGCCACACAGAAAGGTTAAGTCCTTAGCTGCCATTATATTTATGGACTGAATAGCATATTTGAGGGGGAGTGGTGGTTATGGGGGAAATCGTACAATTACCTTAAAAATGTGTTGCTAAAGGTTGCGTTACACTTCAAAAGAAAAGAAAAGAAAAAACAGAATGTGGTTTTAGTCTGTGTTAAGAGATGCCAGGTCTCTCTGGTATGGAAAGTAATTGGGTCATATCTGATGCATGCTTGTGGACACAGGCTAATGAAATGGAAAATAAAACGATTTCAGGGTCAAAACAGTGTTGGAGGTGCAGCGGCCTCCTGATAACTCCACGCCCTTTTCCTCTTCTACCCTTGATAAACCCACATCTCATGAGTAACGCCGCCATAAATCAAATTAAAAACTAAATTACATTGGCTACGTTAGACATTAACTTAAATTAGCTAACGACTGCATCTTGGCTTGCTAAAAGGAATGCATGGATTGCTAAGATATCTGCTAAAAGGCAGAAAGCAGCTGAGCTCTGATGGATCGAGAGCGGTCCTGTCAAACTGCAGGATATCCTGGCTTTGTTCCTGCCAGTTTGGGTCTGCGCAACTTCTCGGCTGCATGCCTTGCCGTTGGCTTCGTTCCGTGCTTCTGCTTCTACTCCTCATTCTCTTTCCCCCTTTATCTCTGCGCGTGTTGACTTAGGCTGAGATAACGGGGCAGGATTTTCTTGTGTGTCGCCCTCCGCGAATGACCTTTATTATGATTTTTTAACTTTCGCAATGGCTCCTGTATGAGATACTCTCAGAATGTCAGGACAAGTAGGAGAAATTAAAACATGTACCAGGCAAGGAAAGGCATGGAGAACACTGCCTAAAGACACAGGGCTGGATCCAGAGATAATGGGAGGAGGAGGAGGCGAAATTGTGCTGGTGGCACTGTTCCTTGAACTGTTGTGCAAGAGTTCATGCTACATGGACTTAGCTCAAGCACGTATCTTAAGACCTTGCACTAATGCACATGTGGGCAGCCCATGGACCAAGGGCAGCTCTAAGGGGTCTCTCCTGTGGCCTGCCAGCTGCCCTAGCCGGCCTCCGAAGTCCCCCAATTTTTTGCCTTCAGAAGAAATTACCTTGCAGCAGTCCGCACGTTGTCAGAGCTACTGCTGTCACTGGCGTCCTCCAACTGGTGTGCTGTGTTCCCTGGTTACCCTCCAAAGTTCCACGGCCACCAATTTGCTCCCCGGAAAACAAACTTTGTAGTGGCTAATGGAAGTGCATCGCTGGATTGCGGAAGAGACCTCCTGTTGCGGAAAAGGCCTCCTGCTTATGGAAGGGCATCTTCTGGATCCAACCCACAATGTCTGATTTATGAAGCTTCCGTTGTTTGTACACATTTCTGTTCCAACGTGTCAAACTGGATTTAGCCCTCTTGAAGTGCCCCCATTTTCAGTATAGTCATGGAATCATAGAATATTAGAGTTGGAAGGGGCCTACAAGGCCATCAAGTCTAACCAGGGCCCTGCTCAATGCAGGAATCCACCACATGGCCTCAATTCATAGATAGAACTGGTGCAAAGTGTTACTATGGATGGGGACTAACTCTTCAGATGGACACCTGTGGAGTGGCACGCTTGCTCCATGCTTTCTGAAGCTGCAGCACTGTGGTCCAATGGGAAGGACTACATTGTCCCCAAGTGCGGCACATTGCTCTTATTCCGAAGGGGTGAATACTGGCCATTTGCTCATATAGGAGAAAGTAAAGTCGTATAGTCAGGGTAGCTTTGGGATGGGGAGGCTAGACCCACCCTTACTCTAGGGCAGGCACAGGCAACCTTTTGGGCCTCTAGGGCTATATGCAGCTAGTCGGGGTCACAGATGCACATAAGTGCACTTTGCACACGCAAACATATACACACATGGAAATATGTAAGGACATACATGCACACATACACACTCTTCTCTACATCCCAGGGTGCAGGGCTGGGGAGATTTAAGCCTCCCTTCCCTGCCCACTGAAATTAGGGGATGAGAGAGTTATGGGGAGTTAAAGGCTCCCCCCAAGCATTTTTGATCCAGATCTCTGCATCAGGACTGCTGGGAGAGGGGTGAGGTTAAAGTCGTTCCCCTCCCCCGCACCCCACTCCAGCAATCCTGAATAGCAGCAGGGTGAAAGCAATCTTTGCTGCATCAAAATCATGGCAGCCAGGGGAGGTTAAAGTCTCCCCACTAGTAGGGTGACAATATGGAAAGGAGGACAGGGCTCCTGTATCTTTAACAGTTGTTTAGAAAAGGGAATTTCAGCAGGTGTAATTTGTATGCATGCAGCAGCACCTGGTGAAATTCCCTCTTCATCACAACAGTTAAAACTGTAGGAGCCCTGACCTCTTGACCAGATACAAAAGAGAGCAGGGCTCCTGCAGCTTTAACTGTTGCGATGGAGAGGGAGTTTCACCAGGTGCTGCATGCATACAAATGACACCTGCTGAAATTCCCTTTTCTATGCAACTGTTAAAGATACAGGAGCCCTGACGTCCTTTCCCATAAGGTCAGCCTAGCAGCCCACTAGGGATCCCAGTTAAGATCACCGCCCCGGTTCTACTAATAGGAACCCCAGAACAGTGATCTTTTCTCCACCACCCTGGCCTCTCTAGAGAGAAGCAAGTTCCCTCTCAATTGTGTGAGTCCATTTTCTTTGTCTGACAGAACTCAATGAAAGCTACTGAGAGCCAAGCCAGCCCTTCTCTGCATGGGCCATGTCCAAAGTTAGAAAGGGATGCAATTTGGAGAACTTGTCTTATTAATTATAATAATCATAATCATAATTTCATTTCTATACTGCCCAATAGCTGCGGCATTCTACGCAGTTCACAAATTTTAGATAAGACAGATGACACATTCACACTGCAATTTGGGATGTGGAGGCCTGACTTTTTCTTAATGCAGAGCAACTCTGCACATTTTACACCCCCTCCCCACAGATCTGGGAATATTCCAGTTACTGGATCTTGATCCTGGAACATGCATGTTCTGGGTTCTACAGCTTAACTGATTTATTTTTAAAGAAAAGTTTCTAACTCTTACAAATATTGGGGAGAATCTGGATGTATGGCAAGGATTCCTCCAGGATGGTAGCCCCAGGGCATCATGGGAACCTAGATGGTTTATCTCTCTATTTACTGTTTATCTCCTCTGTGGGAAGGAGGTGAGAGAATAAACTACTCTTCCTTCTTTTCATTCTCAAGGCTAGGCAACTTGTGGAACTCCAGATGTTTTGGCTTAGAACTCCCATCAGCTTTAGCCAGCATAGCCAATGGTGGGGAATCATGAGATTTGTAGGCCAAAACATCTGGAGGGACATAAGTTGCCTACCCCTGACCTAGGGGTGTTTTATGGAGGGCTTAAACTCTCAGAGGCCAGAAGTACAAAACAAAAACAAAAAACCAAACCCAACTCTTTAGGGGGGGGAATGTAAGGGGGGGGACTCAAAGCTGCTCAAGGGGGGTGGAATATCTGTTCCATCTGTGTTGTGGAGATTCTCAGGCGCCTTTTATTCCATCATTGCCCATTTTTGGGATCTGATTTCTTTTCAGTTTCCAATTTGTGCAAATGCGAATTTGCTCAAATTTGCACATGCTAAAATGCGCCGATTCCCCCAAAATGTGTATTTTCACATCTTAGCCTACAGAGGAAATACTCATATTTGGCTGGGTTTTTTTGTCAAATTATTATTGCATATTTTTCTGCAATGAAATTTGCGCAAAATTCCAGAAAGTTAGTAAAATGGTCTGCAGGTTTGCAGACTTTGCCTGACAGGGGAAAAGCCGGTCCGCTAGGGAATCGACGGGTCAGATTCATAAAAATCTGAACTCAATTGGTTACGTTGTGGATTTTTCTAACATCTTTAGGCAAGGCTGATTGGCTGACTGGTTGAAACCCAGAGCAGAAACACTCCACAGTGCAATGTTTTGTTGCAGGTCTGACTTGTGGAATCTATCAGGGATCCTGGAACTTGTTTTCAATGCCAGCACTTATCCCTGGAATATGTGGGATAATAACAAAGATGAGAGTGTCTCCCTCATCAAAGATTAGCTTGTGGAGTTATAATGGATGAGAGGGATTGCCCGTCCTCCTGGGTGTAGATTATTGTTACTCCTTGCTTGTAAATGTGATCAATGTGCAGAGAGACCATGAAGATTTAAAAAAGACTTCTAATTTAGGACATTTCTTCAAATAAACAACTCCCTCTTCCCCGATACTTCTACTTGCAGAACAAAATGGACAGCTAAAAATGAAATAGGCAAAGGAAGTAAAATTAGCAGAGCCTAAATGAAGGGGTGTTCTCTGAAAAGCTGATAACCTAATAAAGTACTTACTAATAGGATACAGTGCTCAAAATGTAAACAGTACCTAAAAGCCCTTAAGTAGTTTGCAGAGATGGTAAACGACACACATTTCAAAGTGGGTAATTAACACGGCTTAAAGCTCATAGCTTGCAGTGAGCTGAGGAGAATTAACCAATGGAACAACAAACAGCAGAATGCTCTTGGCACTATTTTCGACATAAAGGCCAACTCACTAATTTTCACTTGAACAAAAATGATGCTGTTTAAAATCTTATTTCAGGATCATTGCCACCCTTTCCTCCTTACAGGGGTTTTGTGCCTGTAAAAGATGCATATACCAAGAATGATATTGGCTTTTTGAATTCAGATGGGGCCCTACCCAACCTTATCTTCCGTCTTGTAGCTCTGAATCATCATGCAGCTATTTCAGTCATCATTTATGCTAATTAAGAGTGAACTCAGATAGTTGAGCATTTATCAGTTTGGCAGTGAAACTGGCTATCGCTTAATACAGTAGTGGTTTCTGGGTATTTGGATAGCAGTCCAGGACAGAGTAAAGGGCATTTGGGCAATTGGTGTGTGAGTCAACCTCAGTAACCTTGCATGCAGCCATAGTTCATCATCATCATCATCATCATCATCATCATCATCATCATCATCAAAGTGATTGTGGCTGGGTTGAAGGCGAGTGCTGAGTCAGGTGCAATCCTTTATCTTCTAGCTGCCACTGGATTCTTGGAGGGCCCTAAAGAAGCCCTGGCCTCCCAAGCCCTCCAGATGTTACAGTCTTACAGTCATGGGAGCATGTGCAGCAGGCCCATGGACATGTCTTTGATTCAATACCCAGCGTACTCTATACAGAGCATCCAAACTTTGACTGGGGCCTGATGGATTGCAAGGCCTGGCATGTGTCTTATATAGCCCCCCGCGATTAACAGCCACGATCAACGAGTCAGCTGAAGAACCAGCTAGCTACTTTGTTCCTCCTCCCTACTTTGCAGCCCTTCACTACTTTGGCTTCACCTTTTCCTCATGCCTAGACATGACTGCCGCTTTGTCTGAGATCTCCTCCTGTTGTCCGTACAACCCCTGGGTTTGCCTCCCTCCCTTGTGTTCTTTCACGTTATGGCATAGTGCTCACCCAGTGAGGCCGGGGGGTGCGAGCCCCCCACTTCCCAATAGTTGGGGATGGTGATCCCTTCCCAATAGTTGGGGTTGGGGATCCCTTCTCAATGAGGAGAGCTCCTCTGATGTTCTCCCACTGTCTGTCCCCCTTCTGTGTTTCTTAGGTGCTGTCTTGGCTTTCTGGCTCTTCCCGGGTCTCTTGACCCAGGCCCTGGGCATGTCTTACCTGCTTAGTTCTCCAGCTGATGCATGGGATACTGTTGTCTATGCAGGCTGAGTCTTGGAGCAGTTGGCGATCTCAAAAAAAGGAGTTTCCTTTATTATTTATTTATTCTCAAAATGACCCTGTTAGGTATGTTAGGCTGTGTGTCAGCGACTGGCCCAAAAGCGAGCTCTATGGCTGAGTGGGGACCCGAACCTGGCTCTCCCAAGTCCCAGTCCTTCTCTGACCCTTACCCCTGTCTGTCTCTCCACCCATCTGCTCTATGTGCTCATTAAAGCAGCTCAGCTCCTGAGTCAGGCCTTGCATCAGCACACTGTGGTCCTGCTGCCCTTGGTTATCATGGCTCCTACTTGCCTCACCCCTCTGTGGGTTCTCTGCTGGTGGAAGCCTTGAACTAGGTCTACTGTTGTTTATGCCCTTAGAGTGAGGCGGTGAGTATGTTGCCTTCCTGAGTTTGCTTTCCCAGGTGGCGTTCTGTTGAACAGAGACTACGCTGAGAGCGTTATCTGATGGGGGAGGGATTGTGTTTCCTTACCGTCGCTTCCCCCCTGCATCTGTCCCATGATACTTCCTCTTTCTTCACACAGGGGAAGAAAGAGGAAGTAAACAATGACCACGTCGCCCATTCAGTGGGCATTTTTATCACGCTGCTTCTCCTGCACACAGCAGCAAATGGCAGCAGATTTCGCTTTCCCCCCAAAAATGAATTTACCGGCGTCTTATTTGTTACAGAAAGAAGACCAGAAGGCGTGGGAGACATGTGGAAGGTGGACGGCGTTGTCAAAAGGACCCGTGGAAAACCATGAGTGGGCAGTAACGAGTGTGCTTCTGTGATGACGCTCTGAGAAGAAACATTGTCAGCATGTCATGCCTACTTCTTCCTCAGAGTGTTATCTCTTATGAGATGAATTATCATGAGGTGCTGCCTTCTGCTAGATTTGACCCCTCTTTCGAAAAGATCAGTTTTGGCCCTGCATGCAAAGCCAGTGTTATGCCTGTTCACATGCCCCCACTACTTTGGACTTTTGTAATCTTCTTTTGACTGGTCTTCCGTATGCTCATCTCTCCTCTTTGGTCTCTCTTCACCATTCTGCAGCCAAGATTATTTCCTTGGCTCGTTGTTTTGACGATGTTTCTCCTTTGATGAAATCTCTTCATTGGCTTCCGATCCCATATAGAATTCAGTACAAGCTTCTTTTTTTGACATTCAAAGCGTGTCATGGTCTTACACCTTCTTATCTTTCCTCTCTCATTTCACTTTACCATCCGTTCTTCAAATGTTATGTTGCTCTCCTGCCCAAGAGTCTCTATCTCTCTTGCCCGGCTTCGCCCATTCTCTCTGGCTGCCCCGTTTGCTTGGAATGCTCTTCCAGAGCAACTATGTACCACGAGTTCCATTGTAGATTTTAAAATGCGTTTGAAAACTCATTTGTTTTCAATAGCTTTTGGTATTTTAGCTTGATCTACTATTCTTATTTCTATGATTATTCTCTTATTTTTGCTTTGTGAACCCCTTCCCCCCCTTCATATGTTTTAATGTGATTTTAGATTGTAAGCCTCTAGGCAGGGTATCGCTTTTTTATTTGTATATTTTGTACAGCACCAAGTACATTGTTGATGCTATATAAATAATAATAATAATAATAATAATAATAATAATAATGTTACAAATATTGATTAGACGTTAAGTTTTACAGTAAGCGGGAAAGGCCAACGGCTAAAAATACGTTATAGCTGAGAGACATGACATCTGTGAATTGCAACCCAGTAATTATCTGCGAATATTGTTAGCTGTTCTCATATAATTAACTTGTGAGGTTTTAGATGGGCATTCTGGTCAGCCAAGGTTGCTACTGCCTATAAAACATTAATCAGTACATTTCCTAGACCTCAAAACCTCTTCGAGAGACGCTTCAATCATCAGACAGTCTTGTTTTCTTTCGGCGCTCCCAGGCGAGACTTTGACTGTGCAACCGCCCCGCCTCATTCATGGAATTTCACGCGCCATCCAGATGGCATTGCCTGTCATTTGTAACTCTGCCGTGTTTTCGAACCACTTCTTCTGATCTCTTTCAACATATTCATTAAGGCAGTGCAGGCTGGTGGTTCCGATATTAGTAGGACTGCAAATCTGCTCTGGGATTCAGTCAGGATGTCGAAGGAGCTATCCAATGTGATGAACCTATTTTGCGGATGTTCAGCACCTTGGATAGTACCTTTGGAGTTCTGACTGGAACCCAGAGTGGATTCACAGTCCCATGGCTTCAGAGGACATGGATGAATTTGTTCCTTTCCAAGTTAATAATGGATTCAATGAAGCATGGGTAAATGGTGGGAGTAACTCGGGTGACACCAGTAGTATAGGTCCTACGCCTCCACGTGGCCCTGCCGGGCAACGAGTCTAATGACTCGGCTGAGTTAGGACCGTATCACACACACCTAAATCCACGGATTTGCGGTAAATTTAAACCGATTTCCCAAGCACAGTGAGTCTGTTGCGGTACAGACATAGATCTAGCTGGCTTGGCAGTGACTTTTATGTGGTGATGGAAGATATCTGCAAGTGACATGTAGAGGATCACCTAATCTGTGTGGGAACTCTGCAAGTGGCATGTAGAGACCCAACAGAAACCTACCGGACTGACTTCCCAGGTACCATCTTTGGGGACATGTGGTCGAACTCATGGTGATTACTTTCCCGGATCAGATACCTTTCGGGTCTGAATAATGGATTCATGACGCGCACCAATAATGACTGACCTAAAACGGATGGACAGGCCATCTGGGGGGTTGGTCAACCCCTAAAAAGTCAAATTGGATTGAAAAATCCCAACCTAAATAGCAAATGCCTCATCATCTAATTAGTTTGCACATCACTAGTTCAGACAATCAAAGCGTGTACAATAAATAAATAAATAAATATGAGGTCAAGGGGAGGATCATAACACCATCCCCCACCTTCAATCTATGTTCATTTAGCAGTCTGTGTGAACAGACATATTATTTATTAATTTACTTATTCCATTTATATCCTGCCTTTTTTCCTCCTGCAAGGAACCCGAAGTGGCTTATATGATTCTTCTCCTCTCCATTTTATCCTCACAATAACTCTATGAGGTAGGTTAGGCTGAGAATTGATGACTAGTCACCCAGTGAGTTTCATGGCCACGTGGGGACTTGAGTCCCAGACCAACACTCTAACCACTGCACAGTATGTAGATTGTACTTACGTAGACTGGTCCACATGATCAAGGAGCCTGCTTGCCCATGCCCATGCATTCACTGATCATACTTTGATTGTCTGAATACTTATATTCAAATCAGTCCAGTCGGTATTATGGCCAAAACACCCAGTTCCGTCACAATGCTCACAAACTTGCAGGAAAGAAGAAAGTGGGAACAAGATGTAACTGCTGCAGAGTCGAGAGCAAACGGAGATCAAATAATGGCCGGCATATGGCTACATAATACTTCAAAGGTTAATTCATTACCCCCACCAGTAAAAAAAACCAACCACCACCCCCAGCAGGATTTCATTAGCATAGATGTGCAGTTATGTGAATCCCAGTTATAAACCCTAGTTAAAAACAGCATTAAAAGGATATGGTAATAAAGGTCCTGTTCAGACAACACGCTAAACCCCGGTGGTTAAGCATTTTGAGATAAGCATTATGGCTTAGCGTGCCGTAGGAACCTACATTCATTAACCATTTGCTGCAAAAGGATTAGTAGCCTAACCATGGCTTAGCATGTCATCTGAACAGGCCCCTAGTGGGGTGGGGGGTAACGGTCACATTAATCCAGGTCTCAACAATAGAGGTTTTCTGGGGCGGTGGGGAGAGGTTGTCTTCATTTAAAAAAACCCAGCAACATGTGTATTTTGTGTGTGTGTGTGTGTGTGTGTGTGTGTGTGTGTGTGTGTGTGTTTAATCCCTGTAATCTTTCTTACTGCTTAGGGCCAGTATTAGGGATGTGTGAATTGGGCAGTCCCCCTGGGCACTGATCTAAAGGGGGTACCAACCTGAGCCATCGGCAGCATGTCTAACCCTTTCATACTATTGTTCCTGAACACAAGCCCAGTAACTTTGGTCCCAAGAGCTGACATCAGTCTAATTTCTGCAGAACAGCCTTTCCAAAATTGGTATCCTCCAGACGTTTTGCATTCAAACTACTACCCCCAGGCATTTAATGGCATATGATGGGACAATTATGACAGCTGTTCCGACAGGTCAAGTATTTTACTGAAATTGGTTTTAGCTGTTTAAATTCTTTTAATTTTTGTATATTGAAATTTTATTGCTGTATTTCATGATCTCATATGTGTGGCTTGTGATTTTGTGAATTGCTGTAGACTGCCCAGAGAGCTTCAGCTATTGGGCAGAAAAGAAATGAAAATCGTCATCATCATCGTCATCATCATCATCATCATCTCCCATCAGCCCCAGGGAGCATGGCCAATGGTCAGGAGAAACAGATAAAAACAACTGGAGGGCACCAGTTTAGGGAAGGTTGATGCAGAAGAAAGAGCCCTGTGTTTCTGGTTTGAAATGCTGTTCTATATAGGGCTCACAGTAAAAATATATACATATTTTTGAATCCTCCAGGAATAACAAGCACACTTAAAAATGTCATGGCTATACAAACATTATTGTGCGAAGGCCCAGCCTGGGCTTTAGATAAAGGCCTCTCCGCCTGTGGAATGCTTGCCTTCTAAAATTAGAGGTAAAGAGGCTCCAATCAACCTGGAGGTCATCCTGTCTACCCAGGGTGTCCTTATCCTCTACCACAGCTATGCCCGGGCTGATTATGGATACTGTTTGTACATGCAGTAAAACAAACATGTGCCTGATATTCATACACAGTGGAGTACATTGAGTTTCCCCCACATCTCTATACATCCATGCGAGGAAAATGCCGCATTTTAAGTGTTTTGCCTCTGGCCTAACTGACTGAGGCTGCAATCCTGGACATATTTACCTGGACATAAGTCCCATTGAACTTCAGAAAACTTAATTCGGAGTAGACATGCATAGGAAATGCACTGTAAGGCATACATGAATGGGTGGTAGGGGTAAGGGAGAAGCGTGTATGTGCCTGATCTCTGTTCTTTGGGTCGTTGTGACAGCAGCAGCGAAAGGATGGTGATGATTTTGATTTTGGTTCTTGATCTTTTCTTTTTCACATTGGGGTTTTTTCTGTCAGGGACTGGAAGATGGGAACCTGTGTGTGTGTGTGTGTGTGTGTGTGTGTGTGTGTGTGTGTGAGAGAGAGAGAGAGAGAGAGAGAGAGAGAGAGAGAGAGAGAGAGAGAGAGAGAGCACTGCACACTGGGCTGCAGGACTTGGACTAAAGATAGAAAACTATTCTTATTTATATGTCACTTTTGGCTGTATAACAGCAGGCATCCTTTATTTTTTATTTTAAATGGCAAGTCTGATGTTTTAAGGGAATAGTAGAATGCTATGTCCATTATTCAAGGCAGTAAGCCTGTGTGCACCAGTTGCTGGGGAACATGGGTGGGAGGGTGCTGCTGCACCATGTCCTGCTTGTTCATCCCTGGTCATTGGCTGGTTGGCCCCTGTGTGAGCAGAGTGCTGGACTAGATGGGCCCTTGCTCTGATCCAGCATCAGGGCTCTTTTTATGTTCTTATGCCTGAAGTTTTGCTGCAATTTGGAATGAAAGCACAAAAGACTGGCTGAGTATCCTATTCAAATCAATTGGGAAAACAAAACAAATCTGATGAACTATTTTTATTATTATTTATTAATTTATTACATGTTTATACTGCCCGATAGCAGTATATCATAACAAGTGACAAATGAAACAAACGAAACTTTTAAAACTGAAAACAAATGGAGAAATGAATCAATTAATTGGAGAATCAAAAGAATTTTGCAGAATACCTAATACTTCCTGTTGGGTCTTTCTGCTATTCCCCAGCTACTTCCTGGAACCAGATTCCCCCTCTATGGGTGAGTCTTCACGGTGCCGAGTTGGCGCTGCATTCCCCCCAAACCCCATGCTTTTGCGCCTGTGGGGTTGCGCCAGATACTCCCCGTGCCAAGGAGCAAGTGTGGGGTTTATTGCTGTCATCTGCCTCATCTCTCCCTAAGACTGGGGCGAGGAGGAGGAGGCGGCAGTGGCAGCGGTAGTAGTTTGGGGGGAGAAAATATTTTTTTAAGAGGAGGAAGTGGCAGTGGCAGCAGCTGAATGCTTCCATGGTGTGACCTCTCTACCTTTCTTCAAATCATCTTTTCCATAAACTCTTTGGCACAAAAGTCCTACTTCCTATATCCTACCATAACTAAAGTTAAACCAGGTGTCACTTAAATAGGGTGATTTCTAATTTTGTTTTGTAAAGCTCTTTTTCTAAGCTTCATAGCCGGACTAGGGTATGTGATTTTCATCAAGATCACAACTCAGGAGAGAAGGGTTAACTCCTCACACAAAAACACTCTCTGCTCTCCCAATGAAAATGAAAATGCGATGTTTAATATTACAACCCCCCAGATGTGGTTAAAATAATGCCTGCTTTGGCCCTGAGCCTTAGTACGTGCAATAATTGCATATTTTTCCTGCTATTTATCCCTGAAATTCCTCCATTTCCTTCCTCTTCTTATGTTGCTTCATTTTCTAGAATGTAAATTCTTTGGGGCAGGGACCAGTCCTCACATTCTATTTAAAATGGATGGTAACAGTAGCAGCAGCAACTACTACTACTACTACTACTATTAGCATTAACTCTGTGATAATAACAATAACTGGTTGATAATAATAACATCTGTAACATGAGGTGACCTTTATAAGCAGAGGAAGAAGAAACCCAGGTGGCCAGACTGTTGCTAATGCCCACCACGTCCCGCCCCAGGTTCTGTTCCTTTTCTTTCCGGAGCAGCCTGACCTGCAGTTGTTAGTAGGCAATGCTCATCTCCTTGCCAAGAGAAAAGCTTCACTTCCTGGTTTTGTGCCGGTCAAGGGTGCAACTAAAAGTCAGGCCATACCCTTTTCCCTGGTCAGTGTGGTGAGCAACCCTGGTAAACAGTGTAAGAGTGGACGGCGAAACTGGCCATCCTCTCACCATATCAGAAAGCCAAGCTGTGGCTGTTAAGATCGTGAATATTTTGTAAGTGGAGAGACAACAGCTATTAGTTAGCCAAGATACCTGAAATGCAAAAAGTCTCTCTCTCTCTCTCTCTCTCTGTCCAATTAGATACAAAACATGAATCGGGGTGGTGGGGCTGGCGAGGAAACATGATAAAGAAGACATCAGATGCCCACTGATAGAAATATAAAAATATAGATCTCTGCAGAGGACACAACAGCGGGGGCAGACATGCCCAATCGTCTAACTTGATCTCCCCCACCCTTAACCTTTGACACAGGTAGATAAGTATGCTTCATGTTAGGTGAAGAAGGCGCTCTTAGTGCTGATTCATGAGCTCTCTGGACTTGTGGTGGCTGCATTAAATGTCTATGTGTCAGGAGCAGTGGTTTTTGCATGCTACGACAAACCCATAATTATCTTTGTCAATTTTATTCACTGCCCTTACGAAATAAAAGACCTCACTGTCTCTAGTCAGAGCAGTGATGTGGTTGTTGTTGTGGTTGTTTATGATGATGATGATGTTTGAATAAAAAAGCCTTCCTCAACATAGTCCTCTCCAGATGTGCTGGCCATGCTGGCTAGGAATATTGGGAGTTGTAGTCCAACACAGGTTGGGTGAGAGCCAGGCACCATCCCGCCAGGCCACAACTGCACAACTCTAATTATGGTCACAATTGTGCAGGCCACACTCTGCACTTGCTTAGGAATAATGTTGATTTCAGCAAGACTTGCTTCTGAGTGAACAGGCCCAGAAAAAATAAATAATACATAGTGTGTGTGTGTGTGTGTGTGTGTGTGTGTGTGTGTGTATGCACTCAGCAGTTCAACTCAGTGTCCCCAATCCAAAAAGGAGAAATGTGTACATAGACAGGTGGCATTCATGGATTTCTCTGGTTAAAAGGTCTGGTGAAGGAGTTCACTATGTTTAGATTGTCTTGAAATAGCATAGTTCATCTTTGAATTCCATCAGCTGGGGGGGAAATCATGCTTGCCTGCCGTCACTTCTCTGCCCTCGCTTTTATTGCTCAGTACTTCCTCTTTCTCAGAGAGAGGAAAGAGGAAGTAAACAATGTGCACATGGCCCATTCAGTGGGCCGTTTTCATCGCACCGCTTCTCCTGCACACAACAGGAGATAGGAGCAAGTTCCGTCTCTAAAAACAATTTGGACTTATTGGGGTCTTTTTTTACTGCAGAAAGAAGGCTAGGAAGGGTGGGAGACACACGGGAGACAAATGACATCGTGAATTGGACTCGCAAAAATCCGTGAGTACCCAGTAACAAGCATGCAATAAAACAGTCATCTGATGACGCTCAGTGTGGGGTGGAGGTTATGGAGAGGACTAAATGAAGCTTTCTGCATCCCCTTCCCTCCCTGCTAACTGGATGAGCAGCACAGTTCAAGACCATGTGCAGGGCCAGCCCTACCATTAGGCAAAGTGAAGCAATCACCTCAGGCAACAGATGCAGGGAGGTGGCAGCGAGTTTTGGAAGGAGAGAGCTGTATGCTATACGGCCTCCCCTAAGCTAGCCTGCCCCATAGTTAATGCTGAAAAACATGTAGACTGGCATTCCAGTGAGCTTTTGTGCCTAGAATGAGAGAGGGCGCCATCTTGGTCTTTTCCTCTGGCAGCAAAATGTTTTGGGTTGGCCCTGACCATGTGGCTAGGCTACAGACATGGCTCACCTGTTGGCAAATGCATTTCCCACCCCAGGTTCTGGCAAATGCATTTGGCTCATAGGGTCAGGAGTTAATTTACAAGAGATGGTAAGTGTAGGTGTCACTTTAGCATGTTGAGATTCCTGTTGAAGGGAGAAGTTTAATAAAACTGGAGTGTTAAAACAAAAATATTCTAATTATCTATCTATCTATCTATCCATCTATCTATCTATCTACCTTTCTCCCTTTTAAATCCTTTTAATAGCCCAGTGAAATCCTGCAACTGTGATGCACAAGGCTATCTTTGGAACTTCCTAGCCTCTCATAGCAACTGAACTTGAAGGTCAGTGACCATGCAGACCTGTTTGGTGAAATCTGAAAACGCTTACACTAGCACTCTTCCTCTCATGAACTTCAACTTGTGTGGGAAGTTCCCCACTTGCCCCCTTTCCCTGAAGCTTTTAAAAGTAACGTCGGCGCTGCAGTTAATGAGGCAGTAGAAGGCAAGCTGGTATATTCATTGTTGTTAATTACTCCATCCCCGGGAGCCTAATCAAAGAATTGTGCATTCACTTGCTGTCTAGTCAGCAGCAGCCAGCTGCGATTTCTGCCACACCTGAGCTCTCAGCTCAGTGGCCCATGCTTCCAAAGTAATCCGTCCCCATTACTAAAGGATAGAAAACCAAGGCTCCCAGCAACCCTGAAATGGTGCTTTGCTAAAAGAGCAAAGAACAAATAAGCCGAGCGATACTTTGTAGTCAACTGTCTGTGACAGAATCATATCTAAATATCTATTAACACATTTATCTATTTTTATATATCTATCTACACACACAAAACACACATGCGTCCTCCCCAGCCCCCAATTCCACTCACTAGCACTATCTTCTGTCGGTTGCAGGGCAGGGTGGACTTGCCTCAGACTCTACCAGGGAAGGGAAGGGGCGGCGCTGCTCTTTCCCAAAAATGCAGTGTAAACTCTCCCTCACCTGCCAGCCAGGCTGAGCTGTAGAGACAAGGTGGACAAGCAGCTACTCATGGTTGCTGTTATAAAACGGCACAGTGCCACGGATCTTTGGAGCTGTGCCCTGGAATTTTTCAGCAGCCTTGAAGTGACTAGGGGCATATCTACACGGGGTGATATCCCGGGGATTGTCCCTGTGCGTCCACATGACGCACAGGGGATCCCGGGACTAGGGAGGGAAGATCCCTGCATTTCCCCAGGATATTGCTCTACATTTCCCCCCGGTTTTCCCTGTGGTCCCGGGATGATCTCAAGACCACAGGATGTGTGGGTGGCCGTCCCGGTTCCTCATGAGTAAATGTGAGGAGCTGGGCACAGAACTCTTCAGGAGCAACGTGCCCATCAGGGGTGGGGGGTGGGCGAAGCGGGATTATTATTATTTTTAAAAACTCACTTTTCGATGGAGCACTCCTGCGCTCATTTTCAGTAAAAAAAAATATGGCGGGCATGACGTCGTTCTTCCTCCTGGGACGTCGCGCATGTGGACTGAGGAGGAGGATCTCACGATTAGCAAATGGCGAGATCCTCCCCACCCCCTCCTGGAAAGCCGGGAAGTCTAGACATGCCCTAGGATACATGAGAACTCACTCCCTTGGCAGACCAATATAGGGTGTAATATGAAGGCAGAAGCCTTTTAAACTATAGGCTACACTGCTACTTCTCCTTCCACAGCCTGCCCATTGGTCTCTCTCTCTCTCTCTCTCTCTCTCTCTCTCTCTCTCTCTCTCTCTCTTTCTCCCCACCCACTTACCTTTCTGTTCCACTGCTGGGAGCTCACTTGCACTGAAAGTTTGAAGAGGGAAAGGGAAGAACAGGAAGAGTTCATTGTGCAATATTCGCATTTCATGCAGCCTCTTATTTTACTGCTCCAAGCTTTGGGACTCTACAGCAGCTCAGTGGGTTCAGCACAGCCTAGGGTTTAATTAGCCTCCACAAACTTCCTTTTCTTCTTCCCCCTTTAACTTCTTCCATATAACTTCAGGCAGCAGAATATTCCAAAAGGAGAGTTAGGCCTATACGATACCATGTTTCAGGAAGTGCTAGTGGGACTGTGTGCAGAGTGCCTTTTGGCATTGCCATAGCAACATAGGAAAGTGCATTATACTGAACCAGACAATGTATATATGCATACTCATGCCAATTTATGCCATGAGCCCTATGCCCTGGATCTTTCAAGCACCTAGCGATGGCCCTCCAACCACGACTGGTGCCACCGCTGCTCGGCTCAGAATGCAAGGCTGCAAGCAGGCCTGGGTAACCAGTCTGCTGTTACTACAGCTGCCACTGGGCCCTGTCCTCAACAGGCACACAGACACCACTGTTCTGGGCAGCCGATCTGAGATGAAGGAACGGACGAGTGGGTGGCAGGCATATCAATTTGGTCTCCAGCACACTGAACAGGAGGGCAGGAGCTTTCACCCCTGACACATTTCAAACATTTATCAGAGTTATCCTTTGTGAGGAATTTGGGAGAGAAGTGGAGGAGAGATTGTACCTTGCAGTCACTGAAGCTGAGGAAGAGTCCGAAGATTGTAAAATCACAGTTTTGCTGCACTGCACTGGGGACAAGGCTATCTAGGTGAATAGCAATATGCAAGGTGTGTTTGCAGGACCCAATAAGAAAACCCAGCAGAAGTTCTTGCCACATTCAGGAACTTGGTGGAGATCTACACTACTGCTTTTAAGCGCTTTAAAGTGCTTTATAACAGTTTTGATAACTGTTGGGGCCCAGGACACACTGCATATACAGTTTTCAAAACGTTTTCAAAGTGCTTTAAAGCGCTTTAAAAGCAGTTGTGTAGATCCCCCCTAAGTGTGAACTGAGAAAGAATCCTGTGTTTGAGAGAGACCCATTTTGGCAACTTAAATATAATAGATGATTTTGTCGAAAACCCAAGGAACAAAGCGCAGCATTGCAAGTTTGGCCCTTCTGAGAATGTTGTGCTGAGGAACGAGATCGTCTCTAGCAAAACCAAAGACAGGCTTTCAGAAAACCCCTCTCTTGTTTTTTCACAGACTATGGATGTCATTTCTGATATGTTTGAGCAAAACACAAAACAAGCTGCCACCCCACCTACCCCCATGGTTGCAACCCATATTAATAAATAGGAATACTCTGAGCATGTGCAGTTTTGCATTTTAAACTTGCTTGAACAATAGCACCATCATGATCAACAGGAATAAAATGGAGTCTCCTTCTGCTTCCATCATCAGCTGCCACTCTCTGGGTGGTCATTTGGGTCTCTCCTGGACTTTGGCCCCAAGATCAAAAGCTCCATCACACCGAGGGTTAACACACTCCCTACCATCGCTTCTCCGCCCGTGTTTTCCTTCCTCAGTTACTTCCTCTTTCAAAAGAGGAAGTACCCAATGAGCACGAGGCCCATTGAGTCTGCTGGTCTAACGGCGCTGCTTCTCCTGCACACAGCAGGAGAGAGCAGCAATTCTGCAGTTAAAAAAAACATCGGACTTAATGAGGTGTTTTTTTTGTTGTGCAAGGAAGGCCAGAAGAGGTGGAAGGTGCATGGGAAGCAGACGCCATCATGTGAGGGACCTGAGCAAACTCCGTGAGTGCCCAGTAATGAGCATGCAATAAAATGCTTGTCGGATGGAGCTTCAAGCCCTAGATGCACCAACGTCTCCAGCAGCGACACTGCATGCGCTTGAGCAAAAGCCCCCAAGCTGCTTGCAATGCCAGCCTCTTGCAAAAACTGCAGCATAAGGACTGTCCAATTGGCAAAAGCCAAGCTTGCAGTTGGTGTGCAAATGCAAGCCTAGACTGTGTCCAGCCTTAGGACCCACTTGTCCCAAGTGATCAGGAACAAGCTGCTTTGCGAAATTGTGCAGATCAAAGATAGGAAAATATAAAGCTTGGAAAAAGGATATGAGTAAATTTGTTTATGGGTGCCATGTCTGCTCCGTGTTTGCTCACAGAGGATTAGGACCATTCTAATGCGCAGTAGAGCACAGTTACACTAGGTGGCTCATCTGTCTCTTTTCAACTGGACATTGAGCGAAACCAAACACCATTTTGCACAAATATAATAATAATAAAAAAATTATTTCTTACCCGCCTCTCCGTTTATTTATTTATTTATTACATTTTTATACCGCCCAATAGCCGAAGCTCTCTGGGCGGTTCACAAAAATTAAAACCACAATAAAACAACCAACAGGTTAAAAGCACAATTACAAAATACAGTATAAAAAGCACAACCAGGATAAAACCACGCAGCAAAATTGATATAAGATTAAAATACAGAGTTAAAACAGTAAGATTTAAATTTAAGTTAAAATTAAGTGTTAAAATACTGAGAGAATAAAAAGGTCTTCAGCTGGCGATGAAAGCAGTACAGTGTAGGCGTCAGGCGAACCTCTCTGGGGAGCTCATTCCACAGTCGGGGTGCCACAGCGGAGAAAGCCCTCCTCCTAGTAGCCACTTGCCTCACTTCCTTTGGCAGGGGCTTGCAGAGAAGGACCCCTGAGGGTGACCTTAGGGTCCGGGCAGGTACATATGGGAGGAGGTGTTCCTTCAAATAACCTGGCCCCAAACCGTTTAGGGGTTTAAATGTCAATACCAGCACTTTGAATCGGGCCTGGACCTGGGCTGGCAGCCAATGAAGCCGGAAAAGGACTGGCGTAATGTGACTGGCGTTTGGATCGAGGCGGGAAACAATAAGTATAAAGACATAAAATTGATTTAAAAAATAGTACACATTATTAAAACATCTAAAAACGTCCTAAAATTCCACTGGATAGGCCTGCCGGAAGAGATCAGTCTTAATAGCTTTCTTAAAGCTATTCAATGATGTAGCCAAAACCCTGAGAGGCGTAGCGTGCAGCATTCAGGCTCAGGTCATGCTGGTTCTTTCGGATGGGTGCACATCTTGCCAGAAGGTAGAACGTCTGCAAGCTATAAATTTGGACCTGATGAAGCCTATTTGGCCTTCTATGTGCTGATCCACCATTACATACCACTTTGACCCTGCTCTGATGGGTTCATGAATGTCCCAGGCGGTTCCAGCAATGAAAGATGTCCTTTACAAGCACTACACAGGATGTTTTTGAGGGGGGGGGGGCGGAGATGCTTCATTTAGTGATGTCATGTCCCAGGTTTTCTATTACTAGATATTATGGGTCAGGGAGAAAAGAAAAAGCAGGAGGAGAATACATGTGGTTGTGGTTTCATCAGAAGCCACACATCCCCCATTATAACTAGATGCAGCCTAACTTAAGCGAAAGAAGAACGTTCACTGACCACTTTATTAAACTAGAGAGAGAAAAGACTGGGGTGGTCATTTATGCATCGGCAAAGAACAGGAAATGCATCATCACAAAAAGGGACAGGTATTCATAAAATGTGTGTATCCTAGTTTACACATATGTTTGGACACCAAATGAAACAAATGACCACTACAAGAGCATCCAGTTTATAAATTTTTATAGATTTAAAAAATTGTAGATTTTTTTCTAAAAAAATATCTATAAAAATCCGTAAACTGGATGTGCTACTAGTGGTCATTTGTTTCATTTGGAGTGCTGTGACAAGCGCATTGCATTGCCTGCATATTGGTGTGTATGGATGGACGCAAATGAATACATCTCACGCTCTAGTGGGGAAGACTGTGACCTGTGCACCTGCTCATTCTGCTGTCCAGGTGATAACTATTGATGGGCAACTTCATGGCCCTTGGGTGCTCTCCCTTCTGGTGGTTCTTTGCCTTCACGGTTAAGAACATAAGAAGTGCCCTGATGCTGGATCAGACCAAGGGTCCATCTAGTCCAGCACTCTGTTCACACAGTGGCCACCCCGCCATCAGCCAGGGACCAACAAAGCAGGACATGGAGAACAGCAACCTCCCACCCATGTTCCCCAGCAACTGGTGCACACAGGCTTACTGCCTCGAATACTGAAGATAGCACAGAAATCTTTATCTTTCAAATAAAGGACTGTGCTCTATAAAGTAGGACACATGGCCACCCTAAAAAATCCTTAAGGTGAACCCACAAGTTCATTTTAAGTAAAAGGTAATATGTGATAAGTGCAGGGTAAGTCCTTTAGGATGCAATCCTAGGCAAGTTTAGACAGAAAAAGTCCTATAACTCCCAGTTTACCCCAGTCAGCCATCCTGGCTGGGGACTGCTGGGCGTTGTAGGACTTTTTTCTGTCTAAACGTGCCTAGGATTGCACCCTTACTGCTTATATTTATTCTAATATACACATGCATTAACTTGTTTGGGGAGTATTATGTGTCAGCTGGAGAAATTGGTATTGAAACAGAATTCTAATATTCTGAAGGGCAAACACTTATCAAAAAGCTGTCTGAAAATTAATTTATTGGTAAAACAATAAAAAAATGCATTTCACAAATTCTAACTTTTAATTTTTGGATTATAAAAAAATCTTATAAAAGAAAGCATATTTTCTTTTCTTACACACATGCACAGACACCAGCCTTGCCAGATATAAGGGCCATGACCTTAGAAAATGGATTTGCCCTCTTTCTATCACCATGAGAATCTGCGGTCCACTAGGTCTAGCAACAGCTTGATAAAAACGTATTCTCAAGACAAAACAAATAAGTTTGTTCCAGCTGAGGTCCTGAATAATTGCCTTTTAAGTTGTATAAACGACAAAAATAAGCACATTTATTTTGTCCCAAGGGAGCGAGCATTACACAGGCATGTCCCAGCTCGCCCCTCTCAGTTCAGGACATGACAAAACACTGGACTGGGAGAAGAGTCTCTTGGGTCTGCCTCTCTTTGAGCTGTTGCTGAGGTGCTGGGTGGTTTGTAAGTGTTTAAGGAGTGGTCAAACACCTTAGTTATCCCGCTCTGAGGGGCAAATCATCATGTTGCACACATGCATGTAATGATGCCGAAGTAGCCTTATTCTTCCATTTCTCTTTAAAGGAAAGTATTTTCAAGAGGTGGCCAGTCTGAGCGGATGAGTGATGGTGAGAGGGAGGTTACTCCTTCCTGGTCACTTTCCTACACCAAATAGCACACACCCAGCCACCAGCCCCTCCCCAAATACACATACACCCTGCAGGGGCCCTGGGGGTAAACACATGCAAGAAACCCCACAGGGTAGGGTGACCATATGAAAAGGAGGACAGGGCTCCTGTATCTTTAACAGTTGCATAGAAAAGGGAATTTCAGCAGGTGTCATTTGTATATATGGGGAACCTGGTGAAATTTCCTCTTCATCACAACAGTTAAAGCTGCAGATGCCCTGCCCTCTTTTAAATCTGGTCACTCTAGTATAGCTGCTGCAGCTTTAACTGCTGTGATGAAGAGGGAATTTCACCAGGTGCTCTATGCATACAAATGACACCCGCTGAATTTCCCTTTTCTATGCAACTGTTAAAGATACAGGAGCCCTGTCCTCCTTTTCATATGGTCACCCTACCACAGGGTGACTCAGCTTGGCATGTGTGTGGAGGAAAAACAGCTGCCAAAGAAAGGGTTAAACCATCCCTCCCGCCTCTGCCTCTCTTCCACTTGCTACAGCTCCCTCCCAAAGCAGCTATCTATTATTACGGTTCTGTAAAGTGTATTTATCATATCTCAGCACAAATGTCTGTATGTGTAATTTATGTATTAATACGACGACTATACGCGAATATAAAGAGAAATCCAGAGCAACAATGCCAGTCATTGCAAAATAAAACAAGGTGTTCTGATTCTCAAACAGTGCCACTAAAATAGGGTGACTTAGAAGGGATCCGCACGTCGCTCCCAGAGCGCTTCTATGCGACTCCAGTGCACCCCGAAAACGATAGTCTGACTTCCCTGTAAAAGAAGCGACGAAGAGCCATCCATGCCGCCGGCGAGGAGAGCTCTCCGCCGGCGAGGAGAGCTCGGCAAAAGAAGGCAGGGTAGAGAGCTTCTTCCACTCTTCAACCCACCTTCTTTTGCCGAGTTCTCCTCGCCGGCGGAGAGCTCTCCTCGTCGGCGGCATGGACGGCTCTTCGTCGTTTCTTTTACAGGGAAGTCAGACTATCGTTTTCGGGGTGCACTGGAGTCACATAGAAGTGCTCTGGGAGCGACGTGTGGATCCCCCCCATATGAAAAGGTGGACAAGGCTCCTGTAACTTTAATAGTTGTATTGGAAAGGGAATTTCAGCAGGTGTCATTTGTATATTTGGAGAACCTGGTGAAATTTCCTCTTCATCACAACAGATAAAACTGCAGGTGCCCTGCCCTCTTTTACATCTGGTCATTCTAGCATAGCTCCTGCACTTTAACTGTTGTGATGAAGAGGGAATTTCACCAGGTTCTCCATATATACAAATGACACTTCCTGAAATTCCCTTTTCAATACAACTGTTAAAAATACAGGAGACCTGTCCTCCTTTTCATATGGTCATCCTAACTAAAATAAGTTCAGATATCCAATTGTGTCTTCACCAGTCTTCATTTTAGATAGGGTGACTGGCATATGAGAAGGAGGACAGGGCTCCTGTATCTTTAACAGTGGTATAGAAAAGGGCATTTCAGCAGGTGTCATTTGTATGCCTGCAGCACCTGGTGAAATTCTCTCTTTATCACAACAGTTAAAGCTGCAGGATCCCTGCCCTCTTTTGCATCTGGTCACTCTACAAAAGAGGGCAGGGCTCCTGCAGCTTTAACTGTTGTGATGAAGAGAGCTAAGGGTAAGCTGTAAACATTTACTCTATGATAACCTGCTCTGGAAGTAAGGCAAACTGTTTTGTTAAATTGTTGTTCTGTACTCATCAAAGCTACACTTCTCTGTGATCTCTTGCTGTCTCAAATTCACTGTTTTTGCCTTTACTGAGATTTAGCATTCCTTCCCTGGCTCTGTTACATCAGCTGCTCTTTCCTATGGCTCGCTTTGCACATCATCATTTGTATGCATAGAGCACCTGGTGAAATTCCCTCTTCATCACAGCAGTTAAAGGTGCAGGAGCTATACTAGAGTGACCAGATTTAAAAGAGGGCAGGGCATCTGCAGCTTTAACTGTTGTGATGAAGAGGAAATTTCACCAGGTTCCCCATATATACAAATGACACCTGCTGAAATTCCCTTTTCTATGCAACTGTTAAAGGGGCCGGGTGCGGCCCGAAGACGGCGGACTGGTAAGTCTGTTTTTTTGGGGTTATTTTTACGGGGGGGGGGAAGGATGGCGGGGGGGTTGCACGGGGCAGGGTGGGTGCGATCGTGCCACGCGCCGCCCGAGCAAGCAGGCGAGCGGCGCTTGCCCGGGCAATGCCTGGGACTTCCGCAGCTTTTTGCGGCTACTCGCTTACTCACGAGTAGCCGCGAAAAGCCACGGACCTGCCTGGCACAGCGCTCATACAAGCGCTGTGCCCATCGGCCCGGGGGGGAAGGGGGGAAGACAGGGGAGGGCGAAGGATGGCAGGGTGGGTGGCACGGGGGCAGGGCGGGTGCGCTCGTTAACTGGCCGCTCAGGGTTTCTCGCGGGTCCTTTTGACGATGATGTTATTATTATTATTATTATTATTATTATTATTTATTTATTTATTTATTTATTTATATAGCACCATCAATGTACATGGTGCTGTACAGAGTAAAACAGTAAATAACAAGACTCTGCCGCATAGGCTTACAATCTAATAAAACCATGATAAAACAATAAGGAGGGGAAGAGAAAGCAAACAGGCACAGGGTAGGGTAAACAGGCACTGGGTAGGGTAAAACTAACAGTATAAAGTCAGAACAAAATCAAGTTTTAAAAGCTTTAAGAAAAAGAAAAGTTTTTAGCTGAGCTTTAAAAGCTGCGGTTGAACTTGTAGTTCTCAAATGTTCTGGAAGAGCGTTCCAGGCATAAGGGGCAGCAGAAGAAAATGGACGAAGCCGAGCAAGGGAAGTAGAGACCCTTGGGCAGGCGAGAAACATGGCATCAGAGGAGCGAAGAGCACGAGCGGGGCAATAGTGTGAGATGAGAGAGGAGAGATAGGAAGGAGCTAGACCGTGAAAAGCTTTGTAGGTCAACAGGAGAAGTTTATATTGGATTCTGAAGTGAATTGGAAGCCAATGAAGAGATTTCAGCAGTGGAGAAACATGGTCAGAGCGGCGAGCCAAGAAGATGATCTTAGCAGCAGAGTGGTGAACAGAAACCAACGGACTGATGTGAGAAGAAGGAAGGCCAGTAAGAAGAAGGTTGCAGTAGTCCAACCGAGAAAATAATTCTTTTTTCTGTTACAAATATGACCCATAAAATCCATTTTTAAAAAATTGAAATGAAACTTGCCGCCATTGTGACAAAAAAGCCCCCTGAATGGGCCACGTGGTCATTGCTGCTTCCTCTTTCTTCCTCGTGTGTTTGTCACTATTGTGGGACAGCAGGAGGCCAAAACGATGGTAGGGAAATGTGGTTTCCACACACACCCCATCTGATGATGCAATCGCGCCCCTTTGACCAATTTCCCAAACCACTCTGTTGGCCACACCCTGGTATCATTGACACTTTCCTGCTCCCTTACTGAACTCTTTCCCCTCATCTTCTCTCTGATCACAATCTGATCACGTTCTCTCTTCTATCTACTTTCCATCTACTCCAGGGGTAAGTTCAGATGAGCTTTTCTTGAGCAATCGCTCTGCGTCACTCATGGAATTTTACAGTGGTCCAAATAAAATTGTCTTCCACTTGTAACCTCCCATGTTTTCCCACTGCTTCTTCCATCTTTCTTCTTACCAGAGAAACCTGTTAAGCAGGAAAAAAAATGGAATAACTGTACAAATGGCTTTTCATTGGTAGTTCTAGGAGCTGTTCATCTCGAACCATCCATTGTCCCTCTTTTCCACAACTTTGGTTAACCTCATGAACTAACAGCGATCTTCAGACCTGTACTTGTGCCTCTGACAGATCTTTTTATTGTTGCTATAAATTCATGTTCTCTTCTTTCTCCAGCTCTTTCTCATTCCAAACAGCCTTACTTTTCTCTAATTTGGATTAACTTCTTTTCCAAAATGTCTTTTTCCCCTGTCCTTAGAGGTGCAATCCTATGCATATTTAAGGACAGAAAATAGTCCTGCAGCTCCTAGGATTCCCCAGCTGGAGAATGCTGGGAATTATAGGACTTTTTTCGGTCAAAACATACATAGGTTTGCACCCTAAGTTTCTCCTTTGCACAGGTCCTTTTTCTTTCTCTTTTTATCCTCAGGATTTTGCCCAATTGATTACTACCAAATATCTTGTATTTGTGATTCGTTCCCTCCTTTTTCTCCCCCTCTTCTTGAAGATTTTCCCACTTGTAAGTCACTTCTCTTTCCAAACTGTCTTCTTGGTCTCTTGAATGGTTTTCTCTTTCTTCCTTTCTTTTTGGCCTACAGGTTAGAGGTGCCCCATTATTGGTCTAGGGTTCAACTAAAGGCTAATTCCATTATTCTCCATACCCATGCTCCCCAGAACAGCAGTGTGTCAGCATAGTTGTACCAGTGCTTCAGATGTGGTCTGTCAACAAATTGTCCTCCCATCCTAGGGCTTTGCTAGACCTGCCGGCTTATGCCGGCAGGGAGGCGGGGCCAAGGCGCGCTAACGTTAGCGCGCCTCCCCCAGGCTTCCACACGCACGACGCGCAGGGACGTCGAGTCCCTGCGGCATCTGCCATTTTTTTTTTTTTTGGTTAAAGGGGCTGGGTGCGGCCCGAAGACGGCGGACTGGTAAGTCCGTTTTTTTGGGGTTATTTTTACGGGGGGGGGGGAAGGATGGCACGGTGGGTGGCACGGGGGCAGGGTGGGTGCAATCGCGCCGCGTGCCGCCCGAGCAAGCAGGCGAGCGGAGCTTGCCCAGGCAATGCCTGGCATGGGGCGGGATTGCCTGGGCAAGCGCCGCTCGCCTGCTTGCTCGGGCGGCGCGCGGCGCGATCGCACCCGCCCTGCCCCCGTGCCACCCACCCTGCCATCCTTCGCCCTCCCCTCTCTTCCCCCCCTTCCCCTCCCGGGCCAATGGGCACAGCGCTTGTATGAGCGCTGTGCCAGGCAGGTCCGTGGCTTTTCGCGGCTACTCGTGAGTAAGCGAGTAGCCGCAAAAAGCCGCGGAAGTCCTAGACTTTCCCCAGCTCCGGCCTGAGGCCGGAGCTGGGGAAAAGGCGCGCCATAAGCGAATTCGCTTATGGCGCGTTGGAGGAGGCCTCGGCGCGGCCTGCCTCCAGATTCCCCTGTGCATCATCTGGACGCACAGCAGGGAAACCGGGAAGGAAGGCGCGCTAAGGCCTCCTCTAGCAAGGCCCCTAGTGCAAGTAGCCCTATGCCTGAGCTTGTTGCACAAGTTCAACCATTTGTCCCAGAAGTAGAGTATGAGTATTAGGGTGACCATATGAAAAGGAGGACAGGGCTCCTGTATCTTTAAAGTTGTATAGAAAAGGCAATTTCAGCAAGTGTCATTTGAATGCATGTAGCACCTGGTGAAATTTTGTCTTCATCGTAACAGTTAAAGCTGCAGAAGTCCTGCCCTCTTGACCAGATACAAAAGAGAGGAGGGCACCTGCAGCTTTAACTATTGCAATGAAGAGGGAATTTCACCAGATGCTGTATGTATACAAATGACACCTCCTGAAAATCCCTTTTCTCTACAACTGCTAAAGATACAAGAGCCCTGTCCTCCTTTTCATATGGTCACCCTAATGAGTATGAATCCAGTTTTCAGCTGCATCATGCTCACCGGTTCCTAAAAATTGCTTACTGTAGCCTTTTGGTTTGTTCACTTCATCTGTGGTTGCTTGACTAAGATCTTCCTCACCACTGAATTGCTCTTCATGCAGCAGCTACATTTCACCAAATGAGCGTGGAAAATGTCTCTGCAGCTAATTTGGCCCGTGAGCGTTGTTCCAACACGCATCTCAGCCCTTTCATCTCTCGCTAACTATTGCGGTTCTAGCACTTTGACTTCCTTTTCTTAATTTCTTGGATGTGCTGTGCTTTCCCAAGCCCTTATGTTGCACTGAACCCCATCAGCCTCGCTTCCGAACTATGCACTTAATTCAAACTGTTCTAACCTGGGGGTTTTCAATTATCTTTGCAGTAATCCTTGGACTATTCACTTCAATCGCTGAGCTTGCACAGCAGCTGAAGAATGAGCAATGAGTTCTGTTTATATTATATTCGTCTTCACCCTTAGTCCCTTTGCCTCTTGACACTGCAGGTCTTATTTTATTTATTTCATTTCATTTCGTTTATACCCAAGCCTTGCATTAAGTGGGCCTTTAAGGCCCCAATTGGTGTGGGAGGAGGATGGCAAAGTGCAATTTCTGGAGGCCCTGGAAAGTGCGCTTTGCTGAGGGCTCGTGGGGCTTGCTCAGCCTCCTGAGCACTTGGCAAAGGCTTGCGCGGCCCGTCTCCTTGGAGCATGGCCCGCCTGAGTTCTCCAAAGCTGAGGCTTTATGCATGATATTGTTGCTTTTTGATCGATGCTGGCAGTGTGCCATTCTTGGGGAAATTGTCTGTCTAATGACACCATAAGTACTGGGTTGAATCCCATGGTAGTCCCACTTAGAGCAGACCAGGGGTGGGGGGTGGGTAGACAATGCGGTGCAACCTCCCAATGGAGATGGATGAATCTTTCAGTTTCACATTCTTACACTGATAGGGATGTCACGTGTGCCTGACTGTGTCGGGGAGTCTGGTGGGCTCTCCCACACCCAGCCCACCTGTCCTCTGTTCACCAAGTTGTGGGGCACTCCTGAGCATGCCTATCAAGCACCACATGCTCCAGGAGCGCCTCGTTGATGTGAGCCACTATTCCTACAGAAGATTTCCACACACACGGCAATTTTAGTATATTTAATGTTGTGTAAAATGGCAGCTATAAAGGGCTATTTCCACAACATGAGAGACATAAACTGACCCTCTCCACCTCTAATGTTGCGGAAATGGCCCTGTACACCCACCATTTTGCACAACGTTAAATATATGAAAATTACGGGGCCCTGATCTTGCATAGAAATGGCAGTTTGCATGGAGGAGTGGGGTGGCTGCGTAGTGCTCCTGGGCCATTAACCAAGCCCTCCAGGGGCTCACGCGGCCCGGCACGCAGGGGCAAAAGAGGCAACGGCAGCCCTGCGAGTGCCTGCCGGGCACAGGTAAATCTGTCCATCCCTACTACCACCTTCCTTTTTGGAGGAAAAAAAAACCCTCAAATCATTTCTGTCCTGTTCATGAAGAAATATGTGAATAAAACTCTCATCCCTCTGCCTCAGCCAAATTTAAATTGTCAAAGCTATATTCCCAGTATGGAGAAGATGATATTGTACCTGGCTGTTGTGTAGCTGTTAAGGATAAGAAAACTGCGCCCCCCCCCCAAAAAAGAAAAAGAGGTGGCAGGTGCACCCCTGATTCCACACCACAAATATGGTTGAATACACAAGGGTACAAGCACAGTCTTTTAAGAGCAAAGCATTCAATGCCCTGGGCCTGGGTGGATAGATCCGTCAGTTTCTGTTCCTCCTACGTTCAGATTATTATAATCTCAAATTCTTTCCATTCCATTTTTGAAGAAATTTGTCGATTTTGGTATGTTTGTACTTTTAAAAAACAAACTATGTCACAATGGTCCTTGGTCCCCTGGCTGATGGCAGAGGCCAGCATGTCCTCACACTCAGTTCTGCATTTCCCAGGGCAACTATCTCGTCTGTGCTCTGTAGGCTGTATATCCTCTCCTTAATGCTTCCAAGTAATGACAAAATGTTCTGTTTTGAATACCTGGGGGAAAGCAATCTCCTTGCAGCGGACATGGAAGGCATCTGGGTTCCTTGCAACCGTTGAGAAACTACTGGACATTTATAAAGCCAAAAGGCCCAGTACTCTTGACCTTCGTCATTCATTTTCTCCTGTAATGAATGAGGACAAGCAAATTGCCCCATCCCTGAGGTGCCTGGAGCAAATGAGCTGCCTGCTGCCTGTTGACAGTCATAGGAAAACTCCATGGGCTGCCCAGCCTATCAGACCTGAAGGAAAATTCCTTCCATCACTCATTATGATACCAGCTAAATTCTGAACTCTGAGGTCTTTCTGAGCCCTCTCTTTCATTGGTACTTGCTATCTCTTTAGGAATAGTATAACAAAAACACCCCAAATGCTTTATTCCTACCCCATCAACCCACCCTCCACAGTCCTCCATGTAATCATATTTATTCATCTTAATCTAAATGTTTTAAACTTTTTAAAATGTTCTATATGGCCCAATAGTCAAAGCTCTCTGGGCAGTTCACAAAAAATATTTATACGACACCTGAGCGTTCCCTCCGTGAAGGAAGGAAAGATAGAACAAATGTACGATGGCTGGGTTCACACCACACGACAACCCATCATGGGTAACTAGCCATGATGGGTGGTTGTGTCATCCAAATCCAGACCGCTTCCCACAGGGTGGCTCTTTTGGGGCAACAAGCCACCCTGACGTCCCATGGCTTCTTCTAGGCATGGTTCAACAGCCAAACCTGGCAGAGCCATTTCATCATGGGTTGCAGTAATCAGCCAATGAGCTGCTTGACAAGGCAGCAAAAAACCCTGCTGCTCTTCATGAACTTTCCCTTGCCACCGCCAGTGACAGCCCCTCCACCTATGTTCGATCTGCACTTTGGAGCAACCATCACTGGTTCGCTTTCCTTTTTTTATCCCAGAAATGTGCGCAAATGTGTTCGTAATTTATTATTGATGATTACTATCTATTAGTATCATTGCTGTTGTTGTTGTCCTCAGTCTTTCACAAGTGAGTTCTTATGGATGTCTGATAACTGTCATCTTGCCTGGTCAATTTCCTTGTATGTTTCAGCTATCAAAAGGAGCACAGAAGTGCAACAGTAAGTTCTCTGAACAGGAGCCATGGAAAGGAGGGAATGAAGATCTCCCCTTTCTGAAGTAGCTGGAGATACGAGAAACTGTTGAAAAGGTGGAGGACACTGAGAAGTGTCGGTTCAACACAATATATTGGGAGATATTGTCCTCTTCATTTTTGGTGCACTGATGTTTGCCACTTTCCCCCTTTATCAGTGCTTTTCCATTGACAGTTTGGCAATGGGTCCCTGACAACTGTGCAGAAATTAATCTATATGCAGTCTCGCATTGCCAGTGTCCATGTATGTTACCTACTGCACTTGGATGCTCCAGCTGAAACATACAAGGAAATTGACCAGGCAAGACTACACATATTGGACCTTGAATCTGTGCTCTTGCACAGTTTCTGGGGCTGATTTTTTTTTAAAAGCTTGGGAACAAAAGGGGGGTCGTGATTAGAGCAGAGAGGGAGACAGGACAGACAGACAAGACAGGTTCAGCTGCACAGGACAATGAGTGGGAAGGAGGGGGAGAACAAACCACGGTGAGCCCAATCATCTCTCAGGCACACTGTGGTTTGTTCCATGAACCACCCAGACTGCATAGCTTATTCACAGGGTGGCTGAGCATATCATGCGAACGTGGCCAATATCTTTGGGTTGGCAGTGCTAGGGGCCCTCCATCTGAAAGCATTGTCTCTGGGGCCAGGTTAACTTATTGTAACCTCTAAGCCAGGCTGCATTAATGGTGTCCCTGTGCTAACCTCCCATTTTCTATAGAGAACAGTAAGTAACCAACAGGCAAGGCAAGTAAACTTTTAAAATTGTACTGTTCTGAAATTTGAAGAATCTGTACATTTGTTTCTAGGATTTTTATAGCGTGTATCTAGGATTTTAAAAACTAGTTGGCCTAGTCTTTTTTTAATCATAATTTTCTGACTTAATTTTTAATCATGTATTTCTCATTGCCTTGGATAACTACTCCAGAAACACTTGGTTCTAGGTCCATCATGCATGTCAAGTTTTTTCCTGTGGAGATTTTTGGAGAATTATAGAACATTTAATGACAGTACATTACCAGAAGCTATAACAACAAAACCTAACCCAGACCATGTGATATTGCCAATCCCTCCAAGATTTCAAAATTTAACTTTACCACTCTCAAGAGCATTTATAGTTTGTATAATTATATCCTGAATTTAGCCCATAACAAGACTGACAAGGCAAGTCCAAGGAGAGATGTGGCACTTTGCCAAAGGATCACAACTTAAATACTGCTAATACTACTTTTTGCCCACTCCTGCTGCACGTTTTGAAGCTTGCAAATACTCAGGGCTATATCTAAAAGGATTGCACCCTAACAGTTTTAAAATAACAGAGCTAAAAGACTAAACTGCCTTGAAAAATAAAAAGGCCTTCACCATACTAAAATGTTAGTAAAGTTGGCACCATGTCCACTTCTAGGGAGAGAACATTCCAAAGGAAAGGTACCACCAAGAAGAAGGCCCTGCCGCATGTCACCATTCATAGTGCATCCCCCAGTGGTGGGACAATAAGATAGGCCTTCTCCACAGATCTAAGTGCATGGGCAGGTTGCTACCCAGAGAAGTCATTCTGGGCTTTGTAGATCAAGATCTGCACCTTGAATTTAGCCCAGAAACAGGTGACCAATGCAGCTCTTTCAGGATATTTATTTATTTATTTATTTATTTATTTATTTATTACATTTATATGCTACTTTTTTTCCACTGTGGAATTCAAGGTGGTTACATGTGGTTTCCAGGTGGTCCCCCTTCCAAACACTGACCAGACCCAGACCTGCTTAGCTTCAGCAAGGTGGCTGCCTCATGTGCCTTTATGCCATGTCTTTGGACACCTGGGACCCCATATACTCCCTGACAGGTGTCCCTGCCAGCATTCTGGCAGCCGTATTTTGCATCAACTGTAATTTCTGGGTTGTCTTCAAGGGTTGCCCCACGTAAAGCACATTACAATAATCAAAACGAGAGGTTACCAGTGTATGGGTCACTGTGGTTAAGTGATCTCTGTCCAGGAACAGGTGTAACTGGCTGTAACACATGCCTACCATTGTAATGTATATGCTTATATAGTTAAGTGTAACCCAAGTAAGATAGGGTTAATAGTATGCTAGAGAGTGAGTGAAAGACGGGAGGGGCCTGTGTGTGCGTGTGTGTGTGTTTGTGTTTTCTAAGCTCATATAAAGAGAGATCTGACAGTCAGAGGGATAGGGTTTAGGGACTGAAGAAGTAAGAACTAGTTAGTGGGGTCTTTCATGTAGGATTTTAGAAGGGGTAGAGTAGGTAGGGAATTTAGGACCAATCATTGATTAATATTAATAACATATATCTCTTTGTATTTAAACTAAATTGTTATTTGTTTCTTTAAAAACATAAACTCCCACATGTTGACTGACTTATGCTACCATTATTAAATCTATTTCTTTGTTACTTCTTCTGGAGTAGGTTGAAGGAACAAATAAAGCATATTGAATGTCTCTGGAACCCAGAAAAAGAAAAAGGGCTGAAGCTTGGGTGTTCCAAGTGAAAGCAGGAATTCCTGAGGGGTTTGCTTCTCAGAAACGGGAGAAAGGTGGTACCTGATGTAGGAACGGCACACCAGCTGAAACAGGGCAAAGGCTCTCTGTGCCACGAAGGCTATCTCGGCCTCCAGTGACAAAGTTGGCTCACAGAGTACTCTCCTCTTTCAGGGAGGGTACAAGTCCCCCCAGAAAAGGCCATCTACGCATTTCCCAGACCCAAGAACCACTCACCCACGGGCCCTCTGTCTTATTGGGATTCAGTCCAAGTTTATTGGCCTTCACGCAACCCATTGCTGCTTCCAGGTCAAGATGATGTGGGTCAGTGATTTCTGTCCATCATTCCTCTCCCCAACACAAGGTAAGGAAATGATATATGAGGAGCTATAATAGTGAAGCAAGTAGTGGAGCTGGTCTTGTCAAAAGTTAAACTTGCCAGCTAGTGCTTCTTGGGTTATGTGAGGGGTTCACAGATATGGAGCAGAAATACCTTCTCGGGTTCTTAATGGTTCCTCAGCCTTTATTGTCTTTGATTATTTAGGCTTTGCAATGAAAGTATCCATGAATGTGCACCTTTTGCCTCAAATGAGCCAGTGCCTCCTGGTTTGGATGGTGGTGATGAGAGTAAAAAGTCACACAATGATAATAAGTAATCTGAACTGTTGTGTTACTTTCTGAAGGTCACTCAAAGACGGTTATTCAATGTATTGTTTGCTAATAGGGCATGTTTACAGTCTGGTGTAGACTCAACAATCCAGGGTTATTGTGTTTTGGGCAATGTCTTAACAAGAGAAAAAATATGTTTGTTATTCCCTCGAAGTCCCATATAACTGTGAGAAGAATGTGTAAAAAAACACCCTACAGTGTTTTCATCAACGCTATTTTCCGCAAAACTAGCAGTGTTGCCATATACAGTACCTTTAGACTGACTTTATGCTAGATAATATAATTTATACACTTTGGGATATACTTCCCTTACCAGAAGGAACTCAATCCAGGTTACTTCAGGTCAAGACAGAATTGGTCATGCAACACCTGTTGGGTAGCAAAACTTTAATAATGTGTTGTATTTAATAACACAGATCTATTTATTTCAACTCAAAACACATGTATTGTCCTATTTCTTTATTAATATGCTGAGTATGATAGTATTCCGACCCTTACACTGCTGTTTTAGATATGGTTGTCATGCATTTGTATAACAGGGATAACTGAGTTGAAATTGGAGAGATATACTGGAATTCACAGCAGATTCGATATGTATCTTAGTAGTGAAAGGGCAGCAGAGCATATTTTGGCATCTTTACATTAAGGGGAAATTGGGTTGCTCACCCGGGCCATTTGTGCTTCCTGCTTTTTGGTGTGATTGTTATGGGCTGCATTTCATGGATGGAGAGGGGTGATCACATGGTTTGAATTGAATACCTCTCCTCTGTTCACGTCAATTCAGACAGTGGCATCTAGTGGAATATCCTGCTATTTTTTTATTTTATTTTTAGGATGTTACCACTTTAAAAGTGGTTCTTTCCATGGAGGAGGCATTTCTGTGGGAGACGTTCTGGTTGTTCATGATGTCATGTAATCGACCCACCAACTTCCGTGAGTGACCAGTCATGAGCATGCTCTAAACCGTTTGTTTTAAAAAGTCCATAGCAGACTTCTCATATATCGCAGTTGAAATGCCTCTTCTAAGGTGTGGTTAGTAGTAGTAAGTTAAAATAGGGTGACCATATGAAAAGGAGGACAGGGCTCCTGTATCTTTAACAGTTGTATAGAAAAGGGAATTTCAGCAGGTGTCATTTGTATGCATGCAGCACCTGGTGTAACTCCCTCCCCATCGCAACAGTTAAAGCTTCAGGAGCCCTGCCCTCTTTTATATCTGGTCACACTAGGTAGGGCTCCTGTGACTTTAACTGTTACGACAAAGAGGGAATTTCACCAGGTGCTGCATGCATACAAATGACACCTGCTGAAATTCCTTTTCTATACAACTGTTAAAGATACAGGAGCCCTGTCCTCCTTTTCATATGGTCACCCTATATACTATGTAGTTGCTCGGCTATCAATATTAATGCAAAGATGCCACATGTGACAAAGACAGAAGGCCTCCATGTTGTTATTAGTAATCTTAGCAGGTAACATTGAGTGAAGAAATATTCCTCCCATCTACAGTGTTTCATGGCTAGAGAAGTCGTTTAAAGAACCATTTGTCTTTCAGATTTCTGTTCCAAGTGTTGTTTATATATTTTGGAAGGTTTAGATATTGCAGTTATTGTGAGGTATTTTTTAAATATTTGCTTAAGCTTTGATGCCCTTGAGGGGTGTTGTTGTTTTAAGTGAGAAAACATAATCATATCTCTGAAGTTGCAGTCCTCTGTGTGATGTGTGATGAGGGGGCTGCACATATATATGATTAATCTTGCTTTAAAGGTGTAATGTGACCTTTACTTTTGGGAGAGGGGGTAATGGCTATTGCAATGGGCGAATTTGCACATGTGTTCACAAGCAAACATTGCCATAGTAAGCAACAAAAAAGTTGTAAAATCTAAAATAATATTCCCTTTATCTCTTAAAATCAACAGAGGATTTTGCAGGCTTAAAAGCAACAGAATTTCCTTTTCAAAACAAGAGAAATTAGAACAGATTGACCATGCTTTATGAAGTAGTGACAGAAGACTGCAGCAATGCATGGAGGGATGGGCCTTCATATCCTAGCAACAGAACACATTAGTAACCAGGGTGGAGTAACCTTCCACACATTTACTAAGGCCCTTTCTACACCTAAGGATTATTCTAGGAAAATGGAGGGATTGTCTCTGCCTGCTCTCATGATACCCTGTGTGTCATTTGCATGCACAGGGATGATCCGGGGGTGGGGGGAAGGCAGGTGTGGAAACGGCCTAAGTATCAAGTCGGTCATCACTCTTCACCCACTGTTTCTGCAGGTCTCTACTTTTCAGCTATCTGTCTGTTCCAGCCTTCCCCAACCAGGCGCCTTTGATGTGTTGGACTACATCTCTCAGCCTCCCCAGCCAGCTTGGCCCATTACACAATTACATCTTCTTTGGGGGAAAGGAACTAAGTGTGTATTGGCAAAGTAGCTTCAAGCTTTTCTGGATGAATCATCCTCTCTCTGCCCATTTCAGTCTGGCTTCACGCCTGGCTATGGTTGAGGTAACCATGGTGACCAATTGTCATCCGGAGCTTTGGTAGTCCCGGTGGCTCTCTCAGCGGCTCTTGACACGGCAGACGTTACATACCAGTTGTTCTGCCCCATAATTATCTTTTGACTAGCAAATTGCTTGGATCTGTTGTGTGTGGTCAAGTTAGTGGCTGACTTGAGGGAGGAAGGCAGGAATAGTTATGTTCTTTCTATGTTAAGTGAGTGTATCTATCGGAGGAGGATACTCCGATAGATGCTGCCACCACACTGATAACTTGGAGGGGGTGACAGTGGAGGTTGAAGATACTGTTCAGATAAGGAATCAGGCAGGTGAGAACAATTTCCCCCATCTATCCATTTCCTCCAGCTCTGTCTACACAGCAGCTTTAATTTCCTCCTTCCTCTTCAGTTGGTGCTGAAATGAACGTACTGAAGATATTTTTCTGGAGGGAAATAAATAAGTGTTTAAAAAAGAAATAATGAAGAGCGTTATCATTTTGACCACGCAAATAATCACAAGCCAACAACAACAACACATTAACGTTGTATGCTCGTTTCTGATAAGGTCCACTGGGTTGTTGTTCCTTGCAACGTAAGGACATGCGTTCATGATCCATTTTTTGAGTTTGCAAGGGTTTCTTTGTTTGAGTCGACAGAGATGGACTGGGAGTACTTCAGGGGGCAATCCTCTGCATGTTTAGACAGAAAAAAGTCCTACAATTTCCAGCATTCCCCAGCCAGTATGGACGGTGTGGATGAAAACTATGAAGCTATTAAAATAACTAGACTGCCAAGTATGTTATGCTTTTCCAATTTAAATCTCACAATGGGTGAATATCCGATGCCCTTTCTACACCTAAGGGTTATCCCAGGAAAATGGAGAGATTGTCCCTGCCTGCTCCCGGGATCTCCTGTGTGGCATTTGGATGCACAGGAACGATCCCGGGATGATCCTGGGATATAGGGCTGGTGTAGACATGCCCTGAGTTAAGCTGGCTAGAGAAAATTAGGAGTTGTAGGCCTTTTTTTCTCTCTAAACCTGCATAGGAGTGTGCCCTTAGATTTTTTTGTGAACCTCAAAGTCCCAGGCAGGATCGACGCTACTGCTTTAAAACAGTTTATAACAGTAGTGACAATTGTTGGAGCCCAGGACACACTCCATATACAGTTTTCAAACTGTTTTCAAAGTCTCATGTCCTGCTTGGTGCAGATGTGGCCCCGGTTAACTTTTATATAGTTGTATCTAATAAAGGCTGCAACCGTATTTCATCCAATGTTGGCATTCGCTTCTTGATTGTTGCCCCAGTGCCCGAACCCTTAATTGAACCTACAGTACTTTTGGAAGCAGTTAAGGATGACTCTGGAACTAGCACATGCAACACTGTGTATCATCTGCAAAAAGGCTCATTTGATGGTGTGTGCCAGCTCAGCATTAACAACGGTATGCCTGATTGCTTCTGCAAATATCTTGACGGAGGAAATGAAAAGGAGGTAGGGAAGGAGAAACCCGTGTTACAATGCTCTCTTAATTAGGAAGTCATTGGGTATTGCTGTTGTTCTTTACCTGTCTCCAGTAAGCCTCTGTAGTCCAGGGCAGGGGCGGGGTCAATTTTCATTTGCTTAATAAATTTGAACGAAATCCCCCTTCCAGGCAACTGAAAACTTCTTCTGTGTTTAAACAAAGGATTAACATAGAAGGTTTAAAAATTAATTTTATATTTTTAAAAGATAATTAACTGCATCCAACATGCTTCTTCTGGTTTTAGTAATAGAGTGTTTTGGAATGAGTCTGGTTTGGTCCTATTTCACATAAAGGGCGGTGCTATTGTTAAGCCCAGAGGCGAGCAGGGAAGGGCACATATTGATGGTCTGATTCAGGAGGCAAACTGAGTATTATGATTCAACTATGGAGCAATATTTCCTGGCTTTGGGAACACTTTGTAAACTGTGCTTCTCTCCAAGATTCCCAAATTTATCCCTTGTTAAAGAAGTCAGCTAAGGGTTGGGCCAAAATTTCTGAATTTCTTATAAAGCTCAGCAGGGGAACCATCGTTACCTCGTCATTTTTTAAACTTACTGCTGTGATTTCATGATTTAGAACATTAATACATTCCACTATGAGGTTTATTTATTTTTTGGTCACTTTAAGGGCACAACCCTATGCATGTTTAGAACGGGGGGGGGGGAGTCATACAACTCTCAACATTCCCCAGGCAGCCATGCTAGCTGGGGAATGTTGGGAGTTATGGGACTTTCTTTTTCTGTCTCAGCATGCATAGGATTGTGCCCTAAAAATAGGAAACAGCCTCATTGTGCTGACTGTTGTACATGTTGATCTAGCATTCAGCAAATTTATTTTCTATTCCAGTAGGTTTCGTCAGCCATTTATCCTTGGTGCTTCTGATAGGAAATTATATTAGCATTCCATTTCTGTGTCTGCTTTACCTCCTTCTTCCATAACAAGCCTGTTTTAGGTAGCGAGGAGAAACCCTTTGCTGGTTTTAGGTTTGTTCTAAGCAGCAGCAGCAGGAGGAGAAGGAGAAGGAGAAGAAGAAAGAGCTGGGTATATCTTATCTTTGCATTCACTTTATCTTGATGGTTGGCCTCAAATGTTTTGCTTCTGTTCATAATTGCTAGGCCGCCTTTGGAGAGAGTATGTCTGGAACTGCAGGTTATTATGTGTATTCCTTTTGTCCAAAGCCTAGTCAACAACAGAACCAACGTGCCCAGCCTCCCTCCTCTGATGGAACACTTTAGGCTTTTAAAGGGACAGGAAAGCAAAACAGCTTGATGGCTATTGAGAGCAGATGCCGGGCACAAGGTGCCAAAATGGCCTAACAAAGGCTTCGATCTTATCTTATACCCATTGAACTCAAAAGGACTTGCTTCTGCTGAGTAGGCGTGTATAGATTATGCTTTGGGGGCCTACCTGAGCAGCTGTCAGTTCAGCAGAGAAGTCTTTAGAGCAGTGCTGCTCCTGGTTTTGGGCAGGACATCCTCAATAGGCCCCCTCTCACAGGGAGTCTACCTACTCACCACATTGTCACAATCCGCTACTGTTCCTCATTAGTTTTTTCATCATTGCTCCTGCTTGCTAGCTTGACAACCAGAGAGCCAGTGAGCAAGCAGGCAGGGTCACGTGCTGCCCCTCCTTCTCACCACTACTGTTGTTTGGGCCAGAGTGAGAGGCAGGTGAACAAGCAGGCTGCAATGGTGAAGAAGAGGAGCAACTCCAAGGGTATCTTATCAGTGCCAGTGTGGTGTAGTGGCTAAGGTGTTGGACTGGGAGTCAGGAGATCCGGGTTCTAGTCTCCACTCAGCCATGGAAACCCACTGGGTGACTTTGGGCCAGTCACAGACTCTCAGCCCAGCCTACCTCACAGGGTTGTTGTTGTATGGATAAAACGGAGAGGAGGAAGAGGATTATGTACACCGCCATGGGTTCCTTGCAGGAAAAAAGGTGGGATATAAATATAATAATACATACATACATCTTATCAGTGAGCCCCTGCTGGGTGTGGTCCCTTGGTTCATGCCCAACCATGCCTACCCTTGACGCCGGCCCTGCTTTAGAGAATCGAATGGCCACACGTCTTGATTGCAACGAACCATCGGCTACATGCTGGTTAATAAACTAATTGAATTTTATTATCATGGTTTAGTTATTTCTGTGGCAAGTCCTGTATCAAGGAGAAGGTTTGTTTTTTGCTGCAATCCTATACGCAAGGGTGTGGGAAGTGTGTTGGACTGCAACTGCCATCAAGCCAGCATTGCCAGTGGTGAGGGACAAAGGGAGTTAAAGTCAAACAACATACAGAGGGCCACACCTTCCCCATCCCTGCTTCCCTGGAAGTAAGTCCTGTTGATCACTTCTCAGTAGACATTGCCCTGTTAGCCCCTGGTTCACAGTAAGTACTTCATAACTCCAGTTGTAGGGGAAAACACAATGGTTCCTATTCACTGTAATTGCCCTGGCATTTTCAAATAATTTGCCCTCTTGGTTCTCTGTTAAAAACTTTAACAACAAACAACCGTGAAATTATATTTAGCAAACAAGCTCTAAATCCAAAGGAATTTTCTCTTCACCCCTCACACTACCCTAACTAGTTATATCAAGCTGGAGGAATATATCCCCAGTGTTAGTCTAAAATAACGATGTATCAAGAAACTGGATAAACGCAAAGAGAATGCTGCTTCCCTTTTCCACTGATTCCTATTAAAATAAAAGGCTGCTGCACATTATAGAGAATTAAGAGCCAAGAGAGGATGGTGGCTCTGGAATCAGTGGGGTTGTAGATCTACACTGGGTTCACTCAGAACCTTGAAAGAGGTATCCAAGGTGCTGAAGCTATTCTGGGGGTTAGGTTCAGCTGATTGTTACGGGTGGGGATTATTCCTCTGACTTTTCGTCTGTGGAGTCTTCAGTGTATGCCTTCTAAGCTGAACCAAATGAGGAGGGATCCTTCTAATTTCTTTGCTTGCTGGGAATGTGATCTGGAGGAACAGTGTTCTATCTGGGGCTCTCTTGGAGCTGAGTTTCAAGGCAACCAACAAACTCTACTCTTCATTTAAGTTCCTTGCTGTAATTCGGGTCCCACCTCTGTGACCACCAACCTGACGGGGAAATCCCCTGCCTGCAACAGATGGGCTTCTGTACTCAGTTTAAATTGCTGCTGTTGTCCCCATGTGTCCGGCACATATCTTGAAGCATCTTGGATTTGTACATCTTGCTAGGAAAAAAGGAACTTTTTCTTCATTCTTTTGAGCAGCGGTGCATATGTTTAGCAATGAAGACTCGACATCTTGTTGATGATATATCCATTAGAGGGGCTGTCCTGTATGCCCTTTGCACTACAGGGACTATGGCCATAGCTAGACGTAAGGTTTATCCCTGGATCGTCCAGGGGTCAAACCTGTTCATCTAGGTGACACACAGGGGATCCAGTGCTCAGGCAGGGGCGAACCCTGGATGATCCCAGGATAAACCTTAGGTCTAGCTGTGGCCTATGTCACCTTCCAAGTGCATTCATTGAAATAGTCATAAGGCTATACAATTTTCAGGCCCTTCTACTTCCTTGGGAAATCCCCAGAGGCACAAGTTATTCTACTGCAATCTGTTTCATATCTTCTTCTGCTTGCTGTGTGTTATATACATTTTTCAAAGCGAGACCGAGACGAACGGTGGGTTCATCCAGCCTATCCACCACTGCAGGCTTGCTGCCAATAGGAATAAGAGCTGTAAAGAGGTTTACTGTTTCATGTCAATAAACAAGTCCGTCCAATTTGGTCACAATGCTGCAGATGTTGCTTGATTTCACCAGCAAGGCCTTGCATATCTTTTTGTGAGGCAATTTGGAGACAAGGCATTACCCATTTGAAGCGGGGTCTGTTATCTTTTTCTCCTGAGGGGCAGTTTCTGCTGGACTGTCAGCTTAAGAGCTTTTCTACATGGTATTTACTGTGCACCCGTCATTAACTACTCACAGGTTTTTACGGGCTCTTTAGATGAAGTTGTGACCATCTAGTTTTCCTTCTGTGTTTTAACCAGCACTTTGGGCAAGTTTTTTCAGAGCAGGGGAAATGTGTCATTTAAGTTTGAAAGAAGGGGCTTCATCCCATGTACCCATTTCCCTTGAATTATCCCCATAGCATAAAGCTGTTGTTGTTCGCTAAATCATACCCCGGCCGTCAGTGCTCCTAAGATCCTTTGCATACCAGAAAAGGGTTTAAGGGGGAGAAATGTAAAAAAAAAATTAAAAAAAATTAACAGAAGACCCAATCCGGTTCAAATTTGGTATGCTTAAAGCCCTCCTTAATATCTATTACTGTGCCAATTTTGATATCTTTACCTTTAAAACTTACACAGATGTAAGCATTTGTTTAATTTGTTCTTTAAACATATCAAATCCTCCTCCTGCGCCCCCAGTGGCCGCTCAGAGAACAACAAAAGATTTGCTCCTAAAGAAGTAGTTAAATAGGTCAGTTCTTTTATGTATGAAGCACAATTAAAGCAGGATGCATGGGAGTACTTCACAGTCAAAACAGATTATAAACTGGAAAACTTCGGAGTCCTTTGCACACAATTCACAGTGATTGCACAGTATAACCCTGGTGTGATGAAGCTAAAGATGGTGATTAGCAAGGGGGGAAATGCATATGTTAATTTAGGTATAGATACAAATTTAGAAATTATTATAATTTAAATAGAAATACGGTAAATATTACTGCAGTGCGGAAGGCTGTGACCTGTGTGCCTACCTGTTCAGTCTGCTGTCCAGGTGCTCAGTGCGGATGAGCAACAGCAGTTCTGATTATCCTTAATCTTTAAATAGGAATTGGACAGGACAGCCCTTCCAATGGAAAAAAGGGGGAAATACGACCACCTTACATTGTACACATGGAAGAACACTCACACAATATTGGATGTTGCCCATAATCTTCATGACACTGCTGTAAATCATTATGATTCCTATTGTAAAGATGTGGAACTGAAACTGAGGGAAATAACTTGTCCTTTACCCAATTGGTGAAATTATTATTGTGTGGGAAGTGATGTTCTGGCTGAACATCAGGAAAAACTTCCTGACTGTTAGAGCAGTATGACAATGGAACCAGTTACCTGGGGAGGTTGTGGGCTCTCCCACATTAGAGGCATTCGAGAGGCAGCTGGGCAGGATCTACACTACTGCTTTAAAGTGCTTTATAACAGTTATAAAGCGCTTTAACTGCTTTAAAGCGCTATAAAACTGTTATAAAGCGCTTTAAAGCAGTAGTGTAGATCCGGCCCTGGACAGGTATGCTTTAGGGTGGATTCCTGCATTGAGCAGGGGGTTGGACTCAGTGGCCTTATAGGCCCCTTCCAACTTTACTACTTTATGATTCTAGAGGTAGGTCTTGCAGGTTGAACTTCTCTGCAAGGATTTATTTATTTATTTATTTCTATACCACCCAATAGCCGCCCATTTCTATACCGCCCAATAGCCGGAGCTCTCTGGGCGGTTCACAAAAATTAAAACCATTCAAAGAATAAAACAACAGTATAAAACCATAATATAAAATACAATATAAAAGCTCAACCAGATAAAAACAGCAGCAATGCAAAATTACAAATTTAAAACACCATGTTAAAATGTATTTATAGATTGTTAAAATGTTGGGAGAATAAAAAGGTCTTCACTTGGCGTCTAAAAGCATATAATGTAGGTGCCAAGCGAACCTCCTTAGGGAGCTCATTCCACAGCCGGGGTGCCACAGCAGAGAAGGCCCTCCTCCTGGTAGCCACCTGGCTCACTTCCTTTGGCAGGGGCTCACGGAGAAGGACCCCTGAGGATGACCTTAGGGTCCGGGCAGGTACATATGGGAAGAGGCGTTCCTTCAGATAACCTGGCCCCAAGCTGTTTAGGGCTTTAAATGTTAATACCAGCACTTTGAATCGGGCCCGGACCTGGACTGGCAGCCAATGAAGCTGGAAAACGACTGGCGTAATGTGGTCTCATTGGCCAGTCCCTGTTAGTAAGCATGCTGCCCTGTTTTGTACCAGTTGAAGTTTCCGGACCGTTTTCAAAGGCAGCCCCATGTATAACGCATTGCAGTAATCCAAACGAGAGGTTATCAGAGCATGGATAACTGTAGCTAAGCTATCTCTGTCCAGGTAAGGGCACAGCTGGTATATCAGCCTAAGCTGATAAAAGGTGCTCTTTGCCACTGAGTTCACCTGTGCCTCAAGTGACAGTTCTGGATCCAAGAGCACCCCCAAACTACGGACCCGATCCTTTAGGGGGAGTGCAACCCCGTCCAGGACAGGGCAAACATCACCTCGGCGGACAGATGAACCACCCGCTAACAGTACCTCCATCTAGTCTGGATTGAGTTTCAGTTTATTAGCCCTCATCCAGTCCATTACCGTGCCCAGGCACTGGTTCAGAACAGCCACTGCCTCACCTGGGTTTGATGAAAAGGAAAGGTAGAGCTGGGTATCATCCGCATATTGATGACACCTCAGTCCACATCTCCGGATAACCTCCCCCAGCGGCTTCATGTATATGTTAAACAGCATAGGGGATAAGATAGAGCCCTGTGGAACCCCATGGCTTAGGTGCCACGGCACAGAGCAATAATCCCCCAGCACCACCTTCTGGAATCGGCCATCCAAGTAGGAGCGGAACCCCTGCAACGCAGTACCTCCAACTCCCAGCTCAGACAACCTATCCAGAAGGATACCATGGTCGATGGTATCAAAGGCCGCTGAGAGGTCCAGGAGAATCAACAGGGTCGCACTCCCCCTGTCTCTCTCCCGACAGAGGTCATCCCACAGGGCGACCAAGGCAGTTTCCGTTCCAAAACCAGGCCTGAAACCCGATTGAAATGGATCTAGATAATCTGTTTCATTCAAGAGTGCCTGGAGTTGTCCTGCAACCACCCGCTCAAGCACCTTGCCCAGGAAGGGGATATTAGCCACCGGCCTGTAGTTGTTAACATCCTCCGGGTCCAGGTTAGGCTTCTTCAGGAGTGGTCTAATTACCGCCTCTTTTAAAGAGGCCGGCACCACTCCCTCTCTTAAGGAGGCATTTACAACCTCCTGGACCCAGCCGGCGATCCCCTCCTTATTTGATGTAATGAGCCATGAGGGGCAAGGGGCAAGCACACAGGTGGTCGACCGGACTTGGCCAAGCACCTTGTCCACATCCTCGGGCCTCACTAACTGAAACTCATCCAATAATGACTCAACACTTCTGACTCCAGCCATAAAGACTGCTTGCTGTTTCTGCTGTTTAGATTTTTTTGAATAATTCTCTGTTTGGTGTTAGTATGAATTATTACTGGATTGCTTAATATTTATTAATGTTGTTTTCCTGATGGTACAGCATGATGAATCAAGATCTCTTTATATTTCTCAGCATTCATAATTTTGACCTCGGTCACATCTAAACCTTGTGTCAAATCGTGACAATTCCATCATGGTAACATCATATCCCTCTTGAGCATTTATATCTCATAGGACACACAATATCATTTGTTGCACTATTTTGGATAATGTAGAATAAAAAGCAGGAAATAACACTACGGAAGCAGTATTTGAAATGTGTAATGTGCTCCAACGGTTATCAATGCATTTCAATATGACTTCCATTTTTTTTGTATTTTATATAGAGTTTTTCCAAACAAATAAATACTAATGCCCAGATAAATAACTTTAAACATAATTTTCTTGAGTGGCCTAAGACTTTTGCACAACATTGTATAATTATTTTAAAAGGGGGCCATAACTCTGTAGTAGAGCACCTGCTTTGCATGCAGAAGGCCCCATGGTCAATCCTCAGCTTCTCCAGGTCGGGCCAGGAAAGAATCCAGTCTAAAGCTCCCGAAAGCCATTGCTGCCAGTCAGTGTTGACAATACTAGGCTAGATGGACCAAGGATATAAAACAAGGAGCTTCTCCACACAGTCTTTTTGTCCCACGATTTTACCAGGGCTGCTTCTTCCAGATTCTTTGCAGGATTAAGCTCAATCCTTTACATGAACTTTCCTCCCCCACCCTTTCTCCATTTATCTGCGAGTTCCATATATTTTGTTATACAGCCACTAGATGGCAATGTTGTTATATAACACCACTTCCTCTTTTCACGGACCAATTCAACCCGATTGAAAGTGGATCTTTTTGTTAGCTCATTATTTCAGTTTCAAATTAAGTCTTTGAAAACATGAGAGAGGCACTGGAGGTTGACAGCATCATGTAAAGAACCCACAGATGCCTGTGAGTAACCAATCTCAATCACAGGATAAAAGCCCCATGTGGGGAAGCCCACAGTATGAGGCAGCTTCCGTTGTAAATTTCTCTGATGTTGCTGTAAGCTGCTTTGAGCATGGGTTTACAATGGAAAATTGCCATACAAATCCTGTCTCCTATGCTCTGGTCTCAGTTTACAGCACCCACTTTGGCCACTGGCTTTTCAGTTAGAAAACATGTGATCTGGTCCTCTTCCTACTAGGAAGAGGTACTAGTTCTGGTACAGAACTGAGGAAAGAAACCTGCACATTTCCATGGGCAAAACCCATACTATGATTGAAATGTGAAAAAACTGGTCTGCAAACCTAAAGTAGCCAGGCCAGGCCAGACCAGACAAACTGGGAAATGTGGGTGAATTCTCAGAACAACTTGATATTGTGCAGTTAGCAATATTTACAAATGACACTGGAATTTAGAATGTGTCACAAACATTTCCACTGTTAATCAACTATGATCTCACCACTTGCGGCACAGGATCAAAGAAAACCAGACTGCCAAGGTCACGTGTGTATCATGATGCACTCTGTTACACTGAGGGCTCTGCCCTGAAGTTCATTTCCAAATAGCCACGCGTCTGGTCACAAGGGAAGATCTACTACCGTTATAGACTATTGTTCAACCAATGTCTGTTCACAAGGTTTTACAGAATAGTGATGCTCTTCTCATGCTCAGTGACACTCATTCTGCAGTTTTAAGCTCTGAGTCATGGGACTGAAAAACAGGTTTGAATCTTCATGGGTTCCAGGCTTCACACTACGGTGTGGTGTAGTGGCTAAGGTGTTGAACTGGGAGTCAGGAGATCCGGGTTCTAGTCCCCACTCAGCCATGGAAACCCCCTGGGTGACTTTGGACCAGCCACAGCCTATACATTGCCAATACACAGACTCTCAGCCCAACCCATCTCACAGGGTTGTTGTTGTGAGGATAACATGGAGAGGAGGATTATGTATGCCACCTTGGGTTCCTTGGAGGAAAAATGGTGGGATATAAATGTAATAAATAATAATATAATAATAATGGGCAGCTTTCCCCAACCTGGTGCCTGTCAGATATGTTGGGGGCTGTCTATAAGTTTTAAAAGCCCTGCAGTGGCTGCACGGTGGCACTGTGTCAGTTATACGATGCAGCAGTCACCTCTCAGCCACCACAGGGCTTTCTAGCGAAGCTGCGCATTGAAAAAGTTGGGGCCTTTCCCCAACTTTCCCCCCAGAATGAGGTCACTACGTCTCTTCCGCCATTTGACCTCACTCCAGCATCATGCCAAGGGTGTTCCCGGCAGAAGACGACTTCTGATTGGTCGCCAGAAACTAGGCAAGGGGTAGACCCAACTAGCCCAATGGCCACTGGAAAGCCCGCACTGCCTGCCCCAGTTAAGATGACTTGCTGCTACCCCACAGCAGTGATACCATGGGGTTTGGCAGCATAGCAGCACCAACGTGCTGCTCTGAGGGAAGGGCTTGGACTAAAACTCCCATGCTGGCTGGGAATTATGGGAGTTATCGTCCAGCACATTTGGAGGGGCACTAAGTGGATGGAAGTTGCTATAATGTGCCACCAGCAAAGAGCAGAAATAAGCATGCCATGGCTAATACATTTTTACTTAAAATATTTATGTCTTGACTTCCCATTTGTTAGATTCCACAAGGTGGCTTAACAAGAATATAAAACTATACAATTAAAAATGTATAGGAGAGCTATAGCCTGGGTGGGGGGGAAGCAATAAAAAGCATTCCAAAGCAAGACAAAGCATGGCTTGGGACCACCATACCTGATGGGACGTCTCTCTCAACATGAACCTACCTGTACACTGTGCTCAACATCTAAGGTCCTTCTCTGAGTGCCTACTCTAAGGGAAGCTCGGAGGATGACAACAAGGGAGAGGGCCTTCTCAGTGGTGGCCCCCAATTACGGAATGATCTCCCTGACGAGGCTCGCCTGGAGCCAGCATTGTTATCTTTTTGGCACCAGGTCAAGACTTTTCTCTTCTCCCAGGCATTTAACAGCATTCTACAGCATATGCTGAGTTTTTAACTGACCTGAGAATAGTTGTTTTAAATGGATATTGTTGTTTTTTATGCTTTTGGTGGTTTTAAATTTTGTTTATCTGTTATTAATGTTAATTGTTTTTGACTTTTGTAAACTGCCCAGAGAGCTTCGGCTATGTATATCAATGTAATAAATAAATAAAAGCATTGGGAAACCTGATTAACTACTCTCCCATGGAAATGCCCATGGAAATAGCTGAGCTTTAATCTGATGCCTTTAATGAGGGAGCTAGGCAGTTCTCCCTAGGGAGGAAACTCCACAACTTCAGTGCCACCACTGAGAAGACCTGTCCTATGTGTAGCATTCAGAAGGTGTGGGGAATGGGCTACAAAGTAGCCCCCAAGAAGATGATTCAAGAAGAGTTTATGTGTGTTTATATCGTCCTTGATGTATCCTGACTTGAATGTAGCAAATGGATCCAAGATAACTGTTGACATCCTGCAGAGAAAGGTGAAGAAACATAAAACTGCCAGCTAGTTTAACCAAACTTCAATATTCCTTGCATTATATGAATAGCTAGATCCGGTACTCCATACAGAGACATTTGCATTAGAAAGAACAGCCTAACTTGTACAAATAATGTACGTTTTCTCATTTGAACATATTTTATATTGTGGACACATTCCTCTGCTTTTGTGGTGGCTGCCTGGCAGGGTTGATGAACCTCAGGTTTGCCAGCCAAATCCAGTCCATCCAGGTCTCATGCCGGCCCTCTAGGATTCCCCAGATGGCCACGCCCCCTTTTTCCAAACCGCCAATTCTGTAGTGGTTTCCCACCTTTTGCATAGCTTCCCCCTCCATTCTAAAAGGTTGCAATGTCTCTCCTAAGGCTTAGACACTGGCAGTAAGAGTTTTATGCTAAAATATGTGAGTATTTTGGCTTCACCCCTTTTGCCTTCCGCCTTGCCCACTCCTAGAATGCAGGCTCCCAAGAGCTTCTCCAAAACAGAATTCAACCCCCAGGCTGAAATCGGCTCTGCGCCCCTGCAGTATGGAATGTGGCATCAAAGGAGGCAGCTATTGGATATTGCTGGTGATGCAATTCATTACTGGCACCAGTCGTTCAGTGGTCCATTTTTCAGTGCAGGCATGCAACATAACAGTCCCATAAATAATAATAATAATAATAATAATAATAATAATAATAATAATAATAATAATAATAATAATAATATATTCAGGCCAAACCTGAAAGAAACAGCGTTGATCCATATCAACAAACTAATTCTAACAGTTTTCATCTCTACCAAGAGCAGGTACTTTTGTAAAGCTCGTGTATCTTCATTTCCTGCTCAAGGCCATGCCAAAATACTTTGCGCTACAGTAAGGAACAGTATACGTGCTGGAGTTTTGAGGGCTCGTGGCGCCACTGCACCGTCATCAAGATGGCCGCCCAGTCACAGAGAGATGAGCAGTTGTCACATAAGAGCTCTGCACTGGATCAGACGCAAGGGCTATCTCCTGGTGGGCAACTTGTGGCCTTCCAGATGTTCTGGCCTATGACTCCTATCAGCTCTAGCCAGCATAGGCAATGGTGAAGGGTGCAAGGAGTTGTAAGCCAAAACATCTGGAGGGCCACAAGTTGCTTAGCTCTGGTCTGTCTAGTCCAGAGCTTTCCAAACTGTGTGTCGCGACACATTAGTGTGTTGGCTGCAGTGTGTAGATGTGTCACGCGAACGTAACAAGAAACCTCTGAGTCTATGTGAAATAAGCAATACCAACTTGCATGCATTTTTATGCAGCAAAGGTGCCGGTTAGTGTGGTGCACTAGTATATTCCCCTTCCGTCGTATCCGTGTATGCACACCACGGTCGGGGGATCATACAGGTACTGCGCATACGCAGTATGCGTAATTGGGTCAAAACAGCTGATTCCGTGTCACTTCCGGTGATGCAGCTGCACCTGAAGTGACGCATTCGAGAAATTCCATGGGTCCAGTTTTTTGATAGAACACCATCTCAACTGCCGCTCGACAAAATTGGTTCAATGTGAAAAGTCTTGGAAATGTACATTATCTTGCAAATCATATATTTAAAAAAAATATAAATGAAAGGTTTTCATGAGATATGTTGTGTCCCCATACATTTCATTATTACAATTTATGTATGTGTCTGTATCTCTTATAAGGGGTTAGTTTAACCTCCGGTTTGCTAGTAAAACTGAATTACTGTGTCGCGAAATGATGCATGTCTAAAAAGTGTGTCACCAACATGAAAAGTTCGGAAAGCTCTGGTCTAGTCCATCAGCCTGTTTCTCATAGTGAACAAGCAGATGCCAACAGGAAGCCCACAAGCAGGACTTTGGGGCAATATTTCTCTCCCACCGTTCCCCAGCCACAGGCTGCTTCTGACTCTGGAGGAAGTGTATAGCCACAGTAGCTAGTGGCTATTGATAGCCTTATCCTCCATGAATTGTCTAATGCCCTTTTAAAACTGTCTAAGCTGGTGGCCACCTGGAAGCAAATTCTATAAGTCATTATCTAGTCACTTGGAAGTGCACAATAGCAAAAGTGCACTTGGGCCATGTTTTCAGTGACTAATCCGGAAGGTTCTAAGGGCCTTGCTAGACCAGGCGTTAGCCTGGTGCGAGGCCCGGCCTCGTCCCTGTGCATCCAGATGACGCACAGGGGATCCCGGGCTCAGGCAGGGTTCAAACCACCCTGGCCCCGGGCTAACCGGCACTGCTTTTGGCCTGGTTTTTCCACAGTCCTGGCCTGAGCCTGGGACCACGGAACGTCTAGCCCATTCCGCCGCTTTCCCCGGCTACTGCATTTACTCGCGAGTAGCTGGGAAAAGCGGCAGACGGTGTGCAGCGCTCCACAGGAGCACTGCGGCCATCAGGGTAGAGTGGGGAGATGGGGGAGAACCAGAGCCAGGGGGGATGGGGGGAACTGGAGAACGCGAGCAGGGGGAATCATGGGCGGGGGGGGGGGGAATCGGGGGCATGGGTTGTTTCCATTCCACACCAATGGAATGGTGTTTTTTCCATTCCACACCAATGCTTGAACATTCATTTCCATAACTGTTGCCTGCCGTTTGTACATGAGTGCCGTGTGGCCTTCCTCCTGTGGTTCCTTTAAGATATGTGCCTTCAGGATTTGCAGCCTTCAAGAACTCAAGCTGCATTTCGAAAGCAAAGTGAAAGAGAGTGCAGGGAGGGAACGGGAGCATTCCAAACATACATTGCTCAACACCCACAGGATCAAAGTTTAGATCTCCTGGCCGTTGAATTCCTGTTTAAATACAACATACATTTGTCCCCTGAGGGTTTGTTTATACTAGGGTTATGTAGGAGACTTGCCCCTTGCTCCACTGCTAAATTCTTTGTAGAATTGTAATCATATCAGAAATAAATTAACAGCTCATGTCGTTAGGACATAGTAACCCTCTCCCTGAACCAATCCCCCTTTGTGGGATGAAAGGGGCTATGGAAACGCATAAATGGTTTCATGGGTCACAAAAAATCGTGGTTTGCCTCTATTTGCCTTAATTCTTGGAAGCAGCAAAACAGAGGATTACATGCAATTCCTATAACATTATCTGGAATAACTGCCGATTTTATTGCCTTTTTAGTGGTGGTTTCATGAGTTGCATTATGGATCTGGTTTAGGCCAAAAGGCAGAATACAAATTAAATTAATAGTATCTATAAGTACAAGGAGTCCTCATAGGCAGGGCTGCCTAACTATTAGGAAACTGCTGGTAGAGTTGATTGTGAGAGCCCCAAATTGATCCATATCTTCAGGTACTTACAGTGCAATACTATATATGTTTATTCAGAAGTAAAACCCATTGCGTTCAGTGGGTCTTATTCCCAGGTAGATGTGTGTAGGATTGCTGCTTTAATAGGGTTGTCATGAGGCTAGAATAGACTGCAATCTTACACACAGTGGGACTTACACCTGAGTAGACATGCATTGGATTTTAATGTAAGTGTGTATGGCAGCTAGGGATGTATGATAAATTTGTTTCAGTTCATTTCTCATCAAGACTCATCCAGTTCCAGATTCATCCAAGATTCATCCAGTTCAAGTTTCATTCAGTTCATTTCTCATCAAGATTCAACCTTCTGGACTAAGAACGGATTTGAACAGTATATGCAGTCCAAGTCCATACATTTCCCTGTTGGCAGTGTGATTTGTGGGCAAAAAAAAAAGTTTTTTACAGCATTACTTTTGAAAAATGTACTCAAATACGCTTTGATCAATGGGAGAAAACATGTAACATTAAAATTGATGGGAACATTTTGGAAAACACATACATGAAAATATGCACAAGTGAGATGAAGAAGAGGATGAAGCCCAGGGAGCATTCGTCAGTGGGCCTCTGTCGGGCTGTGGGCCCTATATCTACTATCCTTGATGCTTGCATTGGCCAGCCATGGTCCTAGGTGAACATCTCACTGAACTACCCCTAATCCCACTTTGTATTAGACTTTGGAGCATAATTGTCACATTCCTGCATTAAACAGTCAGAGGGACGTATGAAGAATTCTATAGAAGAAAATTAAATCTTAGGGTTTACACACTTTGCACAATGCCCCTAAGGTTGCGACAAATCTCAGGTGATCCTTTTACAGAGCCAGAGAACTGGCAACTTCAAAAGGCATGGGGTGCTTACGGCTTATCTATTTATCTTTTGGGTACTTCCTGGAAAGCCTACTTCATGCACACCATTAAAACTCCTGGAGCAGCTGAAATATGAATTGCTAACTTTGCTGTAATACACAGGTTTTGGGTGCCACCTAGTGACAAGACTGTAAAAGAAGACCAGGTATTCCTCAAACATCAGGGAAGCACCACTTCAACACATCTGGGCCGGATCTACACTATTGCTTTAAAGCACTTTATAACAGTTTTATAGCGCTTTAAAGCAGTAGTGTAAAGCCAAATGGGTCATCCTACTCACCCACTTGGCAAACATATTATACACCCAGTGTTGATCTGATACATCGCCACACAACCTTCCAAAGAATCATAGTCTTTGTGGAGTAAGAAACAGAACTTTTCACACTGGTAGGGGATAAATTTCTCACACTACATAGAGACAAGGAGCTTATCTATATACCCTGTTGTGGCTGCGCAGTTGTTCCCTGTTGATTAAATGATGCAGTCGCACTGGGCTTTTCCCCGCGAAACTGCTCTTTTCCGAAGTGTTGTTCCAGTGTGGTTTTTGCAATTGCTCTGATGTTACCACGTTGTTTCGTTGAGCTTAATCACACCAGCGTTATACTGTGCAATCACTGCGAATTGCGTGCAAAGGGTTCCGACGTTTTCCAGCTTATAATCTGCTTTTATTGTGAAGTGCTCCCAGGCATCCTGCTTTAATTGCGCTTCTTAACCAAAAGAAGTGCAATATTTTGATACTAGTTTTTGAGCGTATCATCCAAGCAGCCACTGGGGCGCAAGAGCAGGATTAGAAGAAAAATTAAACAAATGCTTACATCTACATAAGCTTTAAAGATAAAGACATCAAAATTGGCACAGTAATAGATATTAAGGAGAGCTTTAAGCATACCAAATTTGAATCAGATTGGGTCATCCATTGATTTTTTAATGATTTTTTTTTTTTACATTTCCCCCTTTAAACCCATTTCCTGGTATGCAAAGGATCTAGCCGCTCGGTAGCAACAACAACAACAATGCCGACAGCTTAGCGCCATAGGGGATAATCCGAGGGAAATAGGTACATGGGATGATGCTCACTGACTCTCAGTGGTGGCTTTGGTTTGGGTTAAGAAAGTGGGTGTCCCTAGGGATGATCCCGTCCCTAGGGATGATCCCAGCACAGGATAGTCATGGGAATGCAGGGTAGGGGGCAATAGGAGCCAGCTTGACAAGCCTAGGAATGGCTGCCATGGCGATGTAAAAGTTGGGCAACGAAAGTAAGGGAAGTTAAGATATATAACACATAAATTAAATGAACTTTTAAAATTATGCAGAGTTGCCATAAAAAAGGTGTGGTTTTTTTTTGTTTTTTTGCAGTTTCCCATTCCCATGGTCTGACAACGTCGCTGTGATTCCCCCCCTTCCCCCAGGCTGGATAGCCCATGCTCAGTCATGGCAATGACGAGGCAAATTGAATTAGCTAGTGTCATCTTTGTAAGCAATGTCCTGGAAATATTTTTATTGAAGTGCTTTTAAAATAAATGTTAACATGGATGTGATTTGGGTTAAGTTTGATGCTGCTGTCAAATACCTTCCCTTTTCTTTTTTTAAGGGATGGATCCAGATGTTGGAACTACTGTGCTGAGAGAAGAGAACCTCCCCACTCCCTCCTTCCCATGGCAACCTGTCCAGCCCCCTAAAAATGCTACACAGGGTGCAAGCAAGGAGACCTTGCTGAACGGGGCGAGCTGAGATGCGTGTGAAGGATCCCCAAGACTTTGCTGGAGGGACTTCCTTGAAACGGAGCCCTTCCTTCCTCTTGCAGAAGACATGTCCTGGGTCCAACCCATGTTCTTTGGCTGCAGGGAGGATGTATTTCTTCTGCACTGATCACACCACTGAGTGGCTTTGTGATGTGATATGGCAGAAAAGCTCAAATGGCATGGCTGTGGAAATACTAGGAACCATCTATACAGCCAACTAATAAACTCTATGGTTTTCTTCTGTTGGAACAGTAATGTCAGTGCCTTTAAGTTTCCTATAATGGCAAAACATTAGCACAGACCATTCAAAGTGGAGATAGGCAAACTTTCTAATGTGTAGTGGAAATGGGGGCTTTCCTACCCACAAGTCTATTCTGAAAATAAATGGCTTAGAATATAGCGAATGTGGGTTAAATCCACTTCCACTACACTTTAGAGTAGATGTGGGTGACTTGTGGCCCTCCAAAAGTTTGGCCTACCATGATCCCTCACCATTGGCTGGGCTGGCTAGGGCTGATGGGAGTTGTAGGCCAAAATATCTGGAGGGCCGCAATTTGCCCACTCCCACTTTCAGGCGAAGACAGATATACATTCCGATGTGGCATGATTAAAATTAAGGGCCCAGAGGCGGTTAATCACTGAGATGCTGTAAACAGCAGCTGTGCAAAGCTGAGGAGTTGCATGATTCTCACCCATGAACATAATTCAGGGACTCTTTAAGTGATTCCCACTGTTTGGAGAGACGTCTATTCCTGTTTTGCTGGCAACACGTAATTTCCATCCCCAGAGGAAAGGACTCACCCCACTGTCACTTCAGCTCTACATATCACCACCTGCAGAGTCAGTTGCAAGGAGAAGCAGCCAAGGCATTGAGGAGGGAGAAACAAAAGTCCAGCAGCGTAAACTTCCTCCTCCTGAAGTAAAAACGAGTTGTTGTTGCTGCCAGTAAGGGAGCAGGCAGCGGTACACTTTCCTTGCCAGGGTCATAAGGCAAGGAGAGGCCTGAGAGACAAATTCATGGAGAATAAAAGCTATCAATGGATGCTAACTAGTCAAGATGGCTATGTATTACCTCCAGTATCAGAGGCAGGATCCCTCTATATACCAGTTGCTGGGGAATACAAGCAGGAGGGTGCTATTGCCCTCAAGGCCTACTTGTAGGCTTCCTATGGGCATTTGGATGGCCCCTCTGGGAACAAAATGGTGGGCTATTAGGCCTTTAGTCTGATCCACCACAGAAGGCTAGGCCTTTGGTCTGATCCGCTTTGGTCTGATCAGGCACAAAAATGTCTTGCTTCCCTCCTTCATTGCCAGCATGCCCACCCCCCCAGTACAGATCAGAATCCTAGCATGGGAGGTAGGGGACTTTAACCACTGCTTTGGCCACTGCTGCGGTCCCAGTGGGATTGAGGCCCTATGCCTGCAATTTGCATTGCAAAAGGTGAGAGGTCCCGTTAAAACAAAAATCAACTTCATCTGGTGAGGTGGCTGCCATTTTTGCCTTGCCCGATGGGGAGCTGGCTACTGTAGTCCCTGCCTTTGAGCTCCATCACACCAGCGTTTTATCGCACTGTTGTCCTGCCTTGTTTACCGTTTTGCCCTGCGACACTCACATGTCATCGTCCCTGTCATGGAGTCATCTAGCCTCTTCCCCTCCATTTTCCGTGTTTTTCTGGGGCAGGGAAAGTGCAGCATTGTTCTCTCCATGCGGGATAAAACCGCCCTTCTGTCCCTGTGCATTGCCGTCCTTGCACTATGTCACAGAACGTCCTTTCTTGGTGTGTGCGTGTGTGCTGAAGGGTGGTCTTGCTGATGAAAGAGGGCGGGGCAGTTCTTCTCCAGCATGCTGAGTCAGTCAAATGAACTTTCGCTGCTCCAAACCCACTTTCATTGCTCTACCATCCACCCATTTCAACTTCCTTCTTTTTTTTTTGGCCGCTGTGCAAGGCGCCCAGCCGATGAAACGCTAAATCACTAAACTTTAGACAACAAAAGCAGAGTGAGGGCGGGGGAAGGTGCCCACATCCATCAGAATATGCATTAAGGTTATATTAAACAATAATGTACTTCTGCTAAAAATAAAATAAATCTTCCTCACTAGTAATTTAAATCATGATTTAAATCATTAAAATTGAGTCCTTTAGAGAAGTGACGTAAATCATTAAAATTGAGTCCTTTAGAGAAGTGATTTAAATCATTAAAACTGAGTTCTTTAGAAAAGTGATTTAAACCATGATGTAAATCAATTTGATTTAAATCAAATCAACCTTGGTCACGGTGTGTGCTCCTGTTACATTCCTTGTTCGGTAGGTTCCTTCCTTCCGCGTGCCGGAGTGACCATGGGACTCTTGTAACAATGCCAGATTCAAACTGCTAAAACGCACTCAGAGGCATTTTGTTTATGGGATTTCCCGGAAAACGGGCTCATTTCCAAGCACGCACATTTTTCTGAAGCACCGAAACGCTTATCTGTTTGGACTGGCTTGTGAAGGTCAGGGATAAAGCGGCAAAGGGTTAGTGGATTTTCATGTATTCCAGTGCTTGAAAGTTTATTTTGTTTAGATTGTGCCGGATACGTTTAAATACTCCCCCCACCCCATTTCATTATTGACACCCGTCCCAAATCTCTGGGATTGGTATGCGCTATACATTTAAACAAACAGATTAAATGGATAACAACCACAGAGGCCTGTCTTTGAAGTCATAGGGCACATGCCAGCTGACGTCACCAGTGACTTCCTGGACATATTGATTCTCACTATTTGAGAGCAGAAGGCAAAGGAATAGACTCCCAGCCTGCCATCATGACCATTAGCATGAAGGCGAATAGGCTTTTGCTCTTCATTTTGTTGCTGGATGTTTGTTTTGTATAGCAGTATGCTGACTTCATTTACCTTTCCCTAATGGACAGAATAAGCGGCTATGAAAATTGGAACAAGAGAACTGGAACAGGAGAATCAAAAGCAGGCATGCAGCCCTTAATTTCTGGCTCACCTTAAAAGCATTTGTTATTTAGCAATTAATTAAGGCATGTCCTCTAATAAAACATCCAAAGCATTATTTATGTCCAGTAATTGTCTGTTCAGGTATCCAGTTTATACCGTTTATTTAGTCTAATTGGAGTTTACTATGAACACAAATGTTCTCTTAGTACAAGATGGAAGAAAGGAAAATGACATATGATTTTTCATATTGAGGTCAAAAATAATTATTGTGCCATTTGTTTTTAAGGGTAGACATGTTCTGAAGTCAAAGTCTAAAGCAAAGTACATTGATTTACAGGAAATTGCTCCCTTCCATTACATGCTAGTCATTTACAAATGTACTTTTCGAAGGCCCCTTGGATGCTGATAAGCTCTGCTCTGGTTGAGCCAAATCTGTCTCCAATAACGTCAGTGCCTCTTTAGGAACATTTATGCCTTCTGCTGGTATTCAAAGTTCAGAAAAACATTTTCTTAATGATGTCCTACACCAGACAAAAAACCAGTTGCTGCCACAACTGGAACACACTTCACAGAAATGCATCTAATGGTAGAGCTGGGGTGTTTGGAGGAAAGCAAGAGAGGACAGCACTTAATGTGTCTTAAAACAGAAGAGAAAAGGACCATTGAACTGAAAGGAACTTACCTCTGAGGAGACATGTATAAGATTGTCCTGTTAAAACAGTAAAGCTGATGATGTGCAAGGCTTCCTTCACGTGAGGCTTTTATCATGCACTTGTGTTGGGTGACTCATGGAAGTTTGCTGGTCCTTTTCACAATGTCGTCGATCTCCGGTGCCTCTCCCATTCCTTTTCAGCTTTATTCTGCCATTTTTTAACCTGCAAAAAATGCAGTAATATGTATATAAACCCCCATCAAAGAGGGGGTGTATTTCCGGAATCTCACAATGTTGTGAAATATTGCAACACCATCTACTGGTTGTATAAATGAAACATATAGAGTTTGCCCACAGAGGAAACACAACCCCCACAAAGGGAGGGAAGGACGCGTATTGTGCTGATCATTATGCCAAGAAGACTCCGGAAGTCGAAGCCCCGGTAAGGATACCGGATTTTTACTTTGCGTAAAAAAGCTCTAAGACACTGGTACTAAGTTCATCAACCAAGCATGTCCACGGGTGGTGCACAGTGGATCAGCTCCCACTGTGGTCTAATTGCAAAATCGGCAGAGAAATCCAATTAGCTGTGGACTGTAGCTGAGTAGTGAGTTGAAGCTAGTTGAGTGGCACCACTAACTTAAAGAAGTATCCACATAATACTATGATGGGAGTTGTGATGTCATCAGTGCTTCCTGTAAAAAATAAGCCTTCTGCCTCCGCTTTGTTGTGAGTTCATCTTGGGGAAAAGTAAAACCAAGCAACAGGCGGATAGTTCATATGCCTTCTGACAAAATACCTTGTAATCAACCAGCTTCACGTCTATAGTATTGCTTAGACCTTTACAGCAGAACATGAGGGCACTTTCCTGTTGCTTTCCTCCAAAGGGATGTTGCAAAGTGCTGTCTTATGAAGCTGGCCAGTTACTTCACTAAAGGCACGATATGTTAGCATTTGGATTTGCTATACATTGGCTTGATAAATCCTTCTCCCTTTTGAAATGTTGCTGTTTTTAAATTTTTTTAACATGTTTTTAATTTTACTGTAGGTTTAATTCTATTTTAAATTTTGTAAATTTATATTGTTTTATTTGTACATGTTTTAATTTTGTAAATCGCCTTGAGTCCCAGTACTGGGAAAAAGGCGGGATATAATAATAATAGTAACAACAACAACAACTACTACTACTACTACTAAATGGTTATGTGTCAGTGAGAGAATATTCTGCAGGGTAAAACAATTGTTTTTTATTGTGGCCTTTTTAAAATCAATTTTTATTGTAGATTTCATCAAAACAAAACAAACAAACACAAAACAACAGAGATTTGTGGTCCAGAACACTGCAATTACGAGCGCTTTGAACAACAGTGTTAATACGTCATATATCTATTGGCTGTTGGCTATTATTATTATTATTATTATTATTATTATTATTTATTTATTTATTTATATAGCACCATCAGTGTACATGGTGCTGTACAGAGTAAAACAATAAAATAGCAAGACCCTGCCACATAGGCTTACATTCTAATAAAATCATAATAAAACAATAAGAAGGGGAAGAGAATGCACCAAACAGGCACAGGGTAGAGTAAAACTAACAGCATAAAAGTAAGATCAAAATCAAGTTTTAAAAGCTTTAGAAAAAAGAAAAGTTTTTAACTGAGCTTTAAAAACTGTGATTGAACTTGTAGTTCACAAATGTTCTGGAAGAGCGTTCCAATCCAACAAAAGATTTCTTTGCAACTATATCGTAGTGATAGCTAACAGCACAATCCTATAAATGCCTCCTCAGAAATAATTCCCAGTGAAGGATGGAGGATAGCGATGGTTTTAGATAGTTCTTTATTCTTCTCAGTTGATGGAAACTACACAGATCAACTCTGAGAGCACTGCGTGCCTCAATATATGGTATTGCACCATTCTGAGTCTGATGCAATTTTACAATTAAGCACACTGAAGCCCAAACTAGTTGGAGCGCCCTGTTCGATTGGATTTGGGATTGTCCTTCCTTGCTTTTAATGTTTGGACTCAGTCTTCTCCACTCCCCATGACCAGAGCCAGAAGAGAGCATGAGAAAAGCACAACCAGGACTAAAGGGATGAAATGGCAGCAAGATAATGAGCTCCAGGACCCTCAAATGGATTGCATGTGATGCTCAAGCATGGGTGTGGAAAACATCCATGAGAGACGTCACAAACCGCAAATCTCCTTCCATTTCCCTTGGAAATTTCCTCAGCCATCTTGGCCCCATAGAAATCTCAACATTTCTGGCACTTTAGGTAAAACGTGATGGCATCCTAGGGATATATGGCACTTTCTTGAGGTGCTCTTTTGCCACCTTATTGAAATGCTCTTGGCATCTTTGACAACTGAGCATATATATATTTTCCTGAGCAGGACCTCCAAATTAGTTTTGAATTTCACTCTATATAAAATGTTAGAGGCAATTCTTTCCCCTTTTTTTTTCTTTGTTCCTTCTGCCCATAGTAGATCCCTGCTCGTTATCAATGAGCCATCCCACTCATTTGACACAAGCAGACCCTGTAATTTTGCATGCCACAGTTCAACAACATTGAGGTGGTTTGCAGGGACGTGAAAAAAAAAATTGCAGGTTCCTCTTCAGTGGAACAAGTCAAATGACCTGTTCACCAAAAGCAAGAAGCTTCCATAGGCAAAAGGAGAAAAATAAAGACTCCAAGAAGCAGAGAGATTGTATGCAACGGAACTGGGTGATTATACATCTTTTACTGGCTGCATCACTTGATATCATCTTAAAGCTAGAGATGCTACCATCGGAGATTTAGAAGACTCACCACCAGCCAGGAAGCGAGACAAGAACCTCTTCTTAAACAAGAACAAACACATGAAACTCCCGAGACCACCCAGATACAACTAAGTTCAGTGGCAACTAGTAACTAAATTTATTTGTTTATTTATTAGATTTATATACTGCCCGATTGACAAACGCTTTGCAATTACAAAAACACAAAACAGTAAAATAATGACCAGCGCAGTGATACAGCCAATGACAATATATAAAAGACTAAGATATTAAAAGCCTTAAGAGTGCAGACATACGGGATCACCACTCTATAGATGGTTCTTTGCTCAGAAGCCTCCATCTAGCCCTGGCAGTCAGGGAGAGAGGCGTGAGGGAGGCACTTTTGCCTTCCATTCTTGCTTTTTAGCATTCTTAGCTGGACGGGCCTCTGAGCCTCTCAGAGACGCTTCTGGATCAGGGAGATTCATGTCTCCCTTCTCCCCTTCCTTCCCTGCCTACCACCACACTCCCTTTCCTCCTCCGTGGTGCCCCCTATTAACGGAGGAGGCTTGTTTCTTGCAGCTTTGAAAATGGCGTCTCTTAGTGCTTCATTTCACAGTGTGGCTATAATGTCTCTTGGGGGCGCTCCAACGTGCGACTTAAGGTATAAGGCAGGTGAGCTCTGAGGATATCCCGCAGTGAGAGCTCCAGTTCTGGGAAGGTGTTAATGAGCCATTCTGTTAAGTAGGTATTGATCTCCCTTCCCTCAGCTGATTCTGTAACTTCGAATTCTGAGGTTCGCCCGTCTTCTGCAGTTCTCTAGAGATTCCCTCTTTTGGCTTAGCTCTTCATTTACCGAAGTCAGTTTTTAAAACTGCTTCTGGTGTTTCAGCCCCAATTCCAGGGCACTGTAGCTTCTAGCTGACCTTCTTTCCGATGCTGCTGCATTTCACAACCGGGCCAACAATTCCATTGACGTCTTCTCCATGCTTTTGCACAAATCCTTGGGACACTCGTTCCAGCTTGTAGTGTTCTGCTTCACCTTCCACACTTTCTTTTCTCTTGAACGCCCAATGGCATCTCCTGGCATTCTTGCCTGGTGGTCGTTTAATCAGGATCGACGTCTGGCTCCTGTGCAGGGCCTCTCTTTCCTCTTGGGCTGCTCCCTCCATCAGCTGCTTCAGCCTTCGGCCTTCCTTCCATTCCTTCAATGGGAGGTGTCCAGACATCTTGACCTCAAAGGTCCTCAATGATGACGGCCTCTGGATGAAAGGGAAGAAAAGAAGAGCTTCAGAGCCTGAAAGCAAGCGGAACTGCAGAGGTCGCACTGAAAAGCGACAGTCCTTGGGGGTGTTTTAGTGAGATTGGGGAAAGAGGTTGTTCAGCCTCATTGGGGGAATCTCTCTCCTCAAAACTGGAGGCTGTGGGGTGCTAGGGGCAAATATTGATCAACTGTCTTGAGACAGGGAAGGCTACGGTTCCTTCTTTCCTTCTGGACCTCAGGTAGCCTAGCACAGAGCCTCTTTCGTGCCCCCGCCCTGCATCTCCTCCTCCTCTGTTGCCAACTTACCCCTTTGGCGATGGAGGAGCTCTTGATAGGCCAGGAGGGCTTCACTGGCCTGCTGCCGGATCTCCTCCCTCTCATGATGGAGCAGCCCTCCAACTTCCCCCAGGAGCCTCCGAATGGTGGATTCTTCCCCCAACATCTAGGGGGAAAGAAAACAAAGCAGATCTCTACCCACACTTCTCTCAGGTGGACCCTTGGCCTCAAGGGGGCTCTGTAGGGCAAGCCCTCCATGGGAGCTGTAATGGGACCTGGCATTGGGATGGGGGGGTTAACCCTTTGCCCCCTGACAGTGGCCCTGGTTTGGTGGGCCCCACCCCTGCTCCTTGCATGGAGGAGACAGCTCCCTTTCCTCCAAGAGCAGCTTGGGTCCACTGCTTTGGAGTCTCCTACGGTCCCAGTCCAGGGCTCCAGCCATGCCAGCAATATTGCTACTCACATCCAAATTCTGCATCTTCTGAGCAAATTGGAGGAGGGCTGTCCCACAAGTCAGGGCCCTCCACCTCTCAACGTCATCCAAGGACTGGGCCCAGTAATGGATGTGCTGTGGAGAGAAGCAGGAGCTCAGAATCCTGGCAGGATCTTCCCATTTGCATTCGGGGCTTTGAATTTGGCATCCTCACATGCCTTGCGAGCAAAATCAAAGTCCTCCTGCAACCCCACTCACCTCCAGAATGAACAGTAAATGGCCGACAGTTGGCTCTCCGGTCAGCAAGCCCCTCAGCAGTTTCAAATCCATATGATTTGAAGAGGCGCTGAAAGGAAAGTGAGCGTTAGACCAGAGTGTAGGCACTGAAGTCCCTTCCTGACATTTGCCCATGAGTCTCCCTTCTTCCGACTGTACAAGGTCAAGGGAGCAATACTTTCCCTTCATCTTTAACAGAGGTGGGCAAAAAGGGCCTGAGAGTGGAAGAAGCTCACGCCACACCAAGGAACTTTGGGGTATGAAGGTCTCCTCCCTCCAGCCACGTTCCGGCCAGGAACCCCTTTTCCCCTCTCTCTGGAGGTCAAGGAGGGGCGACGGAGACATGAGATCAGCAGAGGGGGCTGTAGGCCTGAAGGTTTTGCCTCCCCCCAGGCCGCAGAAAGCCCTGTGACTCCGCTTCGCCAAGGAACCCGCCTTCCTCTAACAGTTCCCTGGGCAGATGCTGCAGCTAAGGAACTTGGGGGCCCTTCCCGCCTTCCCTCTGGAACAGGCACCTGCCCCCGAGCCTATAGCAGACGGCCACAACTTCTGTTCCAGAGGGGAGCCAAAGCTCCGGAAACAGCCTCTGCCCAGCACCAAAGCCTTGGGGGAGGATTTACCTGTTGCCGAGGGGCTGCTCCAGGCCTTGGATGGCTGAAGACCTCATGGAGAACCAACCGCAAGACGTGGGACTCCAGCTCCTGGTTGAAGGGTCCCCTGGTTTGGCTGGGAGGAGAAAAGAGAAAGGAATTGGCTGTTATTCAGGCTTGTCCAAGGACCATCGTTTGGATATAGCCCCAGCCCCACTCACGCACACAGCCATGTCCTTCGGAGAGGCCTTCCACGCTGGCAGAGAGTACTGCCTAAAAAGCTCTCCTCCCTCCTTGACCAAAGCCGCCAGAGGAGTGAGTGTGAAGAGACCAATCCGTGCCCCCCTGCAGACGCCATTAGCCATCGTCGTACCTGAGCCCGTAAATGGCTTTCGTGGCACATGCCAGGAGGCGGTGTGGCAGCCATTGTCCTGGCTTGGTTTCCATGGCCACCTGGGAGAGATGTCGACAGGGAGGAAGCAAAAGATGAGATTCAAGGCCCTCTCAAGGCCCAGCCTGCCCCAGGAGGGAGATTTCACCACCCTTCCCAATGGCGGGCAGGGGCTGCAGCGCATTCACCGCTATGGCCTCCACCAATTCCTCTGTGGAGCAGGGGAACACCAGGGCCTTCCCCCTGCTCTTCCGGGTGGCTGTGCGTGCAGCAATGATGGCCCGGAGGAGGATGAACTTCGCCTTGTAGTCGAAATGCTGGAAATTATAAGGAAAGGATTGCTAATAAGACTCTACCACCCCTCACCCCTCCGTCCCTCACCCCTCACAAGGTTGTTCGCAGGCATCTCACAGGTCATGGAGGATGAGGAGAAGAGGAGATGAGCTGGGTTCCATCCCCCTCCCCGAGCGTGACCAGGCCCTCTGCCCTATCAGTCCTGGAGGCACCAGCCACCACGGGCCCTAAGTGACATGTACCTTTTCTCCAGCTTGGACCTGCTGTGCAAAGGCGAAGATGGTGTTCATCAGGCCAGCAAGATCTTCCTCCGTACGGCTCGGCGGCAAAGAGGTTGTGGAATCCAAGCCTGCCGTAGATTCAATAGAGGGAGGTCATGGCTGGAGGAACGGCTGTGTCCTTCCCCCTTCCAAAGACAGGCTGCTGCCTTCCTGTCAGACCTTTGGCCTCCGGACATGCCTCCCCCAGCCCCCCCCCCCCCCACGCCCTGGCCATCACCTCACCTGATCCCTCCGATCCGGCCTGCTGGTCCACTTCCAGGGCCTCCAGCCTCCGGCGCAGGGTGCACAGGTCCAAGGCCTTCCTCTGCGCCGGAGGTTTCAGCCCCAGCGGGTAGACTTGGCTCTTCCTACAGCAGCAGAACTGCTTCCAGAAGGGCCTTGGAGGGGCTGCAGGAGATGCCAACCCTTTTTTCATGCTGCTCCATTCCTCTGGATGGACTTTATTTTGCTGAAAAATGGTTCGCAGCTTCTTCAGCCTAAAACAGAGAAGGCGGAAAGTGAGAAATGGGGAGTGCAGGTCCTAATCCCCAGGCAGGTTCATGGGAAAACAGGCGGCCCAGTCAGAGGGCAGAACTCCAGGTATTTTTCACTTCCACTCCCAGAAGCCCCTTTCCGGCATGGCTAAATAGCCAAGACAGCTGTGAGTGGAGGCCGAAACACCTGGAGATCTTGCTTTCTCCCCCTGCCTCAAATTCCTAATCTGGATCCAGTTTATCCTTGTGTTCCTCTGAGGAATTGTGGGACACTGAAAGGGAGGGTAGACCCAGCTGCCAAGTGCTACCCTCTCAGCCAGCTTAGCCCACCGAGGCCCATGAATACGGGAGGGGATCCATCAGAGGACACCCACCCCAGGGCGCCCTCTAAGCTGCCCAGGCCCTATTTAAGCTGAAATGGATCGAAAAGCACTTTGGGCTCAGCTCCGTACTCAACACCGAATGGATGCTTCCCAATGGAAGTCCTCAGAGTTAAAGGTCCATCAAAGACCCCCTCCCTCAGATGGCCACGCTACGTCAGTACAGAGGGGGGCCCAATCAAGCAGATGCCCTTTGGGGGAGGTGGGGAGGGTACAGCCTCCTCCTGACACTTTTTTCTTTTGTGTCTGTGCTCCTGTGCGTTCTTTTTTCCTGGGGGAGTTTAGTTTTTCTGAACTGCCAGCTCAAGTGGCAACTGATAGCAACAGAAGGACCTAAGAGGTGGCTGAAGAACACAAACGTAATCACCTTCAGAGGATGCGGTTGGTTCATTCAGACGTTCTAGATTATTCTCGTCCCACAATACAAACTATTGGTCACTACAAATGTGGGCATTGTAATTGTTGCCCACAACCTGCGCAACTTCAAGATTTTATCAACCCTATAGATGATTGTAAATATTCCTTAAGATCATTCACAATGTGTTCTACTTCGAATGTCATATACATCATTATGTGCCTTTGCTCCAAGATATACGTGGGACAAATGTCAAGACCTCTCAAAACAAGAATATCGGAACATAAAGGCAGAATCCACACCCAGAATACGGAACCCTTCTAACTTCACATTTCATACATTTCCACCATACTCCTGAATCTTTAAAATTCTTTGCAATTGAACATATACAACAACGCTCTTTCAAATCTATCTGCATTTCAGAAATGTTGCTTAAAAGAGAGACTTATTGGATATTTGGTTTAGGTACTTTAATGCCCTCAGGTCTGAATAAAAAATTAGATTTATCTCCGTTTCTTTAAAGAGCTTCACTGACACAAACACCTGAATAACATTCATTATTTATAGTCTTCCTAACCTGCAATAGTTAATAGAACGTTGACTAGAACATTATCTCGGCTCATGTTCTACTTTATGGCTCTGACACCGGACCAGGTATAACAGTTTTTGCTGCAACCGTGCTCCATTGGAACGGCCCCTAAGCTGCGCACGGGCACATGAGGTTTCTTCAGAATGGCCGTAAGAAAACAATGGGCCTATCTGGCAGCCCCAGAAAAACAGGGGGAGCCCCGAAATTCTCATAGAGGCTTGTAATAAGACCCTAAGCATGCTAAGAGTTTTTGCTGCAGGCATGCTCCATTGGAGTGGGCCCCACATTGTGCACAGACACATGAGGTTTCTTCAGAATGGCCATAGGAAAGCATGGCGCTATCTGGCAGCCCCAGAAAATCAGGGGGAGCCCCAAAATTATCATAGAGGCTTGTAATAATGCACTAAGCATCCTAAGAGTTTTTGCTGCAGGTGTGCTCTAGCATGCTTAGGGTCTCATTACAAGTGTCTATGAGAATTTTGGGGCTCCCCCTGATTTTCTGGGGCTGCAAGATAGCTCCATGCTTTCCTATGGCTATTCTGAAAAAATCTAATGTGCCCGTGCGCAGTGCAGGGGCCATTCCAATGGCGCACGCCTGCAGCAAAAACTTTCAGCATGCTTAGGGTCTCATTACAAACCTCTATGAGAATTTTGGGGCTCCCCCTGATTTTCTGGGGCTGCCAGATAGGCCCATTGTTGTTTTCTTATGGCCATTCTGAAGAAACCTCACATGCCCGTGCGCAGCTTTGGGGCCGTTCCAATGGAGCAGGCTTGCAGCAAAAACTCTTAGGAAGCTTAGTGTGTTATTACAAGCCTCTTTGAGAATTTTGGGGCTCCCCCTGATTTTCTGGGGCTGCCTGACAGCCCAATGCTTTCCTATGGCCATACTGAAGGAACCTAATGGGCCCATGCGCAATGTGGGGGCCATTCCAGTGGAGCATGTCTCCAGCAGAAACTCTTAGGATGCTTAGGGTCTTAGTTCAAATCTCCATGAGCATTTTGGGGCTCCCCCTCTTTTCTCTGTGCCTGCTTGTGACAGCCTAATGCTGTCCTATGGCCATTCTGAATGACACCCCATATTATGGCTATGCGCAAGGGGGGGGTGGAAGTTCAATGCAACATGTATCAAGCACAGAGTCTTAGGATGCTTGGGTTGCTAATTTCAACCTCCTCAAGCATTTTCAGCTTCATCTGGTTCTTAAGGGGCTTGTGGTATCATTCCCACGTATTCCTATGGCTACTTTGAAATGCAGGCCTGCATTGTTGTGAGGAGAGGGTGCTGGAGGGGGGGGGCATATGTAAACATGGTAATAATCTGTGGCAGTTTTTGGCAACCCCTCCTCCACTTATTTTGGTCTTTTTGAACTGGTGCCTATGAAGCATTGCATGGAACTGCAGTCATGTTCTCTTTATTGTATTCGGTTTTCTTTTTATGTTTGGAGATGATCCCTAGAAACCACTGTCATAGGAATTGTTCCCCAAAACCACTTTGTCAGTTTGTATTTTGATTCTGTGTGTTTTTCTATGAAAACTAAATGTTTAACTCCTTTAAGTATTTTATTTATTTATTTATTTATTTCATTTCATTTATATACCGCCCCATAGCCAAAGCTCCCTGGGCGGTTTACAAAAGTTAAAAACAGTAAACATTAAAAAAAGTTTGTTAGCTGATAGCATGATGCTAGGTTTGAGGAATGCAGCCATTTTTATTTGTATGTCTATTCTTTATTAAATATTAACATTTGAGAGTCGTATGAAGAAAAAATAGTTTCAGTTGAACCTGTTGGCAAATTGTTTAGAAAAGAGTAGTTGGCATATTCAGGTATTTTCCCATGTAGTTCTTTCTTCCTATTAAGCTTTCTAAACTCTACAGAACAGCCTTTAATGTTGTAGCCCCCCCCAAAAAACTCAAGTGTTCTTCAGTTCATCCAGAATACTCTCTGTTCTCTTTGTTCCCAATACCAAGAGTAGGCTCTCTCTTCACTGATTTTAATTTGTAGATGATCCCTAAACGCCTTCAATGGTTTCCTATGGCCATTCAGAATGACACAATGCATTTCAATGGCCATTCGGTGTCCTTCGGTTTAGTATGTCCTGGGAGAGCCCCCCTAGGGTGAGAAGGAGACTATAAATATTGTACTCACATCTTTGCGGATTCAATGTCTCCGTCTAGAGCCGAAACCTCCCTCTCACAACTGCCTCTAACTGTCTAGAAACTAGCGTTCTAACTCTATCCTATGATGTTTCAAAAATCCTCTACCACTCTCTACCACTCTCTCTAGCTCTCTCTAACCTTCAAACGCGCTCCCACTCTCTCCTCCGCTCCCTCTCTCTCTCTCCTCACTACCCACAAAGACCTCCTCCCCCCACAGGCCTCCTGAAGCCCTTCCAGCTGGGGGGTCGTGTCACAATGGAAGACATGCCGCCATCACTTAGCAACCTTGCTCAGCCATGGCCAGTGTTCCGCTCAGTACTGGTGGTTTTAGTGGGGGGCTATGGCCTGTGGTTTACAAGGGTGCCCAACATTGGGCTGGCCTCCTTAGCCAGGCCTGTTTTGTGGCCACCCGAGTTCTGCCCCTCTCTTCCGGGCAGATGAGTGGCCCTGCAGACTCCTGGATGCGTTGTCTGCTCAGAGGGAGTGTCCCCAAAGGAAACCCTCCAGCCAGCTAAGGTGCAGACTGGGTGCCTTTCTTGCAGGGGAGGTGGTCACGTGGCTTATGGGAATATGACTATGAGGGGATGAATTTTACAGCTTCCTCCTTAGAGGTCTGACGCTTAGGACCTCTTCATATTATTAGCTGCAGGAAGATTCTGTCTTTACACTTCTGTTTCTTTCAGTCCTTCCAAACTGTCATCAAGCACTTTGGAAAACCCCAACATAAATATTAATGTTCCCTTATGTACAGAATATTCCTTTAGTGAATCCACTTGCTTCGCAGTTCATGTTACCTCTAGTGCTGGTGCCAGTGTCATACTTTGGATATAACTTGAAAGACTGCCTTCACTTGTATCAACCTGCTCACATGCTCCAATCAGCAAGAGAGGCCTTCTCCTTGACCCACCTGTGAGAGCAGTTGATCACAAGTGGGAGGCCTGCTCTGCAGTGACCCCACATCTCTGGAAGAAGTGGCCCTTTAGGGTCCTCTATGCCCCATCACATCAAGCTTTTAGGAAGGCTGTGAAAACATATGCCTGGAACCTAATGGCACCCATTTAGAGAGAGGAACGGACAAGAAGATTCCCAAGCTGACCATGATGGAAGACCCAGTGCAAACAGGAAAGACCCAAATGCCCTGGATCCATCCTTCAGTCAAGGGAACCTCACCATGCGAGCATGAACACCAGCAGGAGAAATCAACCGGACCCAAACTGACTCAAAACTCCTCCCCTTCCTCTTCCTGCCATTCCCCTTCAAATGCGTGTCATTACCTAGGGTGATCATATTTTGGAAAACAAAAAGGAGGACAACATGGCCAGCCCCACGGGGCATGTCCAGCACCAAGAGGATGTGCCCACCTAAACATAGCCTTGGTCACATATCTGATTTTACAGCACACAATTAAGACAAACCTGTTCTACATAACATCATAATGTTAAAATTAGGGCTGTGCATGGAGCTCCGTGTTTTCCCCCATAGACTTGCGTTGAAATTGAAATGCTTATAACTGTTTTACTGTTAATGTTACAAACCTCAAAGTTGGCACCATGAGAGCTTAGACATGTACCCACATTCCTGCCAAGCTCCAAGCAAACCTGAGCATGCCCTGATTTGGGGGAAAATTTTGAAAATCCGACACCCCATTTTCAGAAATGGGATTTACTCCGACATTTTTACAGATTCAAACTTGCAAATGGGAACCCTCACAGATGTCATCTACATCCACATTCATGGAATGCTTTAAGCAAATCTGAGCATGCCCTGATTTTTGGCGATTTTTATTCGTTTTGAGCATCACCCCCTAACCCCAATTCAAACCCCTTTTAAGAACGCTGTCAGTTTTCATGTTACAAACCTCAAAATTGGCACCATGAGAGCTTATCCATGTATCCACCTTCACACCCAGTTGGAAGCAAATCCGAGCCTCCACTGATTTTTGGGGAATTTTTGAAAATCCTACACCCCATTTTCAGAAATGGGATTTACTCTGACATTTTCACAGATTCAAACTTCCAAATGGGCACCCTCACAGATGCCACCTAGATCCACATTCATGGCATGTTTCAAGCAAATCCGAGCATGCCCTGATTTTTGGCACACACACAAAAAAATCATTTTAAGCATGCTAATAGCTCTGACATCTTTCCATACCTGCCCATAAAGATCCATTGCAAAGCACTTGCCCGTTGCAATTAATAATAGCACAGAATTTTCCATAGAAAAACCATAGGGATCCATTGCAAAGCGCTTGCCCATAGCAATCAATAGGACAGATGATTTGGTGGAATAAAGATTTTTTCTAGGGGTGTGATCCACTTCGCTTAGAATCGGAGAAGCAGCAGCGAACCAGGGTGATCCGCCTCCTCTACAGGCGGAGGAGAAGCGGATCGGGGGGCGGAGAAGCATGGTGAACAGAAGCAACCATAAGCGGAGCGCTCCTCTTTTCACGGAGCGCTCCGCCCGCCATTTTGGATTTTTTCGCCCATAGCATTGAGGAAAAGATTAGTGGATAATATTTTTGTTTTTCAAGCTAACTATTTGAAACTCGCTGTGCTTAGAGAGTCGTGGGTGGGGGTCATTTTGAGCCTATTTTCAGCACTCTGCGTGGTGCAGTTTGCTTGCTATAATTTAAAAAAAAATAGGGTAAAAAAAGCGGGAGAGGTACCTTTTTGAAGTGCTGAGAGGCAGATTCAACTCCCAGTCATGATCACCTGATGAAGCACCCTCCAATCCCAAAGTTGGAGGGGGGGATAGGCAAAACGGGATACTTAGTAACTTGGGATACTGGGAAACTTCTCTTTCTTAGTCTCTGAACGGACTTTTCCCAGTGTTTTTTTAAACAGTAGCCCCACCAAATGCACAAACACAACCTGAAATCATATACTAAGCAAATAAATAACAGATAGGAAACACAGCACTGCTACCCACCCTAACCTTGGTGAACAACTGAATAGATGTGGTGCAAGGGGATGAGGTCCCCTAGGGCATGTGGACGTGCCCAGTGCACACACTCCTGTTCTTGCAGGGTCATCTGAACACTCCAAAGCTTAAACAATCTAGAACTTCTAGAAGCTAATGCCTGTCATGAGTTGAAGTGTCAGGTAGCTTCTTAAAGACTGGTACTTACTTAGGGCCAGTCAAATTGGCATATCCCCCTCCCCCTGGGCACATCCACTTTCCTCTTACTGGTAAAAGACAGACATAGCCTTTTAAAAAAAATTCTTGTTGTTGTTTATTCAGCAACACTACTGCTTTTAATTCCACCCCTCCTTTGTTTGTTTATTTATTTATTACATTTTATATTTATACACCCCATAGCCCAAGGTCTCCTGGCTTTTCCTCTTCAGTGAAGTCAGGCAGGCTTTCATTGTGGTTCAACTCCTTATTGTTGTTGTTGTTGTTGCTATTAATATTAATTAGTACTTCTATTATTAACGTTATTATTTTGTTGTTTAATAATGGCTGTGATTATCACAATGCAGTCAATCAACTCTGAAGTAAGGATCACAAAGCTTTACTCTTATCCTCCTAGCCTCCTAGTTATGGGATGCAAAAGAAAAGGCATCTCTCTGTGCTGATCCCGCCTCACAGGGATGGTTTGCATTACTGGCTTTGAAACAATCCTTGGCTCACTTCCTTGTGCCCCCAGAAATGTCTGCTCCATGCCTGCCTTCCCTCCTCCCCCTGCGTGCTGCTGTGGTGGGGCATCTGCCGGGACTGACTTCCCCATAGATCTATGGCATATCTCTGCCTGCCTTTCTGCCCGCCTGGTGCCTGGGAGCTGCACTACATGATGGGCTTTGTGGTTCAACCCCATAAGCCTCTGACATGCTTGCTCCCAGTGCTGCCTGTCCTCCTCTGTGCCCGCCTCACAGGGATGGTTTGTGTGTGTCTTGCTTTGACTCAGGGGATAAGTCCTTCCTGCTCTCACTTGGACTTTTTGAAGTTCCAAATAAATTTTTCAAGTGTGGAAGAAGATTCATATTTAGGTTTATCTACTCCCCATTTTTATTATTATTATTATTATTATTTATTTATATAGCACCATCGATGTACATGGTGCTGTACAGATAACACAGTAAATAGCAAGACTCTGCCGCATAGGCTTACAATCTAATAAAGTTGTAGTAAACAATAAGAAGGGAAAGAGAATGCAAACAGGCACAGGGAAGTGTAAACAGGCACCGGGAAGGGTGAAGCTAACAGTATAGAGTCAGAACAAACTCAAAGTTTAAAAGCTATAGGGAAAAGAAAAGTTTTTAGCTGTGTTTTAAAAGCTGTGATTGAGTTGGTAGTTCTCAGGTGTTCTGGAAGAGCATTCCAGGCATGAGGGGCAGCAGAGGAAAATGGACGAAGCCGAGCAAGGGAAGTAGAGACCCTTGGGCAGGCAAGAAGCATGGCATCAGAGGAGCGAAGAGCACGAGCGGGGCAATAGTGTGAGATGAGAGAGGAGAGATAGGCAGGAGCTAGACCGTGAAGAGCTTTGAAGGTCAACAGGAGAAGTTTATATTGGATTCTGGAATGAATTGGGAGCCAATGAAGAGATTTCAGAAGCGGAGTGACATGGTCAGAGCGGCGGGCCAGGAAGATGATCTTAGCGGCAGAGTGGTGGACAGAGACCAGCGGACTGATGTGAGACGAGGGGAGGCCAGAGAGGAGGAGGTTGCAGTAGTCCAACCGAGAGATAACCAGTGCGTGAACGAGAGTCTTGGCAGAAGAGACAGACAAAAATGGTCGAATCCTGGCAATATTATACAGGAAGAAACGACAAGATTTAGCTACTGCCTCGATATGAGGAATAAAGGAGAGCGAGGAATCAAATATAAAGCCAAGGCTACGAGTTTCCTTGACCGGAGTAAGCGTGACATCGTTGACAGTAAGAGAGAATGAGAGGGGATTTCCTTTGAAATGGCCATGAATAAAGCCCATTGAGCTGTCTGCAGCTTCCCTGAGATACTGGAGTGTCCACTTTTCAAAAATCTCCCCAAAATCAGGGGAGGCTTGGATTTGCTGGAGGCTTGGCATGCATGTGTATACATGGATCAGGTGTCATGGTGCCTAATTTGACGTTTCTAACATGAAAATTGACGGAGTTCTAGCATGGGAGTTGCTAGAACTCCGCAGAGCGGAGCGGACCTGTTCCAGAAGTTGCAAATCTGGAAGAGAAGCGGATTGGGGGGGTCCATGCACACCTCTACCATTTACACAGACCATTTTAAAAAAAATTCCATGAAGCAGGTCAATAATTTAAAGGAGTGTGTACATCAGTGGATATTAAAGACTGTTCCAGTTCAATTTTTTTCTGTGAAATAACCTCCCCGCACCAAAAAAGAAGTGACTACTGGACATTGCCAATATATATGTTTAAAAGAAGCATTGGCTGTATTGCACCACCAGCAATTAGCTGAATTAGAGCTCCATCCAATGAGCGTTTTACTGCATGCTCTTTACTGGGCACTCACGAATTGCTCACATGACATCGTCTGCCTCTCACACATCTTCCGCCCCTTCTGGCCTTTGTTGCACCGCAAAAAACCCCAGAGAAAGTCCGGTTGCTGCTCTCTCCTACTGGATTAAATGGGGCTAATTACTTCCTGTTTTCAGTAAATGACGCTGGAGCGGCAACAGAGAAGGGACAGGAGCTGCATGTTTGACCTAGATGTGATCCCTTATTCAATCCGTTATTATAGATACATTGTGGTGACCAATAGACACGAACCAACGTTTTTTGTTTTTTTTTCTGAATAAGATGCAGCCAAAGAGCCATAGACATGAAAAGTAGATGGCATCCCATTGACTAGGCATTTTATGGAGGTGGCCATAGCAGTATCTCAAATTCTCAAATGCCCACATGGGTTCAAAAAGGTTGGGGACTCATGGCTTAGGATGTGGCATGCCAAGTGACGCACCAATGTTCATTCATACTGAAGTATCCCAGGGTGCAGGACTCGGAATTATGGGCTCAAGTTACAGGAAGCTAGATTCCGGCTGGACATCAGGAAAAACTTCCTGACTGTTAGAGCAGTATGACAGTGGAACCAGTTGCCTAGGGAGGTTGTGGGCTCTCCCACACTAGAGGCCTTCAAGAGGCAACTGGAGAACCATCTGTCAGGGATGCTTTAGGGTGGATTCCTGCATTGAGCAGGGGGTTGGACTCAATGGCCTTATAGTGTCCTTCCAACTCTACTTTTCTATGATTCTAACTATTACATTGGTGTTATTGGCAGATGCACCGTTACATACAATTAGGACCATAGGGATTGTAATTTCACTTAATTTTAGATACATGGCAACATTTCCCTGATATTTAACATTTATTCGCTAAGGGGATCCCACCCATTTGACATACTGCATTTCTTTTTAGGGCATTGCCTTTACTTTTGGAGATGCACGCCGTTGTCATTCTGAAAATCGTTCCCTGCCAAAGAGTATTCAGTAGAAAGCCTGCTGTAGCTGCCAAGCCAGAAAGTCTTTATAAGGATAGCGATGGTTTTAGATAGTTCTTTATTCTTCTCAGTTGATGGAAACTACACAGATCAACTCTGAGAGCACTGCGTGCCTCAATATATGGTATTGCACCATTCTGAGTCTGATGCAATTTTACAATTAAGCACACTGAAGCCCAAACTAGTTGGAGCGCCCTGTTCGATTGGATTTGGGATTGTCCTTCCTTGCTTTTAATGTTTGGACTCAGTCTTCTCCACTCCCCGTGACCAGAGCCAGAAGAGAGCATGAGAAAAGCACAACCAGGACTAAAGGGATGAAATGGCAGCAAGTTGCTAGCTCTTTTTACATCCTCAAGACACATTTATATAGCATTTCCCCCCTAATAAGCATGTTCCATAGTGTTTTCCCTAATGGGGTAAGCTGGTGTGAAGCAAAGCATGGTCTCATATGACACACCAGCCACCTGCTGAATAGGCCAGGGACAAAATGTTAGGGGTCATAGCCCTGCCCGGACAGCATTTGGCCCATGGAGGGGTGAGCGGGTGGGACTCCTATCCCCCACACCCTGATTTAGTTGCCCACCTTCTAGGCCCTAGAGAGCACATGAGGCAAAACTATTTCTGGACTATACCACTTCAGGAGTTCACCTAATCAAATGCTCCTGCATGCATAGTAGAAAACTACTATGCCATGGAGAAGTATTTTAGCTTTACATGTGCAAAGGATTTTTCCATATGAAGGAGCATTCAATCATACAAACATTCATTCCCACCTGCAGCCTACAATGGTATAGTCCTGAAAAAGGTTTACATCTTCATGTGCTATCTGTGAGAACTAGGCCTTAGAAGCTGTTATTGAGCTACAGGGGCATTTGGTACATTGACAATTGGATAGTTCCTGCATATTGCACTAGAGTCCTTGTTGACAGGAATAGTTTAATAATGCTCCACTTTACCTCACACAATATCCAACATTTTTAGATGATCTTTTGTCTAAAAATGTAACTTCAATTATGGGCAATGCTAGTACACATGAAAGGTGCTTGCATGCCCAAGTCCATGAAAACACACCATTACGTGCGACCTTCTGTTATTGTGATATACTTACACTTCAAAGTAATCAAATAACGTTGCATTAGCATTTTAAAATTCATCTCCCTGAGTAATGTAAAGAGACGTCCCCGTTTTTCACCATCTCTGACAATCTCCCCCCTCCTCCAAGATCACTGAACATCCCAACTCTGCCCTAGGGAGTGAAAACTGTGTCAGGGCTCTACCACATCAAACTGCATGTTGTTACACACATGATGGCATTCACCCCATACAAAAAAACTCCCTGCGCCTAGACAACTAGCATGTCAGGAAGAAGCCCATACAAGTCCTGGTGTGGGGAAAGGATAGGGGTTTCAAATCTGTAGCCCCACCAACGCAATGTTTTGAGTGGTCACTGAAGAGATAAGGGGAATACAATGATTTCCAAGAGGCACTTCTAGTGAACTAGAAGGAACTACCATAAGCAATTGTTTGTAAGAATGCTACTGGTATATTAAGCAGGGTTAGGCAACGCATGGCCCTCACTATCCCCCCTCCCGTGTCCCAATTTTTTAAAACATACATACACACACACACACACACACACACACACACACACGCGCACTCAGTGGTGGCTACAGAATATTAAAAGGTCCAAATTCACTTGCAAGCAAGAGAAATGTAATACAGTGCTAGAAAGCAGTTTACCACTGAATTTTGATAGCAAATTGACATTTCTTTTCATCTTCCAGTGTGGCCTAAGGGTATGTGTGTGTCTGGGGGCAAAAAGCGGCCTCTTGATCTCTTGCAGATGCCCTCCTCTGTATTACAGGGAGAACCATAAGCCTCCGTCTTGGATCTTATGCTACAACCCTTTTGTGTTCTAATTGTGTTTGTGACTTCCCATCCAGCTATATAAAATGAGGAGACAAATGTCTGTGCATCCTGCATGGATTTATTTCCTAGATTTCAAGGCCACTACATATTTATTCAGGAAGTTCAGTGACCGAAAGCAGGCTTTTAGATGAGGGGCTGGGTTCTATGACCAGAGTTCTGCTCATGGAAAGAGTGTTCCTAGCACCCACTAAAAAGTTGGGCTGGGAGATGATTTTCACCAATTCCCCCACAAGTATCTGCGCCAGTTGGTTGATGGACCCTTTAGAACAGTGCAGAAGGTGGTGTGGGGGGCTGCAGGTAAGGGAAAATTACCTCCCCGTTTTTCATTAGCAGGAATCACTGGATCAAAGGCTCCTCAGTTCACAGAAGGGCATGTTAGGATCCAACTCATTGTAAATTAGCAAAGATTACTTTAGAAAAAAATCACAACACGTGTTGTCTTTGGCTGATTAAACTTTGCGCCTATTTGTTCAGGCTCTATAAATAGCATGTTCATAACTTCTTCCTGTTGGGATATAACCAGTGATTAGTCAGCCAGGCATTCTTTTACTGTCTCACACCACAAACACAAGTGAGGCTGCCAATAAAAGCGCCGGACACAGCGCACTAATGATTTTGCTGGATACCAGTACCTTGTCTTGTTTGCTCCTGGTGCAAAACATCTGTAACTATTACCATGGCAACTTTTAATAATCTTAATTTACACTCCTGTCCATTCCTAATTTTCTCGGTGGGACACAGCCAACAGCCCGTATGGTTTTGTTTGTACAGATGTAGAACTTTTAAGTGGATATTGTCTGTTTTTATGCTTTTTGTGGTTTTAAATTTTGTATATTTGTTCTTAATGTTTCGTGTTTTAATTTTTGTAAACCGCCCAGAGAGCTTCGGCTATGGGGCGGTATATAAATGTAATAAATAAATTAATTAAGGCTGACAATGGCTTGTCCGAGAGCTGCACGTCCCAACAGGGATCTGAACCCAATCTTCTCTTTATTTAAAAAAAGTGGGGAGGGAAGAAAAAGGAATCAGAGCTACCTGAACTGCAGCAATAGCAAAAGTGTAGCATTTTTAAAACACTGTAATTATTTTTACTGCATACTTGGCTCCAAAATATTTTAAGAACAAAATGCTGAACCTGGCCATATCCCTATGAAGTAAAAAACCACAGGGCAGTCTGGGCATAGAATACTCTCAATTCAGAAACAGAGGACTGATAGCTTCCTTTAATTTCTTTCTTGCGTAGACTGTTGTATTTTTTGAATAGGGAATCTTTTCCAGAGTTCTTGATTGGTCTTGTCTCACAGCCAACATGGATTGCATCCTTTACTGGTTTGAGGTATTTTGACCAAAATCTAAAGACTTATTTATAGAAGATTAGTAACATTCATTATAAAAGAATTGCAGTCTGATCCTAGGTATGTTTAGTGGATTGCACTGTATACAATGGGGTTTGCTCACAAGTAAGTGTGCACAGGACTGCAGACTTATTTGCATTACAGCCGTAAACATTTATTTATTTGAATTGTACCCTTTCTTTTACCAGGAAAAATGGCACTCGAACAGGCTTACAATGACAAATAACACTTGATTAAAATAATAATAAAACAAATACATTAAAACACAGTTCAAACACAGCAACACCACAATAAAAAACGGAATCCAACGCAACAGACCTGCTTATATGCTAAAGGTCTGCTTGAATAAAAAGTTATTTGCCTGCCAGTGGAGAAACAGGACAGAGGGAGCCAGCCTAGCCTCCTTCAGCAGGGAGTTCCACTGGTCTAGGAGCTGCCACGGAGAATATGCATCAAAGTTTTCGTCTTCAAGCGTATTTAAAGGTCCTACAAATACTACACATTGGAAAACAAACTGCTTTATTATTACTGTTATGCAGAATTACTATGAAAGCGAATTTTGTGACAAATTAGATCTTTTCAGTAGCTATGCAATTTAAATTAGCACTTTAAAAAGTTACATTTACAATCTTTTTACAGACGTATTAGACTAGTGATTTAGTGTTTTATTTACTTTAATCATTGATCGGATGCACAAAACATTCATTAGTCATTTAATCACATGTACAGACACTGAGAAATCCCCAATGCATGAATTAAAATACATTTCTCTGGTTTTAGACTACGTTAGGTTCCACTGAAATCAGACAGAATAGCCATTGATTTCAATTGGAACTAACTTAGGGTGCAATCCTATGCATGTATAGATGGGGAAAAAGTCCTGCAACTCCCAGCATGCCCCAGCCAGCCATGGCTGGGGGATGCTGGGAGTTGTAGTACTTTCCCCCCATCTATATATGTATAGGATTGTGCCTTTAGGGATCCAACCCTCTGCGTGTTTTTTAATATCTTCTGTGATTAACCCCCACACACCATAACTGATATTAACAATGCAATTCTATACATATTGACTCGGCAGCAGGCCCCACTGAGTTCAATGGACAAGTATAAAATCCTATACTTAATCCCAGGTAAGTATAGGGTTCTAGCGCAAAAGGTCAAGAGTATTTTCCACCGTCCATAGTCAGTGAGATATCTCCCAGTATGATATTTAACCAGCCTGGAGAAGATTCAGCATTCCTTTTGCCAGACCTATATGGTAGCTTTCCTGCTGTCCCTTGGTGCGTGCTACAGGATGACCTGAAGCCATATTAAATAATGTTTAGAGAAGTGGATTTGGCTGGGGTGGGGTTCTCCTTATCTACATCTAGCGAGGAACCCAATGAGACATCAGCTTAACCGTAGTGCTATCCGCATTGCCCCTCTCACCATTGCAATCACAAGAGGGGAGGACGAAGTGAGACACCCCAGCAGTGAGACCACCCCCCCTATTGTATCCCTGCCACCTCCCTCCATACATGGGTGCGCGTGGGCTGAATGTCTGCAGCTGGGAGTCTGGTGTCCTCATGAGAGCTCCCTGCACCATTTAGAACCCGGCACAATCACGTGGAATATGGTGCGAGTACAGTAGCTTCCCTGCTGCAGGGGTTCAGACCTCCAACATGCGGAGGGCAATGGAGACAGGGAAGAGAAGGTGAGGCTACCAAGAGCAGACCTACCATCTTCCTCAAGCTACGGGAATGTTAAGCAATGGCCAGGAGTGCATGAATAGGGCTGGTGTCCATCTAGAACTGGCAAAGCACATCCTGCACGCTCTGTGCGAGGTTCTATAGAACCTCAGAGGTGGTCAGCCGTATATTGGGCAAGCTGGCAGTAGATAAAGCACCAGGAGAAGATATGCTTCCCTTGGAACTTTTTAAATATAATATCAACTGGTGGGCCCCAATCCTGGCAAATCTCTTTTCAAATATCAACCAGACAGGAAATATCCCTGCCGGATGGCAGTCAAGTATTATAGTCCCTTTATATAAAAAAGGTGAAAAAAAGGACCCCAAAAGCAACAGGCCCATAAGTTTATTGGATATTGTTTCGAAAGTATATGGCAGATTCTTATTGGATAAACTTCAAGCGTGGGCGAATGAAAATGACATCCTGGCGGAGAAACAGGCCGGTTTCCGCCAAGGGAGAAGCACTATTGACCAATGCTTTGTGCTCAATCACTTGACCCACAAATATCGGAGTCAACCTGGAGGAAGCCTGTACGTGGCCTTTGTGGACTTCACTTCCGCCTTTGACCTTGTTGATAGAGATCGCCTCGGGGACAAACTTTCACGGTCAAGCATAGACAGACGACTCCTGTTTTTGCTGCAAAAACTGCACTCACAAACGGACTCAAGAGTGAGGATTGGCCCATCTGGGACCCTCTGGGACAAAATTATCATCAGAAGAGGAGTCAGGCAGGGCTGTCTACTTGCTCCTTTTTTGTTCAACTATTATGTGAACAATCGGGTGTCAGCTCTGGACTGTTTTCCTCCCTCTATTGGCCCCAAGAAGGTCCAGGCGCTCCTTTACGCAGAACCTCAGAGGCGCTCAGCAGTTTTTAGAACTTGTTTTCCAGATGTAGCATATAAACGTGCATGAGAAAACCATTTCTGGAAAGTTATACTAATTAACTGAAATTACGAGGGCAACAAGTTGTCTGACATTCTGCTTCTCTTCTTCCCAAAGCAATCTCCCCACAGCAGGTTCCACCCCACTCCAAACTTCTAGCTTCTTGCTTGCAAAATCAATATTCAAGGTCAAATTGGATGAATTACTTCGCTAAGATTTTCCGAAAGCTAACGTTAGGTTTTTATTTTTGCTCTGCGTACCAGTGGCAGAAAGAGATGCATCCACGTGTTGGCCCTTTAACCAAACCAACGTCTTGTTTTTTACACGAGGGTGGTATCTCCTCTGAATTGTCACAGGAAGAATGGCAGGATAGTGCCAATACTGGCCAAGACACCAGAACAAGGAAGCGCTTTGGTTATACACAAATCATTTTATCATCGCCATAATAATAATTACTGTGATTTTCCTCGCTCAAAGAAACTGAAGGTTTAGAACAATGTAAAAATAATTTTAAATCTAAAGATTGTTTTTACCTCCATATACCAACAAGGTTGTAGTCCTGCACAATGGGAGGCAATGGGATTTCCGCCAACTGACTTCGTGCACAACTGGAGCCCAAGTGTGCCATGATTACTAGACTGCCAGCAAGATCACAAAACCACATTGCCTGTCACGAACTTGCATGACCACATTGCGACCTTACAATGGGAATGTCAAACGGAATGTTTTGGACGATGGGATTAGGAGAGAAGCGCCTGAACTTGATGAGGAGATCGGTGTAATATGGTTTCTGGATCTTTATATTCATTGCCTGGATTCATCACAGCTGAATATACTTCACTGTAGGCTCTGCAGACTAGTTCCGTGGACAGTTTTATGATCTGTTGTCTAAAAAACACACACCAAAAACAGCCACGTAAATACACAGTAGATGGCAATAAACAGTAAGTCTGAATAATGCCCTGCTGCCATCCCCCTCAAAAGAGAGAGAGAGTTCTTCATTGTGTCTTAGCATATTGCCATTATACACAAACAGAATAAAACACTATACAATTTAAAACTCCACCAACAAACCATTAAGAGTTGAATAGTTTTCTATACAGCTTTTAGACTTTGTGGCACGTATTTGTAGAGCATTGACAAGGAATTTGGAGGTTCTAAAAGATATATACTTCTCAGCATCAGACAATAGGAAACAAGCCTTAAGAAGGGATGGCCATCCCTTGAACGATCTTAACAACGGATGAATGTATTTGGTTCTGAGATCATTATACACAGAGCATTCTAGCAGTACATGAATAGTATCTTCAATTGATACAGAATTGCAACTGCATACTCTATCCTTCTTAGGAACCCCCTTGTGCTGACCCACGCAGTCGGCCAATGGAAGAGCATTTTATCTTGCCTTCAAAAGAAACTGCCGAGGGTGAACATTGTGTTTGTGGACTCCTCTCATGGTGCTGGGAATGGCCTTGGCAGCAGAGGGCAGGTGCTACTACCTTCACCTGCTAGGGTAGGAAATCATTTTCAGGGGACATTGGGAAGACGTACAAACTCTGATGCGTATCCTCCAAGCCCAGGCCCCTCCTCCACTTATTCCAGTAGCAACGTACTACTGCTCCCTTGCCACTGAATGGACCACAAATGATGGAAATAGTGCTACCACCTTTCAGCAGTGAGCTGGTGGGATGAAATCATTCACTCCCTATAACCACCATCACCATCACATTGGTGCAGTACAGATCTGCCAGCCAAGAGGGTACAAGCCCACTGCGGGCACAGACCCTTTTCCACCCAAACAACTGATCAGATGCAAAAGGGGGGTAGGGTACTCAAACCACATAAAAGCTAGGTGCAATCATCTTACTAAAAAATGATACTGAAAACACTAATGGGAGAAGGAAGTTTTTTGGCCAAGAACCTTGAGGCAAACTCTTCAAAAAAATCTCTTGCTACCTCTGTTGCAGTTTCAGAAAGAGTTGTGGATAGGCGTGCTGTCATTCTCTGGCATGCTTGCCAGCCAAGAGGTTGGGGACTCAGGCCTGCTGACTCAAAACCTCCCTCATTATTGCACATTGCGGCTCGTGGAGACAGAAAGGACAACTAGGAATTCTAATATGGATAATTATCTATGATCAAAGAAAGAAACCCAAAGCCGAAATGCTTACCTAACAGCAGTGCTTAGAAGAAAGTTTATTTGCGGCATTAGCAGACCGTCAGGAGCAGACAAATAACGATCAAACTGGACCTGGCAGAAGAAGAACAGACATTAACCAATGTATGCGTCACCCAAATTTCCTCCAACATATAGCTTTGCTCTCATACATGAGATTCAGCTGGCAGTATTTGCAGTAATTCCAGGTCAGGAAACAAGCAATGCAAAAGAAAAAGCACGACCTAGAACTGCATTGTCTCCAGAATGTGTTATAAAGGTCCAGGGGAAGGACCTACAGAAGCAAGAGGTTTGCTGGTCCCAAGAATGTATCAGCAAAGGGCAGCTACAGACACACAGAGATGCTTCTCCTTAACCTTGTGGTTATACCGGATTGTGATAGTAAGTGAGTGTCTTTGGAGGACAATGTGGAAGTCCGATCTGAACGTGACTCCAAAGAATTCTATTGGGTGGGAAGGAGGTTGGCCCAGCCTAACCCGTCTTTACCCAGTGTGCCAGGTGCCCCTAGCCTCTGTCCTCCACCATGAAGCATCACATGGCCCTCAACCCTCTGTAGAGAAAGATTAATTCCTCCCCTGAACTCTAATGCTTAATGTCTCTGTGTGCACAAAACCAAATGAAGGCTGTCAATTTTAAGCTATCTGCACTTGGTGACATGTCTTACTTAATACTGTGGTGGATTTGTTTTTATCTCTTTTATCGCTCTGCAGTGAATCAGCCAGAAGGGAGGTAAGAGTCACTAAACAGTAATTAAATCCTAACATTCCTTAAAATACTATGAAATAATATATTAAAAAAACACATCCTTGTTCCCATGTCCTACTAAGCCTAAAGAAATATAACTGAAGAGAAAAAAAACCCCTATATTGTGTCCCTACTTATTCCTACCTCTGCTTTCCTCACCTTACTCTGATGTTCCTCCTGTAGGTAGTAATGTCCTCGGGGCAGGGACCTGTTCTCTTATACTCTGTAATACTCTGTAATGCGCCATGCACACTGATAGCTGCTATTATTTATTTATTTATTATTATTATTATTATTATTATTATTATTATTATTATTATTATTATTATTATTATTATTTCACAGTATATTCCCCTGAAAAGAGCACAAAACAGTTACACACAAGTTTCAGTATCTTACCATTGCAGCTTTTAGTGACATAGAATCCATACTGGGTACGTTTGCCAAGGGACCCTAAAAATACAGTAAAGCTAAGTAAGCATGAATAAATAAATACATGGAAATCACTGCTAAGATCGAACTAGAATGTCTATTACTGCAAATGGTAGCATCTTCCAAAGCTGTGGTGTGCCTGGGACATCCATGGAACCGTGTGTGATTATTAACTTGACTGCTTCCTTGCCAGCCCATGTGCCACAGGCCTCTAGATCAGACTCGGGAGTTGTGTTTATTTAAAAAGCATTTACCCAGCTTTACAGCCAAAAATGGCTTCCAGAGCAGCTTACAAAGATCAGTCATAAGACACTCCCTGCGTTAGGCTTACAATCTAAAAGGTGAAATGGGAAAGGAAAAGAGATTGGGAAGGTTGAAAAAAATTCATACTGGGGGCATGTCTACACCTGTGCGCACAGGGGATTCCAGGGACAGGGAGGGATGTTCCCTCCATTTCCCCGGGATAACCAGGACAGCTTTTACCCTGGTTTTTCCCGTGGTCTCGGGATCGTCCCGAGACTGTGGGAGATGTGGACGACCATCCCAGTTTTGTCCCGGCTCCTCGCAAGTAAATGTGAGGAACCAGGCACAGGGCACGGAGCTCTTCAAACACTCTGTGCCCATCAGTGGGGAGGGGAGCAGGGTCTGGGCTTTTTTTAAAAACAACAACAACAAACATCTAACTTTTTGCGCAGGTGGGAGCAACGTCTTCCTTCCTCCCGGGATGATGCACACCGTGTGTGAACACAGGGGGAGGATCTCGTGATCAGTTTATCACGAGATCCTCCCCTCACCGCCGGGAGGTGTAGACATGCCCATAATAGACTAACACGCAAAACATTTCTGTGGCTCTCTGGATTATACAGAGGAATGGTCCCACGAGCAGGAAATTGTTTCTGATGGGGTGGGAGAGAAGAAGATGCAATGCTATGAAGCTGCAGAGGTAACAAAGCTGCTAGAGTGTCAGAATTGCAAAGATAGGTGAGACTTGGCCAGGAAGGAAGAGTTAAAGGGAATTTTAACATTAAAAGGGCACTGAAAAGAGAGAAAACAGAACAATATCGGTACTACTTATGGAATGAAGAGTTACTAAGGGCTCATCTACACCAAGCAGGATATCCCACTATGAAAGCGGTATATAAAAGGCAGGAGCCACACTACTGCTTTATAGTGGCACTGAAGTGCACTGACAACTGTTGGGGCCCATTGACACATAACATATACCGCTTTCATAGTGCTATATCCTGCTTGGTGTAGATGTGTCACGGGCCCTAACAGTTGTCAGTGTACTTCCGTACCACTATAAAGCAGTAGTGTAGATCCTGCAGTGCACTTCAAGACCGCTATAAAGCAGTAGTGGGGCTCCTGTCTTTTATATACTGCTTTCATACTGCTTTCACAGTGGAATATCCTGCTTGGTGTAGAGCCCTACGTCTTGCCAGCAATGCTACAAAACATCCATGATATTTTTAAGCCTGATTTACACACTCATGAGCTATAAAGCAGCCTTCTTTTTCTTGGTGCCTTAAGACTGAAATAATATCATTATCTTATCCGCAGTTAAGGACACTGGGAACCACTGTTTATCTTCACAAATGTGAGGGCAAAAATCTTAAACAAACCAACAAAAAAATCTGAACGAAACAACAATGCCACAGCCATATGTGATGAACAAAACTGGAAGCAAGAATACTCATGTCATGGTAATTCAATCTATTATTTTTGAGGTGTTACTGAATTTGTGTCCTGACAGCATAGATCAGAGGGCCCCATTGAGCAGTACTGTTGAAACCAAGCCAAGGTTGTTCTTGAAGCTCCGTTTCATACTTACACATTGGCTGCATCTGCACATCAATTTAAGCTCACACCAGAATATGACTGAGTCTGTGTTCGTGCATGCAAACCAATTATAAAAGATAAAATCAAGCAATTTATCTGCAATTATTTGACAGCATAATTACACTACAACTGCTACCAAATCCCCACTTTAATGCAAAACTGAATGGCATTCATGGTTTCCCCAATTATTGCTTACCTGCTCTGGCTTGTGTTGCTGTACAACATTATATATGGCACTTAAACCCACTCTAGTTAATACATAAGAAGCTTGTTCATTTATAAGGGTATCCAAATGTGCTTCAATCTAAAACACAGAAGAAAGACATTTTTATTTAATGGGCGTGTATTCAAAGTGATAGTTTGTTAGTGAAAGAAAATTAGTGTTAGAAAATTAGCAAAAAGCAACAAAAGCATTTTGGCTGTGTTCAAAAAATAAACACTTTCAAATCTCACCCCCTAGGCAAAAACATATTTCAATAAGCGGAGTGGACTTTTAAAAGGTTTCGTTAAGTAAAAGAATTTGGTTTTAATATGTTTTAATAACTTGATACCAATTTTTAATAACCACGTATCTACCTGGCAATGATTTTGTGCAAATTACTTGCCAAACAGTCTACAGACTTAAGGAAATCTCCAAGTTGTGGCCTTTTTAAGATTTTTGACTACTACTCATTTTCTCAAACATCGCATCGTGAAATAGTAACATTTCTCCTCCCACACTGAACTGCATAAGAATTAAGATCTTAGTTGGGGGCCTGAGTTCCTTCACCTTCGGAGGTGAGGCTGGCTGTAACTTGAAAGAGGGCCTTTTCGGTGGTGGTGCTTGCCACGACACAGGCTCTGAACACCAGACCTCACGTCTGCCACCACTTATTATGGGGCGACACAGGCTCTGAACACCAGACCCGGCCGAGGCTACTCCCTGCTCAAGCCAAGCACCACCACTTGGTATGTCTGAGGCAAGGGATAAAGCCCACCTTCCTCCAAACTATGTGGAGAAAGGGGTTTAAAATGGAGAAGGATTTTAATATATATAATAATGCGCTGTGAGTTATATCTGCTTAGGTGAATGATTGTCAGAGTGGGTGTTATATGTGTAAACTTAAGATGATAAATGCCAAACAGACACGTGGGACTTTTGTGGTAGTTTTAAAAACAAAACAATTAAAATTTATTTTTAAAAGTTCATAAGCTTTGTTTCAAATAACAACATTTAAAAACCTTTTTGAAACCTTTCATACAATCCGGTCACTCATTCACATTTGCGCTTTCCTTTTTCTCACACAATCACTCTTGAACTTTATTCTCAGTATTGATTAATATACTTCCACTACGTGCACACCACACTCTAAAGACACCACTCACTACACTGACTCTCAAATTTCCCAGAACTTAAGTACCATAAACACAGAGAGCACTACAGACTCTAAGAGTCCCTAACAAGTCTCCCTGGAAAGCTTTCCTGAAAAGAACAAGAACTCTTAATCCCCTCCGTCCTTCCCTTATATATCACTCCTCCCACTCCCCAGACATTCTAATTCCACCCACTCAGGCCAACATTCTACAAACCACAGACTTACAAACTGCAGACATACATTTGGAATTGACTTGTGGGGTGTAACGCCACAGTGCTCCATTTATGTAACATGCTCACCAGAGAGGCCTGCCTGGTGCCTTCTTTAGGCATCGGATCGAGGCCGATTGATCTGCCCAAGCTTTTAGCAAATTGGGACCTGCTGGGAACTCTTAGCACTGACAGTTTCAATTGCAGTCTTATCTAATGGTGTGTGCATGTTTATTGCTGATGCAGCTTTTATTCTTTTAGTCATATGACCTGCTGTTCTATGATTTCACTTCCACTGATTTCTGCAATTATTTTTTCCCTCTAATTAACTGATTATAACATTTATGGTTCATCGACTTGGAAATTTCGTCTCAAAATCAAAAAGTGCTGTATGAAATAAAATGAATAAATCCTCCAAATAAACTCTTCCCACTATCAAGTGAAATTGCTTGAGGAAGTTACATAAACTATGGTTAAATGAAATTAACATAAAAGCATGTACTATTAATGTAAATATAGAGGTGACATTTTTTCAATCCTTTAAGCATCAGGCTTCGTTGAGTTAAGTAAAACTGCTTGAACCTCCCCTAATGCAGGTGACTCACCTTAACAGAGGCAACTGCAGTACTATTCTGTAATGAACTACAACCTGCTACACACATTTTTCTTATATAGATATAATTCCCACCCAAACACAATTTCATCTTGTACTCAGATTTTGGAACTGAATGTTCTCTCTCCAAAAAGACTGGGGTCAGGGATGAGCATCTGGGCTCTGTACCAAGGTAATCCACTTGCCTTCCTTATGCCACAATAAGGCTGCATTTATATGTGCATTTCTAAGCTTATTAAAACAAAATACAAATTACCCTTTTTTTCTGAGCACGCAGCCCCTCCGCAACACACAGCAATCCAACCAGGAAGTCTCTAATTAACCATAGTTTCCTGTTTCATCTGAACTGGGAAACTATGGTTAGATACCTCCTGAAGGGATGAGAAAAGGGGCCATGTTTGCTGGCAAAGGGCTCATTCATGTCTCAGCAAATATGGATTCATCGAAGGCAAACGGAGGGCAGGCACAAGGTGGTGATTTCTGCAATTCAACCATCACTTGCCAACACTTGCTAATTCATTGCACTTGTACATCATGCTTTTGAGGTGAATGGGAACCCTGGTTCAGCAGGACTCTATTAGAAATATCTAGTAAATTCAAAATTCAGCTAACCTTAATTTTAAGAGGGACTATATAAAATAAAGATGAAGACCATGTACACTGATGGTGCTATATAAATAAATAATAATAATAATATATCCCGTAAATTGAACACTGGATAATGCCGGCAGCTTCTGTGTGCTGTCATTCTTTTAAAAATAGCTCGTGCTGCAGGTATGGCTGAGTTTTATGTTTCCCTGCTTCACCGCATAGGGGTTTCTTTTATCTTAACTCCCCATTAATGACGTTTTTGTGGTTGTAAGCATCTGTGTGTTTACTTTATATATAAAAGCTGTGAGGATACACACACTTAAGAGGATTGTGTTATATTTATTCCCTGTTAATGTTTAATGGCAAAGAAAACATCAGGAGGTTGACTTTGGACATTTACCTGGTACTGTAACATTTCTAGCCGTTTATCTGTGAATTCAAACAGAGCAAGCGTTGTCTTCATCATATGAAGTGAATTCACCATGAAGGTGGCCATGTCAGCAGACCCTAAGTTACTGGCAGACACAGTACACATCTGCAACAGTGGGTCCAGCACACAAGATATAACCTAAAGAGAAAATAGCAAGGCAGGGGCACAAGGGGAGGCACACATAAAATAAATATTGCATCTGTTGGTTACACTGTTGTATTCCCCATTCTGTTAAACCTTCAACGCAGAGGACGAATGCAGAAAAGGAAGGCAGGGGAAAAACTATGCTCGCCTTTGAGAGCAATTTCCGATGTTACAAATAGGCATTGCCAGCTACTGACGCAATCTATTCCACCCTTAGCTGGTGATGCTTCTTTGTCAATGTCTTAAACGGCTATTGCGTAACGGGAGGCAATGCCAGCCCAAAGCAGAAGCGTTAGCGTAAGAACTACTCCATAAGCAGTTGATGAGGCTTTGGTTTGCAATGTCCAAAACTGGTTTGGGGGAACGGGGGGGGGGGGGGGGGGGACAGACAGGTTCAAATTACAAGGATACAGATGTAGCTTAAATGTTCAACACTGCTTCCCGTTCCATCAGCGCAGCAATAGAATACGCTGACTGGCAAGGTTGTGAATCTCCTTCTCTGAAGATTTTCAACAAGCCTCCATCTCGGATGCTTTAGGTCAGCCTTCCACAACCTCATGCGCTCCAGATGTGTGCTGACCTACAAGTCCTAGCATCCCCATCCAGGCTGGCTGGGGATGATAGGAGTTGTAGTCCAAAACATCTGAAGGGCACGGGTTGCGGAAGGCTGCCTGAAGTAGAGGGCATCCAAGCCCTGGAGGGCTTCACTGTGTTCCTCCCGAAGCCGTATTTCCAGAGATCTATGCCTTTAATGAGACTCATGATCAGAGGCTGCAGTGGTCACAGTTACAGTGCCTGAAATGTACAACAGGATAATGCTAGATGAAACCTAAGAAATAGTGTGAGCAGTTTCGGAGACACTTAGATAGCAATAATGCATGATCATCATTTGGAAACCATGTCCAGAATAGGTGTGGGAAGAAGGTAGATCTCGAGATGTTTGGGATTTCAACTTCCAGCATTTCTTACCACTGGCCGTGGTGGCAGGGGCTTCTAGAAACTGGTGTTCCAAACATCTGCAGATCTACCTTCTTCACACCCCTGGCCTAGAGTACCTGTACAGTAATGCAAAACAAGCCCACAGAACTTACTACCCTGCAAAAAAAATACATACTAGCCTGCAGCAGCCCAGCAGACATGGGATGCAGAATTAGGTGAACTGGATGTTTAATGGAGGCCGTTACTTTGAGGGAATGTTTTCATATGAATATGTATTATGTTGTCTTAAATGATATCTTAAGAGCCTGGGATTCAATTTGAATTTATGGAAAAAACACCCCATGCATGGTTTAAGTAAAGAAATGAATATGGACATAAAATAAAAGACACTATAAAATCATTGTGCACTAATCACTCCACTTATTTTGTATACATTTAAGCTTTAATTGAATTGACACAGATTGTGCTTTTTTATATTCCATGACCACTGAGCACACTAGTGATAATTTTGCTCTGTGCCCATGTGTGTAGATCTGCCAACTGAGGATAATACTTGATGCTTCTTACGAAACGGACTCTAGTCTACAAAGGCATGCGCCCTAATAAATGTGTTAGCCATTAAGGTGCTGCTCTGGCCTGGTGGCATTGTGCAACTGCGATTACATTACCTGCACAAAGTCAGCTTGTCGAGTATCCAAAGGAATAACACACGAGTCGTGGGATGTGAGAACCTCGCGCAAGAGAGCAAGCGTTTGATTCAGCGCTGAGCTTGGGCCAAGATCTGCAGGTGGCAGTTCCACCTTACAAAACAAAAGAGAGTAATCAAATTCTGCTCAATGTAACTGATACATTATCCTCTATATATACTGCCCTATATACTGCCTATATACTGCCAGCATATGGTAGACCAAAAGAGACGGCTCTACTATACTGTACTCTATACCAAAAGTCAAAATAATATATGAACACACTGTCCATTCCAAGGTGGCATGCACCTTACAAGATGCACGCCGATTAAACCTTAAAGTGGTCAAAAGCCACAATCTGACCTTCTCTATCTATCACTCTGACTCGACCCTGATCCCTTTGCACTCTGCATTACTAGCTCTACCTTTTACAGGAGAGGAAAGGGTCATTCTGACATGCAGGGCGGCCACCTGCAATACCAACTCTCAGATGCTGGGAGAGGTAATACTGCAGTTGTCTGCCCACCGTACAAACAAGAACTGCTCTATTATCTTCGACAGTTTGCCAATGAAGCCTGTATCTGTGTCTGTGTTCATGCACTTGGAACTGCTTAAGAGCCACTCTGGATCCATGTTTTAACGGGACAATAACCTTGGGTTAATAATAATAATATATTTATTTGTTACCCGCCTCTAATTGCAAGTTACACAACTACACAACAAACTTGAAACTATTTTTAAATTGGCTATGACTTCCCCATAGAACAACTGTAGGTATGATTCCTGCAAGGAGCAGGGGGTTGGACTTGATGGCCTTATAGGACCCTTCCAACTCTACCTTTCTATGATTCTACGAAAAGTTACCAATAATTTTTTGCATACAAATAATTGCCAGTTTGAGGAAAGGAATACTAACAATTGAGCAGAACTTTAGTCTGCAATGTAAAGTGTTTGTGGGAGGTGGGGAGGGGAGTTGTATGCGGGTGGGTGGGTTTGGAGACTAGGAGCAAGAAAAACACATTGTCTCAACTTCCTTCTATCTATCAGAATGAAAAAGCTAAAGAACGCGAAATGTGCTAAGAATGCACTGCTATATCTCTCCTACTTGCTGGTGCCAGCAGGAGAAGTCTAAGAAATGTCCGCTTCTGCTGAGGGAAGCCTTGAATATTTCCCCCTGCACACCGTATCATTCCTGTCGCCTTTTCACAGTTACTACTGCTGGACAGCAATGGCGATAATAAATATGATCTGAGTGCTTCCATAACTAGCAATGACCGATGACACCAAAGAGTAAATGAGCTCTTAGGAATGTGTAGATCGTTAATGATATCTAGGAACTGGAAGGTTCAAAGGGATTATCATTTAGAACAGCCTTCCTCAACCTGGGGCGCTCCAGATGTGTTGGACTGCATCTCCCAGAATGCCCCAGCCAGGCTGGGGCATTCTGGGAGTTGTAGTCCAACACATCTGGAGCGCCCCAGGTTGAGGAAGGCTGATTTAGAAGATTGGTATAAAGAAACATGGGATATTGCTATTAATGACAAATTAACATGTAATATAAAAGTTAGACGAGGAATGATAAAAACGAATGATTTTGAGGGAATATGGAAACAGTTCCTAGAATGTGTTTTATCTAAGGGGAGTGGGAAACCACCTCCAGAAGAAACTATGAGATTCTGGAAACAGGAATAAGATCCCGAGGTGGGGGGTGCACTTTTATGTTAAGTATGATTATGTCAAATAAGCGAGAATATATGATATTAACGTTATTCAACATTTATGTATTATGTTGTTTTTCTTTTAATTGTATTGATACAAGTATTGAAAAATAAAAAATAAAAAAAGGAATCTGTAGATCAGGAACAGCAATAAGAGAAATAATTAGCACCCCTCTCTCTCTAGTGCTCCATCACAATTGCCGGTGATGCAAGTTCAAAAAAATTTAACCCTCATTTCAGGACTACACATTTCAAGTAGACATCCCTCACTACTGCAAAGTATATGCCCAGTTCTGTTTGACCATTGTTTTACTTCATTTCAGACCAAAGACTATAAACACCAACTATTGTGTACCAATTTAGAAAGCATCATAGAACAGTAGAGTTGGAAGGGGCCTATAAGGTCATCGAGTCCAACCCCCTACTCAATGCAGGAATTCACCTTAAAGCATCCCTTAAAGCTGCCTCTTGAATGCCTCTAGTGTGGGAGAGCCCACGACCTCCCTAGGTAACTGGTTTCATTGTCGTACTGCTCTAACAGTCAGGAAGCTTTTCCTGATGTCCAGCTGGAATCTGGCTTCCTATAACTTCCCATTATTCCATGTCCTGCACTCTGGGATAGTTGAGAAGAGATCCTGGCCCTCCTCTGTGTGAGGCATGAGGAGGCAGAGAAGGGTGCTGGGCTGGGCAGCCAGGGCTCAGGGGCTGAAGGGTGTTGTTGATGGGCCAAGAAGTCTGGCTGAAGGGGCAACAGAGCGTAGATACGCAATGAAACAGCAAGGAGGTCACTTCCGGATAGTGCACAGGCCTGGACTTCCCAATCCCTGCACAGATGCAATGAGGGGATCAAGGCTGATCCTTGCCAACGAGAGTGCTACATATGTTACCACAGAAGGAACACGGGGAACAACGGAGACAGACCTTATCCATCAGTTTACTTGCATGAAGGCTCAAACTGTTGAAGAATATCTTTTTACTCAAGAAATGCATCTCTTCTATTGTAGTTAGCAACATGGCTGCACTGTTTCCCACAATATTACTGAAAATTGGGAAAAAAATGTAAGTAAGTGAGAGATTTTTAATTATACCAAAGGAAGACAAATCAGATCCAGCTGGTAAGGTTTTTTGTTTGTTTGTTTGTTTGTTTTTAAGGAGTACCTGATAACTAAAATGAAGAAATTCTATTTCTCACCGGATGCATTTCTATGTTCCCCACATGTAAGACAGGAAACCCCATCAAGAGGCCCAGCAATTGCTGAAGGTTTGAAAAAGACGACTGAAAGGCATTCACAAAGCTGTGCCTCCCCACACTCCCGAGAAAAAGGAAAACTGTTCAGTTCTGAACAGAAAAATTGGAACTGAATTAGGAAATGGCGGGACACTGAAAGGCCCACAAATATGGAAGCAATCTCATTCCTGCAGAGGGTGGGCGTGGCTGTCTTCAAGAACAGAAATTCACTAGGTAAGCAACAGAAGTTCCTTTTCAGAAGTTCCTGAATAACCGATAATGGTACAATCCTTGCTGCCACTGATTATAGCAGGAACTGACAATGACACAGGCGGGAGCCCAGAGAGGGAGCTTTAAATGAGAAGCTCACGTAAAAACACACCTGGAGGGCAATCCTAAGGGATGGCCTCTCAGCAAACAGAGGGCTCTGATCTTGGAGCCCTTTGCCTGCCCTCTGCCCTGTCAGAAGGAACCAGGCAGAGCAGGAGAAGGACGTAAATGAAAATGGCTCCGGCGCTCCTTTTTCTTTCCATATACAGCTAGATGAGTCTCTTGGCTCATCTAAATGACCTACCTTTTTGTGGGTGGGATGGGCAACGGAGAGGCTTTAGGATCCTGTGGATCCTGGCCTCTCCCCTCCCTTCACTTACCACCCTTACCCTTTTCCTTCCCCCAAACGCTTCTGAGGCCGGTGCTATAACCTCAGAAGTGAAGTTGCTGTGGTGCTTTCTGTGGTGGCTGCCTGGGCAAGGGGGTGGGGGAATGGTCCCGCCTCAAATCCTCCCTCCACAGGTCATAGCAGGGTCCAGGGCCTTGGGAGAGGTCATCTGCCATATCCTATTGCCCTTGGGACACTCTCCCAGGGACCAAAGGACTGCTCTGCTAAAGGACTTTGTGCAATAATATTAGAATATTACAATGAAATACATTCAAGTATCAATAATAGAGTGATCATCTTTTTTTAAAAAAAATACAGATATTTGTTTTTACTAAATATAGTATTTGAGGTAAGGGTTATATTATTCCCTAGCCCATTCCCCAAGCACAACCAACTCTCCAAACTCAAAAAAATCCAGTCACTGTAATCCAAACATAAAGCAAGTTATTTGTTTCCTTAAATTTGTTTTGTCTTTACCTGATGGTGTGGTGGTAGAATTTGAGAAGATTAGAAATTTTATAAAGTAGGACTGCTCCTGGTTCAGCTACGATCACCTGTTCAATTCTAACCTGAAGAAATAGATTAACACAGACACACACAAATACATGTTTAGTTACGCAAGGTTTTTAAATGTCCTATAAAGTCAAACCTCTATGTACAAACCAGTTTCAAGAAAATATAGCAATACTGGATTTCGAGATTATTCCTCTATGACCAGAAACCTGAGGAGCGAAGTGCTCTTTGTTTTGCACATTTGCCAGATAGTTTTGCTTCAAATAATTTTGGAGAACTCAACATAATGGAATTATTGGGGGAATAAGAAGCTAATATTATTAATATTCAGCAAGTTTCCTACATATACAAATTATGGACATGCAATACTCTGTTATTAGCCTTTTTGATCTTTGTTCATAGGCATATAGAGAAAAGGGTGTTAATAAATGAACTCTTATCCCAAAGATTCACACAAACCAAAATACTTCACCTTTAGAGGCCGGCAAACCCCTTCTGTGATGTGTCCAACTACTTCTTGCATATTTTCTTCTAACCCTGAAAGTAAACACAACGTTATTCACTGGCTTTTCACAGTCCATAATTCAGAAATATACACTCTCTTAAGGCAATCAATCACCTTATAGATTCTGGGAGAAATATATTTTTACTGAAATTGCCAAAATTCCACATGCTTTATTCTCCACATTGCTTTCTCCGAACTTTCAGCTTAAAAGCATTTACAATCAACCCCCACCCATATACTCAGATTACACATAGGGCATGACTATACCACAAGGGTGTAGGGGGAGGATCGTGGACTTACTGGCTTCCACAATCCTCCCTGAGTGTCCAGACAGCCACGTGACATCCTGGCAGGAGATTGCGGTCGCCATTTTTTAAAAAACACACACCGAGGAGTGGAGCGCATGTGCGCTCCTCCACCAAAGGTAAGAAGAAGAAAAAACTCGCTCCCCCCCCACCCATGGAGTGTCTGAAGAGCTCCATGTCCCGTGCCCGGTTCCCGCCTCCTCGCGTTTACTCACGAGAAGCCAGGACAAAACCAGGACAGCCACCCACCCACACTTCCCACGGTCTCGGGATGATCCCAAAACCATGGAAAAAATCGGGCTAAAAGCCGTCCCAGCTAAAAGCTGCCCCCTCCCTGCCCCCTGGATCCCCTGTGCGTCATGTGGATGCACAGGGATGATCCCAGGACTATCAAAGGGTCATGGGAATGCATTTCAATAGGCCGGGGTGTTCCACCTGGACCTCCTCTTGTAAGAGCATCTATAAGGCATGGCGTAGACATGCCCATAGAAGAAAATACTTGTGGAATACACTGGCATATACATACAAATTTTGCATTACTGCTGTTTTTATCTGGTTGAGCTTTTATATTGTATTTTATCTTATGGTTTTATACTGTTGCTTTATACTTTGAATGTTTTTAATTTTTGTGAACTGCCCAGAGAGCTCTGGCTATTGGGCGGTATAGAAATGTAATGAATAAATAAATAAAATAAAATGAAGATTCTAAATTCTAACACCAGTCAGAACTGCATTGGCTGCCTATTCACTTCCGGTCGGAATTCAAGGTGTTGGTAATGACATTTAAAGCCCTAAACGGCTTGGGACCTCGATAGTTGCGGGAGCACCTCTCCCTATATACGCCTGCCTGAAACTTGAGATCTGTGGGAAAAGCCCTCCTCCACATCCCACAAACACAAGACATACATTATGGAGGGGCATTGGAGAGGGCTTTCTCTGTTCTGGCACCCCACTTGTGGAATACTCTCCCCTTGGAGGCCTAGCTGGCGGTGGCACTGGCTTCATTTCAGAGCCAAGTTAAAATATGGCTCTTTATCAAAGCCTTTGAGGGCTACATTCTCCATGGTTACACATAGTTTTAATTGTTTTTATTACTTTTTTAAAAAAAATCTACTGGTTTTAATTTGTTAACGATTTAATGCATTTTTAGCTGTGTATATTATTTACGTTTACGTTGTTCTGATTTTATCTGTATGCCACCTTGAGATCCCAGTGATATAGGGCGGGATACAAATGTTTTAACAAATAAAATAAAATAAATAAATTGGTATTTCTTAAAACTGAGTAATACCTTCAGCAGTTGTGTGTTTTAACAGGGCCTCCAGATGCTCTTTTTCAGAAGCAGTGGCTTGATGCAGCCATGCCAACATGTCTCCTACATATCTAAAATAAAAAAACCAAACACCCTGCTTGCATTAAGAATGGATTACTCTAGCAATAAAAATGCTACGCAATGTACATTCCGCGAGTATTGCACCTCAAAGGGTCATGGGAATGCATTTCAATAGGCCGGGGTGTTCCCCCTGGACCTCCTCTTGTCAGAGCATCTATAAAGCCCCGGACCACGGCACTTCTTCTGGCTGTTCCAAACTCATCCAGGGTGTATCTACAGAAGAAAAATAATCACTTATTAAAAAGCACATATTTTATATTGCACTAAGATGGCACATTGTTTTAACTGCTTTAATTGTTTTTACTGCTTTTAAATTATATATTGTTTTTATTTTATTATTTATTTATTTTATTTATTTAGAATATTTATATACCGCTCCCCATTGAAAAATTTCGGAGCGGTGTACAAGGTAAAATGAAAATAAAAACAGAATAAAACAGTTAAAGCAAAATTTAAAAAGAAGCAAAAAAAACAACAACACAGAAATCCAAGGCTGCATGTTAAAGAAAGGCTTCTTGGAATAAAGATGTTTTCAGGAGGCGCCGAAAGGAGTACAAGGTTGGAGCCTGTCTGACCTCCAGAGGCAGGGAATTCCACAGGAGGGGGGCCACCACGCTGAAGGCTCTGCCCCTGGTGGATTCCAATCGGAGGATGGATCTAGGTGGAACCACCAGGAGCAGGCCCTCGGATGACCTCAGTGACTGGGCAGGTTGGTAAGGGAGAAGGCGCTCTCTCAGGTAACCTGGTCCCAAGTTGTTTAGGGCTTTGTACACAAGTACAAGAACCTTAAACCTGGCCCGGTAGCGAATAGGCAGCCAGTGCAGTTCCCTCAGCAGAGGAGTTACATGCTGGAAAGGGGCAGCTCCAGACAACAGCCGAGCTGCAGCATTCTGCACTAGCTCCAGCTTCCGGAGCAGCTTCAAGGGCAGCCCCACATAGAGCGCATTGCAGTAATCCAATCTTGAGGTTACCAATGCCTGTACCACCGTGGTCAAGCTATCCCTGTCCAGGAGAGGCCGAAGTTGGCGAACCAACCGAAGATGGTAAAGATGGTTTTAACTTGGTTCGTGGTTAAATTTGTTTTTAGCTGTGTATATTTATTGTTTTATACTGTATGCTTTTATCTGTACGCCGCCCTGAGATCTTAATGATATAGGGCGGAATACAAAGGTTTTAAATAAATAAATAAACATTGCCACCACAATAATCAAGGTGGCCTTGTTTTGTGGGGATAGAAAAATTCTATGCATAGAATTAAATTGGCTCGGTAATTTACCATTGACCCCCGCCCAATATTTTTAACGATAGGTAATTAGCGTGTGAAACCACTTGGTATTATGCCCCAGCCTCCCAGCAAAGAATCATGTTATGATTTAGTACCAAATAGGAAATTACATGAGGCTCATGTGGCGCAGAGCAGTAAAGCAGCAGTTTCTGCAGCTGAAACTCTCCCCATGGCCTGAGTTCGATCCCAGCGGAAGCTGGTTTCAGGCAGCCGGCTCGGGTCGACTCAGCTTTCCATCCTCCCGAGGTCGGTAGAATGAGTACCCAGTTAGCTGGGGGAAAGGTAATAATGGCCGGGGAAGGCAACGGCAAACCACCCCGCTATAAGGCCTGCCAAGAAAACGTCAGCGAAAGCTGGCGCCCCTCCAGGAGTCAGTAATGACTCAGTGCTTGCATGAGAGGTTCCTTTCCTTTCCAGGAAATTACATGAACTAGAAAATACAGGCATGCATGCAGCTGTTATGTGTACGTGCGTGTGTGTGTTCTAAAGAAAGAAAGCACCAGGTCATGGTAAAGGCAATTTATAAGCTGGAGATGTGGAAGAGTGAACTTATTCAAGAGCTTGCACCGGAGCAAGTTTTAACCACTATTTTTTTTCATAAACGACAGCATTTTCCTGTGTGAAAGATTAGACAGATTTTTGCTGGGGAGTGCAATTAGTTGGTAAACAGTACAGGAGGTCTGAAACTGTGGACGATTCATGCTTGCTTTCAAGATTGTTAAGAGATATTGTGCCATGAAGCCAGAAAAGTGCAGATACAGTGAGGCAAGCAAAATAAAAGATAGAAAGTTGATGTAATGAGTATGACATTTAGTGGACATCCCAATATTGCCACCTTGTGGTTAATATCAAGTATGATCTACATTTTTCCTCACAAAAATATTATTTATTATCATTTCTTAAATTTATATACCGCCCCATAGCCAAAACTCTCTGGACATGGCCCTATTGTATGGTTTCATGGTCAAAATCAATGCTGTTGTGCGCTGTAACTAAAACATGAAACATACTTATAGAGAACAGGCCTGCCTTGCAAAGCTTCCATTGCTTGAGCTAGAACTGGAGAAATGTCACAGGATTCTTGGGTTAAAGCCCTGCATTCACCTATAAAAGAGCAAAAGAGATCAAGTCAGTATTCAGAAGCATGCTGGCAGCATTCAACCGTTTAAAAAAAAATCTCCTCTTTTCACTGTACTGTGTTGAACTCCTAGGGAAAACTTTACAGTTTGGCTATCTTCATTTTATAAGCTATAGTGAGGATTCAATTGGACTTGGTCTTCTGCCACTCTGGTAGATGTCTACTGTGTGTTTAGTAACATGGATCTGCCCCTCATGATTTAGGTGCGAACTAGGGGAACCATTGGCCTAACAACAGCAGAGTTGTGACAAACTTGATGGTGGCTTATAACAAGAAAAAACAAGGGTGGAGAAGTTCTTTCTTGGAAAACATCAACTCCAGTCAGCTCAAGGGATGGAGCCCAAAAGGTTCTGCAATCCTACATTAAAGATTGAGGGGATTATGGGGAGACATGATAAATAGCACTCTTCAAATACTTAAAAAGTTGCCACACAGAGGAGGGCCAGGATGTCTTCTCAATCATCCCAGAGTGCAGGACACGGAATAATGGGCTCAAGTGACAGGAAGCCAGATTCCGTCTGAAAATTAGGAAAAACTTCCTGACTGTTAGAGCAGTACAACAATGGAACCAGTTCCCTAGGGAGGTTGTGGGCTCTCCCACACTAGAGGCCTTCAAGAGGCAGCTGGACAACCATCTGTCAGGTATGCTTTAGGGTGGATTTCTACATTGAGCGGGAGTTTGGACTTGATCACCTTATAGGCCCCTTCCAACTCTACGATTCTATGATTCTAAACAATCAAAAGTTCTGTCTTTCTGTTGCATGGTCAGGACCATGCGGTCCCCTTCCCAAGTAGACTGATAGACCTAGAAAAGTAGTTTCTGATGCCCCCAAAATATGATTCAGAACTAGTTTAGATGGGAAACAGAGTAACTAACCGTGATGTCGCTGGTTTTCCTAGAAGTGACTTGGCAGACAGCAAACATTTCTTTATAACATAATGGTTTGGGAGTTGTGTTCAACCAAGACAGCCCACCAAAGAGTACTGCATATGCTCACACATTAAAAAACAGAACAAAACAAATAATAATAATAATAATAATAATAATAATAATAATAATAATAATAATAACTGCTTATGCCCATAAGTCAGAATCATTTATGAACGAAGGGTACCTTGAGCCCATCGATAAAGCTGCTCGTAAGAAGTCTCTTGGAGCAGAGCCATCTGTTCCATAATTTCTAGGCTGCAGATTTAAACAGTTAAACCCTTTAACAAAAAGTGCTTTACGTAATCAAAAAAATCTTTAAAACATACATCGACATATGAGGTTTTTTTCACTGTAAGTCTCAATAAATCAATAGCTAACTTTATGTAGTTTAGGTGAATCAATGAAGCATGAAAATATGAAGCATATTTTCATGACACTTGCTTTGTTAGCTGTTCCATGTGAACTCACCCTGACTTCTGCTGGTTTGTGCGCAGAAGGATCTTGACATCATTATGAATTTGCTTTACTCTTCCCAGTACTTTAAAAAAGGCCTTTAATAAATGGAAATACAAGATTAAAAGCACTGGTATTTTATTAAAACAAACTCTCCTCGCAGAAATAAACTCAGATAATTATACTGCAGCATGGACCCCAGAGACCTGGTTCACACGTCACGCTAAGCCACGGTGGCTTAGCATGACGTCTGAATCAGACGTGGCTTTTCTGTCATGGGTTGTTTTTCACAAACAAGGCATCCTGAAAACTCCTGGCTTGTAGTATGGTTGTTTAGGGTGGCTTGTTCTAAGGGGGGCTTGTCATGACATCCAAACCCAGCAGATTTGCTTCAGTGTGGGCTGTTTAAAACAGCAAGGGAGTGGAAAACCCTGGCAGCCGCCCCCTGGTGATCTAGATAACAATATCCCCTCTCTATTACATCTGAAAAGGCACTAGTCAATTTTCTCCTCCACTTCATTGCCTCCCTAGACAGCGACACTTCCCCCCACACCTTTGAGAATATTTGTGCAAATGTTTCAATAAACCCCACCACCACGTGACACACACACTCCCCTTCAGGGAGATTTGGGCAAATTTAATGTCATTTTTTCTACTTTTCGGGACATTTCTGCAAGTTTAACTTTCGTTTTTCACCTTGGGCGAGATTTGTGCAAATTTAACTTTAAAAAAAAAAGTCAGGGAGATTTGCGCAAATTCACTAAAGTGCAGTAACTAGCCCGATTTACTTGCTAAATTAAACAGGAGTAGTTACTGCACTTTAGCAGGTTTGCGCAAAAAAAAAACCCTCCAATGTTTTAAAAAATTAAATAAAGTTAAATTTGCGCGAATCGCCCCTAAGGTAAAAGACAACAACTACAAAATACCCTCTACTGAGGTGGTGCTGAAATGGCCCATGGGATATGTGCTGGAAGTGGGTGGGAAGAGTAAGGGGGAACCAAGCCACGGCAAGTCACAGAGTGCCTGATCGTCTGTCAGGAATAACATGGTTTAACAAGCAAACAACCAACCTACCATAGCTTAATTTCAGGGTTGCTTATTGTAACATGTGAACTGGCCCAAACTCTTTCTAGCAATACCCTTGGCAACAATGGGCGAACTCACAGGACACGACAAATCACCCTGGCGAACAAGCTACCCAGTGTGGTTGTTTGTGGAACAAGCCACGGTGAGTCCGACAGACGATCAGGCTTACTGCGGGTTATTCTCCCGCTCCTTCCCCTTTGGTCCTCCAGCTGACAGAACCCAAAGGACCATAGCAGAACCCGTCTTGTCTGCCCATCCCGTCCTCCTCCCTGCTCCGATCACGACCTTGTTATAATTCCCTGACTTTTTAAAATTTTCATTTTGGGGGAATTTGCACAAATGTTGTCATCATCACCATCATGTCAAACATACATATATATAGCCTTGCCTTCCATATTGCCTTCTATGTTTCAGCTATCAAAGGGAACAAACTGCAGTATGAAACATACAAGGTAATTGACAGGATGGAACTGCACATAGGCTGATTTGACAGCCATTGATAGGTTGGGGGGAAAGGGCAGACCAGCCCCTTAGCAAAGTGATTCCCAGGGTTTTAGTGTTTGACTGACACTTGAGGGTGCCCTGCTTCCATTCCTCATTTCTCTGAGTCTCTAGCAAATCCTTTTAAGAGAGATGTAAGCTCCTTCCACACTTGTCGCAGGCCCAGTTACTGCGAATGGAAGCTGCAAAAGAGGGGAGAGGCTAGAACTCCCTTAAAAGGACTTGCTGGAAACTCGGGAATGTGTAGAATGGAATCAGGGCCTCCTCCTCTCTCTTGTCTCCCATCTGAAGATCCTTGAGTCCTCCCTTATCCATGCACTTCCAGACAGATGCTGTGCAAATGGCCAGGTGCCAGAAAATCCATCAATATGTACCCACTTTGGGAAGCCTTGCTATAGGAAACATACCGTATGAAAGGATAGTGACAGTCAGAAAAGAAAGGCTCTATCAAATACGCTAGAAAGTTATTCTGTGCATGCGCGGGACACTCACCTCTGTAACAGGCCCATCTCTTGTGCTGCGAAGAACATCCATCTCTTCTGGAGAAAGCTGGAATTCTGCTATAAAAGCATCTGCTATTTGTGCTTTCAGTTCTAACCTCTGGCTGCAATAAAAAAAAGTTTGGTGTCATTTTATGGTAACTCTAATTTATTTCACAGGTTTTGCAGTTTACACTCTGTTCAAAATGCACAATGTGCCCTGTCATATTTAACTTACATAGTGCCCTATTACGATTCCACTCAGCTCATTTTGGGAGCAAAAAAAATAATGTTTGGCATTTGCGTCAGATTACAGGGGGTTCAGTTGTTATGGCCTCATGTGGAAGTCAATCGGGTGAGATTTGGCAGCCCCACGTTCAATACTCTTTCTTCCTCAGCCCAGAGAAATGTCTGTGAACCAAGAGGAGGAGGAGGCAGCAGCATTGTTTGAGATAAGGCAGTGGGGAAGAGCAGGCAAGGCTGCACAAGCCAGTGAGGGAAAGCAGCAGCAAAGATTGGTGTTGCATATCCCACGGTAATTATTATCCAAGGAACACCTTCATAAAAAATGGCCATATGAAGCAGCTCGACAGTGATATTTATTATTCAGTGTAAAAGTACAGAATCTACAAAGGCGATCTCATTTGAGATATAGATTCAGTTCACATGTAATGGTGGCAAATCAAGAGTTAACTACAATTAGTTCTTTGGTTAACTTTAGGTTGTTTAACCCATGAACAACTCATAGGCCCTGTTCAGAAGAAATCTTAAACCAAGGTGGTTAAGACTTTTTTGTTAACAAAAAAGCCTTAACCACCATAGGTTAAGGTGTCTTCTGAATAGGGCCATAGTACCAGGGTCCTCTCACCGCACAACTACCCATAATCAGGCTGATCGGAGGTTGATTATGCAAAGCAGAGGTGGTTCGCATGCAGGACTCAACAGTTATGTGCAAATGGGCTCAGTATGAAACAAACAAAAAAGAAAATACATACTTCTCTGCTTGAAGCTTAGTTGTCTTTACAATTAAATCCTGGGTTTGCTCCTTGGTTGCCTGGAATACAGACCAGAATAATGAAAACTAAACACCATTAAGGACTCAAGGTATATTTTTACTGTTTTCATTTCAACCCAGTTACTTAAACATAGTAGAGGATAGGCAGGAAGGCTGTTCTGTTACAGAAATAAACAATTCTACATGGCCTTTTCCACTGCCAGGCAGAAATGCAGGATCCAGTGTGTTGACTTACTACATTTATATACTGCTTATATATGATCAGGTTCAAATCCCCACTCAATTATGAAGCTCACTATGTGACCTAAGGTCAACCACCAACTCCTACCTAACCTATCTCACAGGGATGGCGTGAGAATAAAAGGGGGGCAGGGGAACCCACGTACACCATCCTGAGCTCCTTAAAGGAAGGCCAGGATAAAAATATAAAATATAACCATTCCATCAAACCGGCCATAATGATTCATTAAAGTAATTAGCTTTAAAAACATTTTTCAATTACCGGGATGATTTGTAGACAGATACCCCAACTCAGAGCCACACATGTACTCTGATGAGCACAAGCAACTCTTGTATATATGGAATGCCCTATTAATTTCAACTCTCTGGACACTAAAGGTATGCAAACATAGATCTGCTTCCTCCATATAAATTAATGGGGTGCTCCTTCCATGCAGGAGAAATCTTTTAGCGCATTAGAATTCCAGTGCCTATAAACAGTCTTCAGGCTAGCATCAGAGGTCCTCTTTAAAGTAATTTTATTTATTTATTTATTTATTACATTTTTATACTGCCCAATAGCCGAAGCTCTCTGGGCAGTTCACAAAAATTAAAACCATGAAGAGCATAAAAACAACCAACAATTTAAAATACAAATACAAAATACAATATAAAAAGCACAACCAGGATAAAACCACACAGCAAAAATTGATATAGGTTAAAATATGAGATTAAAACAGCAAAGTTTAAATTTAAGTTAAATTAGATGTTAAAATACTGAGAAAATAAAAAGATCTTCAGCTGGCGACGGAAAGAAAACAATGAAGGCGCCAAGCGAACCTCTCTGGGGAGCTCATTCCACAACCGGGGTGCCACAGCAGAGAAAGCCCTCCTCCTAGTAGCCACCTGCCTCACTTCCTTTGGCAGGGGCTCACGGAGAAGGACCCCTGAGGATGATCTTAAGGTCCAGGCAGGCACATATGGGAGGAGGAGTTCCTTCAAATAACCTGGCCCTAAACCGTTTAGGGCTTTGAATGTCAATACCAGCACTATGAATTGGGACCGGACCTGGACTGGCAGCCAATGAAGTTGTAATGTATTGGGGGGAGGAGGGGTTGTGTTAGAAAAATATAATTTCCAAGGTGCAAACATCCCACCCCAACAGACACCTTTTTCAGTACCTTCAAGTGATTAGTCATGTCCTGGCAGCAATTACTCATAAACTGCACATCTTCGTTTATGTTTTCAAGTTCCTGAAACACACAGAAACAGACACTAGAATAAGTAGCGTGAAATACTAGCACACATATAAGCGTTGGTTTTTCCACATTTCTCCTATCTTCTGAAACACTAGAACTACCCATATATTTGCCACTTATATAGTACACTTATTTCCAAAAATATCCAAAGGTTTATCTCCTTGAAGCTCCACATTTGGCTTTTCCAGCCTTGAAGGAAGTAGAAGGAGGCATGACATCCAGCATCCTTTTTTCCCTGCAACAAGCGCTGGAGAAATTCAGATGTGGAACTGAAATAACCACTTTCCTTCACACATTTATCTTGATGCAGCGGCCCTTCAACAACTTGATGTACGAACAGCGCAGGCTTAGGGAACCTGTGGTTACAAATGGAGACCTAGAGCATTTCATAGAGATTTCGCAAGGCCATTCAGTGAGGGTGATGAATGGGTAAAGAGTTGGCACTGAGGGAGGTACCTCTGGATAGGAGGAGGATATGTGGCAATTCTTTTCTTTTCTTTTTCCATGCAGCCTTCTAGATCCTAAAGTTGCCAGCATGGGTTGTATTCCGGTTTTAGAATATGGACATATTAACCACAACGAAGTCCAATCCAATTCCCCAAATCAATTTCCGGAGCATCTTCCTCCTCTCTCCATATTTGAGAAGTAGAGCAGAAGGCAGCTCTACCAGTTACCTAGGGAGGTTGCGGACTCTCCCACACTAGAGGCCTTTAAGAGGCAGCTGGACAACCATCTGTTAGGTATGCTTTAAGGTGGATTGCTGCATTCAGCAGGGGGTTGGACTCGATGGCCTTATAGGCACCTTCCAACTCTACTATTCTATGATTCTATAAGCAAGGAAGTTGTCATCCAATCATTTGCCTTAGAGGCATGTAGGTCAGTTCACAGAGCAGCAGCCCAGAAAGTTTGCATTGCAAATTATAACTGGCTCATACATAACAGTCCATGGCTTTCTATCACAACCTGGGATCACAGTGGGTTGAGTTTTAATCTCAAGTGTGCATTTTTAAAGGTGTATAATTTGCAAAGCTGGTGTAGTGCATCAGTTATAAATGCTAAGCGCTGAGTTGGAAATTCACCAGTTCAAATCTTTAGCTCGGCCACGAATTCACTGCGTAGCCTTAGGCAAGACTTACACTGTTTCTCAGCTACCCACCTATCCTCACCTGCAATATACACTGAGATAAGAATTCTTCTGGCCTACTTTACGTTATGGGGTAAGAATTACTCAGGGAAACATTTGAGGAGGAAAAGAACTATGTAAATTCTAAGGGCAACATCAAGGCAAAGTTAAGCATTTTTAAATCAATTTATTTCACAAGAAATTTAAGTACAAACTTCACTATTTCTGTTGAAATCATAAGAACATAAGAAATGCGATGTTGATCAGACCAAGGGTCCATCTAGTCCAGCACTCTGTTCACACTGTGGCCAACCAGCTGTCGACCAGGGACCAACAAAGCAGGACATGGTGCAACAGCACCCTCCTACCCATGTTCCCCAGCAAGTGGTGCATATAGGCTTGCTGCCTTTATTACTGGCATAACCATCAGGCCTAGTAGTCATTGCTGGCCTTCTCCTCCAGGAATTTATCCAACCCCCTTTTAAAGCCAACCAAATAGGTGGCCATCACTACATCTTGTGGTAGTGACTTCCATAATTTAACTATGTGCTGTATGAACTTTAGGGCTACAATCCCTACACTGGGAGTAAATATCACTGAACTCAATGGGGGCTTACTATCTAGTGAACATGGATAGAATTATACTGCTTGTCTCACAAAAATCAATAACTTCCAAGTAAACATTCGTTCAAATGCATACATCTGAAGCGTAAAATAATTCTCACCACAGTTCTAAACACACTTACCAGGGAGTAACCCCCACTGAACATAATGACTTGCTTCTGAGTAAACATGATTTCTCGCTGTTGGCAGATTGTGCCTGTGTATTAACAGTATTAGTAGTAGTATTTTAATATTTCTGCTGGTATTTCTAAACTTCTTTCTACCATCTCTGGTAGAAATTGTAATGTAAAAGCAGAGGTGAAATTCTCATTTCTATACATTTTTTAAAAACAGCTCTTTATTATTTTGTCTTTTTTATTATACGCATTAGTGTGTCTACCAAGTTCTGTATGATTTCATTAAAAATATAATAGATGTTAATTCCATTAACTAAGGTCATGAAAGTATCAACTTCCCCAACAATATATTTCGAAAAACAATATATATAATTAGCATACCTACTAAATAATAAAAATAACAGATTGTACAAACGTATGAATTATAGCCAGCATAGGGTAGATTTAACTTGAGAACTATTGTTTTATTATCAACTTCAAGGTTGATATTTAGAGTTAATTAGTTAAAATACCATACCTCTTTCACTTGCTTGAAGATGTAGACAAATTCTTCATTTATGGATAAACTGCGATGTTCAATATCCCCCCGCAAATTTCTTCTGGTACGCAAACTATTTTCTACAAAAAAGGCTGAAAGAGCCTTGAGTGCTTCTAACATTTCCTATAAAAATATAATAAAATACAATAAAAATTAATACAGAGACCATGTTGATAGTTCACACACAAAATGTGTGTTTTAAAAAAGCACACATCTTCAGATACATTCACATTTAATGGGACTAAACCATAGCAAAAATATAGATTGAATATTCAGTGTATATACTCAAAAGAATTATGCCTTAGTGAACGCAGTCATCTAATTACTTTTAAGTACAGCCTAAACTAACCTTCCCCATCCTGGCATTCTCCAGATGTTTTGACGTAAACTCCCATCATCCCTTGCGATCTTTACATACAAGACACAGTACTTCACCATCAAATCACATCCATTCCTTAAAGACTACAGACTACACTACACCATAAGACATGGAACCAGCATTTCACAACAATACTATGGAGCCATGAGGTTTTACTTGGCGGCATCTCAAATTCACTGTCTAATCATAGCTCTGTGCCCACTGTAAAAATCAACAGGTCAAGAACTAGATCCATGATTTGTACAGTGCACTTTATCACACAGATGTAAGCTACAATTAGATGGTGGTTTTTTGTGGTCTGTCTGTAAAAGCAATGTGTTCATGCTTCAAACCTACAGTTTTGCACCACCGCTAAGTGCTACATCTCTGATTTTTACAGTACAGTCCATGAGCATAAATGTGACTTCTGAGTAGAAAGACAATGGATTTTTGTGGCCTGCACAGATCAGTCATGAGGAGCCGTGCCACAGATGCATCTTTTTGTAACATGGCGGCAAGGTCTTAAAGCTCTGGATCTGAGTTGTATGGTGCAGTCTACATGTTGGATGCAAGTGGATTTTATAACATGCCTGTAAAATTTATAACATGCCTGTAAAAGACTCCATGAAGATCCATGACTCAGATCCACATTTTTGCATCCCTGCAGAATTATCAAGAACAGGATCCATCATTCTTGATGCAGTATGTGCATATGGAAGGATCTTGTGATTAGTCATTGGAATTTTGCAGCCCATGTGTATAAATAATGAGGAACTGTGCCTCAGATGCACACTTTTTGTGCTGCAGAACCATCATGAAACTTTTCACATTGAGCCATGGCTGTGGGCTGCGATTTGATGATGGATATGAGGTGTGTCTATGTAAAACTATGAGTATCCATAAGAATTTGTGCCTTTTTGTTGTTGTTGTTTATTCGTTCAGTCACTTCCGACTCTTTGTGACTTCATGGACCAGCCCACGCCAGAGCTTTCTGTCGGCCATCGCCACCCCTAGCTCCCCCAAGGTCAAGTCTGTCACCTCCAGAATATCATCCATCCACCTTGCCCTTGGTCGGCCCCTCTTCCTTTCGCCTTCCACTTTCCCTAGCATCAGCATCTTCTCCAGAGTGTCCTGTCTTCTCATTATTTGGCCAAAGTACTTTAGCTTTGCCTTTAGTATCATTCCCTCAAATGAACAGTCTGGCTTTATTTCCTGGAGTATGGACTGGTTTGATCTTCTTGCAGTCCAAGGCACTCTCAGAATTTTCCTCCAACACCACAGTTCAAAAGCATCTATCTTCCTTCGCTCAGCTTTCCTTATGGTCCAGCTCTCGCAGCCATAGACTATGCAGACCTTTGTTGTCAGTGTGGTGTCTCTGCTCTTAACTATTTTATCAAGATTTGTCACTGATCTCCTCCCAAGAAGTAAACGTCTTCTGATTTTCTGGCTGCAGTCAGCGTCTGCAGTAATCTTTGTGCCTTAGACCCACATTTTCCAGCGTAAAACACTGGTTCAGTTATTTTTTTTATAGTGTAGTCCATTGATAGTAGTATGGTCCACTGTTAAATAATTCAGTAAGAAATCCTTACAGACTACTCCAATGAGATCTACAAATCTATCCCATTCTATCTTCTGTCCACTATTGGTTATAGATATAAGCTGTGGTCTGATGGTGCATTTGAGACACCAAATGCAACTTTTTGTACTATATAAAAGCAATGAGGTTCCAAGAGAAGATCTGTGCCTTGGATCCATCACTGTGGTGCCATAAAATAGTAGATCTATGATCTAGTATTTATCAACACCTTAATGGCTTTTTCATTAAAAAAAATATAAAAGAAAAAAGGCAATATATAAAGATTTTCATCATCATATGAAGACTTTTTTCTGTTCCCAGGCATTTGATGAGTTGTTTAATTCATCAGTTGAATAGTTTAGGGTAATCACTGATGTTTTAATTGTTTTAGAGAGCGGTTGTATTTTAACGGATAATTGTTGTAGTTGTTTTAAATTTTGTATGTTTTAATTTTACTGTAAGTCGCCTTGACTCTTTATCTGAGAAAGGTGTCAGGGAGAGCAATCCTATGGCCCCTAGATAGCAACTGGGGGGAGGGGTTACAGGTACTTTGGATTCTTGGATCCAAGTCAGCGCTCTGACATTGGACCCAGAAGTTTGAACTCTCCATCCCCTCCTCCTTATAGTCAACGCAGAGAGAACCGTGACAACTGCCTCTCCAAGGTTGTAAAGGAAACCTTGGAGAAGACAGAAAGAAGGTATTCCCATGCAGGAAGGGGAAAGAAGGGAATGGGGAAGCAGGGATATGAGCTATCCCCAGCCTCCATCCTTACTTCTCCCCAACACTTCAACTAGATGGGCAAAAACACCTGAGCTCCATCACACCAGTGATTTATCGCACTCTTGCCATGCCTGGTATGTGTTTTTGCAGCACAGTACTCACATGACATTGTCCTTGTCCTGTGCTCGCCTCGCCTCTTCCCCTCCTTTTCCCATCTTATTCTGGAGCAGGGAAAGTCTGACTTTTCCCCCTCTGTGCACAATAAATCCGCTCCTCCCTCCCGTGTATTGCTGTCCTTGTGCTATATTGGACCATCCCGTTTTTTGTTGGCACCGTGTGTGTTGAAGGGCGGTCTCGCTGACAAAAGAGGAGAGAGGGTGGTTCTCCACTCAGCTGCTCAACCGTGAAGGGGGCAGGACAGAGAGCACCCAAACACCCCGCGGGGAAGGCGAGCAAGGGTGCCGCCATCCATGCCTGGGACTTGGTCCCATTCAACTCTATGGTTCTTACTCCCGAGTAGGCGCATCTAGGTTTCCTAACCAGAACAATGCTGGCTTCCCTTCGCCTTACCAATATTGACCATGAACTTCTCCAAAAACTAATTGCAATACTTTCTCTTCACTTTAATTGTTTAATATGATCTTAGGGGGAAGCATAGTGTGTTGTTTTACCGTAATTGTGCTGTTTTCAGGCTGAGTTTAAATATATTTAAAAAACATATTTAAAAATTAACTGCAGGGGGGAGGAGAACGTAGGGGGCAAGGTGGGAGATTTTGCCGGTATAGTAGCAATAAAGGTGAAAAGATAATGAGCTGAAATACCGTAATTCTTCGATTGTAAGACACACACTAATTTCAGTACCACAAACAGAAAAAAAAAACCTAAGACACACCCGCGATTCTAAGACGCACCCCATTTTTAGAGATGTTTATATGGGGAAAAAAGTGAGTCTTAGAATTGAAGAAATAGGGTAGCACAACAATGCACAGATGTGAAACTGCCCAGCGCTCGACTCACTAAGAAAATGGAGGGGGAAATCGCGGACTCAAAGCAGGGGGGGAAGTAGGTGTGATGGAGCACCACGTCCTGCTGAAATGCAATGTGGGAGGACGGGGATTGCAGAGGTAAAGATCGTACAAAGAAGTTTTAGCTATGTCTGGATGGTGGATTTGAGCATCTCCAACTATCTAATTTATTTCTGCATGATTAAAAGCATGGATCCAGCATTCACTGTTGCCATAGCACATAACCAAGATCCAACGCATAGTCTGCATCCACTTTTAAGAATACATTAGCTACAGTTACACAGTAAGCCAACAGTCCTTTCATTCAAATAATCAGGTAATTAAACTTATTGTTTTCATATGAGTACTGGTCCTGCTTACACTATATAATAGAAGGCTTAGCTCTTTAATATTTTTTTAAAAAAACCACATAAGCTCTGGAATAGTCCACACATGAAGGTTTATCACTGGACGACTGCAACATCAAGTAATGACATGAATGTAGGAATGACCATCACAGCTATAACACCAGTCAGACATCACTTCAAAAGCAATGCTTCTCAATGGAGCCAATTCGCTACCATTCATCAGAACAGTAAACAAGTGTAAAGCAGAACCAACCATGGTGAGAAAGGTCCAGCACATATACTACATTCCTATTTTAGCAGAAACGTCCTCTGAAATCAGCGTCCCCATTTTGTCTCTGAAAGAGACTTTTGTGATGTCTTAATTTATGTTTGGATCATGTGCACAAAATTCCCACCACCACCCTGGCACTATAAATACTACGGAATATGGTTGAGTTTCAGCCCTCTGTGGAATTAAACGTTCCCTAACAAACATTTCAGGGAAGCAACTCTGGTCAGTTTAGATGCCAGCGCAGAGCAGGCTGTTAGGCGTTCAGGCACTGATCCTTGGGTACTAAATTAGGCTGACCACATGGAAAGGAGGACAGGGCTCCTGTATCTTTAACAGTTGTATTGAAAAGGGAATTTCAGCAGGTGTCATTTGTATATATGGAGAACCTGGTGAAATTCCCTCTTCATCACAACAGTTAAAGCTGCAGGTGCCCTGCCCTCTTTTAATCTGGTCACAGTATAGCTTCAGTATAGCTCCTGCAGCTTTAACTGTGGTGATGAAGAGGAAATTTCACCAGGTGCTCTATGCATACAAATGACACCCGCTGAATTTCCCTTTTCTATGCAACTGTTAAAGATACAGGAGCCCTGTCCTCTTTTTCATATGGTCACCCTAACTAAATGCGACAGCAGTAGAAGAAGTAATGCAAAAGCGTCCACTTGAGAACCTTTCCCTTTGGGAAAACGTTGTAGGAGATGCTCAGCCCTCCCAACTTGCGGGCGGTCGCATCGGAGCGTTCCCTGCCGAGGAAGGAAGGGGTGCTGCGTGAAGAGAGGGAAATGGCTCGACCGGATTCCTCGGCCCCAATCATCGAAGGAGACGGGCGAGGCGCAAAAGCTCCCCCGGTACGCCTGGCAGGGAGAAAAGGCAGCCAGACAGCCATCCTGCCTCGCTCACCTTGTCTGCCTCCAGCCGCGTCTCCAGCACTTTGCGGAGTTTGCGCGAGAGCGGGTTCGCCCCAGAGCCTCCAGCCAAGCCCTGAGACGAGGAAGGAGCAGCCAACCCAGCCACAACGGGCTGCAGCGGGCGCTGCTGCTCTTCGGGCGCCGCCGCCGCCGCCATTTTCTCTCCTTCCAACGAGGCTGCCGTGGCGGAGGCGGCGCCGTGGCCCGGACCTGGAGTGTTGCTGCACCTCTTCCTACCACCCCCTTGGTCGGAGAAACGTCGTTCCGCCCGTTATCTAGATTGATTGATTGCATTTCTATACCGTCCAATAGCCGAAGCTCTCTGGGCGGTTTACAAAATTAAGACAATTCAAAACCTCAATCTAGCCCCATGAGAACACCGTACAGGCAACATCCATCAGCCCCGTGAAAGCTGGTGGCTCGGATTTCGGTGGGGCTGTGATTCCATTCTGGGTTTCGGGCAGAACCAGCCAGAACCCTAAAGGAGCTGTCCAAAGTGCTGAACCCCATTCTCAAAATAGGTTCGTCACCTTGGAGTTCTGGCTGGTTCTGACCCAGAATGGAATCACAGCCCCACCGAAATTTGAGCCACCAGAATCCATTGCATCGCCTTGATTATTATTTTTAAGGTTTTAAACTTTCTAAACCCCCCCAAAGAGCGGTTGGGTTTTTTACCCCTAACAGTGGCATAGAAATGTAATAAATGAGATGAAGTAATTAGACATTTGCTGGAAGCAAGTAGGAGACTTTGCTCGTTTTGTGAACCACAGAATACCGGCTCCTGCTCCGCAAAAGGATATAAGAATTATCATCATAAATAATAATGATAATGATGAGTCTTGTAATCATGAGTATTTAACTTTGAGCTAATTTTCGTGCAAGTGAGTGTTTTATTAACAATTGGATTTTTCTCTTTTTCAATACCATTTTTTTTTCTCTTCTGGAATGTTGTACGTGGATTATTTCTTTAAAAAAATCAATCTAAAAAATTAAGAGTCCTGTGGCATATTTGGCAAAGTGGGCTCTTGCTCACAAAAGAGTAGGTGGCAATAAGCGTGCCAGTTTTTAAAGTGCCACAATTATTATTATTATTATTATTATTATTATTATTTATTTATTTATATAGCACCATCAATGTACATGGTGCTGTACAGAGTAAAACAGTAAATAGCAAGACCCTGCCGCATAGGCTTACAATCTAATAAAATCATAGTAAAACAATAAGGAGGGGAAGAGAATGCAAACAGGTACAGGGTAGGGTAAGCAGGCACAGGGTAGGGTAAAACTAACAGTAGAACCCCTCTGGAGGATAACGATGATTAGAAATAGAACAGTTAGAATTTATTTAGCATGTTCAAAACACTTCACATATAATCTTATTGTAATCCATACAGAAATCTTCAAAAGTCCCTTTCACTATTTTGCCAGTGTATGGGGGGGTGGGGAGGGGCACACAGGGGCCTTTGCCTATTTATTAAATCTATTAGAAGCCTTTCTCTAAAAAAGACTGAAGGCATTTTCCAACAGAAATTAAAACATATAAAGGGTTAAAACAATTAAAAACATCTAAAAACCATTAAAATGCCAAGACCTGATAAATATCTAATTAGTTCATGCCAGAGGCACAGTTCAACTGATCAATCTTTTGACTACACCTGGTCACTGCACCTGTACTGCCAGATAAGGCATGTTTTGATTCTATTTATAGAGCAGATGTTGGTCACTGCACTTTCAGAGAGCTCCCAATTACAGGTAAACCTCCCTATGATTTCCAGTTTCATCCCAGCCCTTTGCAATGATCTGATTATGGTGATTATTATTAGTAGTAAATTTATAAATTATAAAGCATCATTAATGCACCTGTCTAAAGGAGTATTCAGTCTACATTTTGAATGAAACTAAAAGCAGCATAGAATGGGGATTTGGAATAGTTAATCTGCAGGGACAATGGATGTAAACTCTGACCTCCATCTGTAAGACTGGAACTAGGGACTTTTCTACATAACTGCTTTAAAGAATATTTGCAGAAAGTGCTGCTTACAAACAGAAACAAAATTGAAGGGTCACAATGTCATCGAAAGAACCTGTAAACAATAATGCTGTATGTAGAAAAGTTTGGAATGTGCAGTATTTAATAGTATAATTGAAAGAATGCCCCTTTTTTAATTGTGTATTTGAGCTATTCTACTATACCATAGTGCCACATAGATGTTATGTAGCAGGAAAGGAAACACTCTTTGTGTAGTGCTGGGATCTCAATTCTGCAATGAAACCAAAAGTAGATTCAGTGGATTAACAACCTCATTTAGAGCTTTTCTACATGAGGCATTTATTTTGCGCTCATGATTCTTATTCGTGGTTGTTTTTGGGTTCTTTAGATTACATCATGATCCTCCAGTTTCACTTCTGTATTTTTCAGATCACTTTCCCAGTTTTTTTAGAGTGGGGAAAATGAGGTATTATTTTTGAAAGCACTGTTTCTACTTGTGTATTTATGCTATTCTGTTATAGCACAGCACTACCTAGAGATTTGTGATGAAAAGCTTGTGGAAAAGCAATTCATGTTCTAAAAAAAAACCTCACCAAAAGTACTCCATCCTTTGTGAAAATAAATCTTCCTTGCCTGTCTGGAAACTTCCTAGGCATGGCTGCTTGCCTAGGGTAGCAGTGGCCCAAGATGTTGTTCTGCCTGAAAGGTGGTTTGTGGGAGATGGCAAACAATCTTGTGATTGAGAGGAGTACAACCAGGATCATGGCTTCATAGCCACCTGGAGACACACATATTGAAAACACCATGCAAAATGTGTCAAGCTGATGTGTTATCTATAATGACCACATATTGGAGTGCCATGTGGGGCCATTGTGTATACACACTTGTTTTTACAACTCAAAGCCATCACACTCCTCCATGTGACATGTTGGTGGTGCCCATCACCCAAGCATTCATTAAAAGTACATGTACATGCACAAATAGCTAGAATGTCTCAAAATGCAAAGGTCATATTGATCCATAAGAAAAAATCCCCAAACCCACAATATGGCAATATCTTTATTAGGATCCACCATAATGTTTTCATCAAGTTGAAAAGCAAAGCAGGGGAGGGGAGGGGGAAAGAAAAGCAAATCTGGCGTAGTTTTGAAGCCTTATGTCTGCATTGGTCACTCACAACTAAAATGGAGTACAGGCAGGCTGGCTTGCCTAGATGCTATAAAGTTTTCACGTCACACCTAGGGATGATGGGATAAAGTATCACACAATGATTGATTTACTATTTTTGAAAATAACATCCAGCGGTCACCTGGATCTGTCTCCAGTGGCCATCCTTAGAACGTTCAGTTATTCTCCAATCAGATGGTACTAATTTCTATCCTACCTTCCCATATATAAGGACAGAAACCTGGCTTCATTTTCACCTCTTAGAACGTCATCAGACAGGCGGAAAATCACATTTCCCTAACGTCGCTATGGCCTCCTGCTGCGGTCCCACGATAGTGATTTCTTCACATAGGGGAAGGAAGCAGCAGCAGCAACGACCATGTGGCCCATTCAGTGGGTATTTTTATTGCACTGCTTTTCCTGCACACAGCAGGAAATGGCAGCAAGTTTCACTTAAAAATTTTTTTTCAATTTACCGGGGTCTATTGTTGCATAAAAAAGACCAGAAGGGGCTAAAGACGTGCGGGAGGTGGACGTCATCATCAAAAGGATGCATGAAAAACCGTGAGTGGGCATTAATGAGCGTGCGATAAAACACTTATCTGATGATGCCCTAAGTTGGATTTACCGGGGTCTATTTTGTTGTGGAAAAAAGACCAGAAGAGGAGGGAGATACACAGGAAGCAGACATCGTTGTCAAAAGACGTGCGAAAAACCATGAGAGGGCAGTAATGAGTGTGCAATAAAATGATCATCTGAGTGGTAACAGTGACAGGATCTACACTACTGCTTTAAAATGGTTTATAACAGTTTTGACAACTGTTGGGGCCCAGGGCACATTCCATATAGTTTTCAAAATGTTTTCAAAGTGTTTTATCCTGCTTGGCCACCAATGCAACTTTCCTTAGGCACAAGCCCTGAGTAAAACAAAACGAAAACATTTTTACTGTTAACCCATTCAGTTCCTCAGTGACTGAAATAAAATAAGTTAAACGTTGTCCTCAGCTTTATCTGTTTCTTCACACATGTATGACAGAAACTGCATCAGCAGTCAATCTGGCATTCAATGCTGTCAGGCATAACAATGATAGCGGGTGCTGAGCATGGCAGTTTCACACAGTGGGAATCCTTCTAAACAAGGCTACTATGGCACCATCACTCTGCCTCGTTTACTGAATTTTATGGAGGGTCCAGATGTCGTCGTCTTCTTCCACTTTTATCCCTGCTACTTCTTCCATATTTTTCCTTTCCATAGAAAATCTGTTAAGGGAAAAAAGATGGAATTGCTGCCCAATGCCTTCTAATAAGTAGCACAAGAAGCCCTCCATCTGGAAGCACCCTGAATCTCTGTAAATATCTTCAACGGGGGTGCAGAACTTATTTCCACTCCAGACCAAATTCCATTTCAGAGAAGCTCTTAGGGGGCATATTCCAGTGGTGGGTGGGGCCAACCAACCCCCAAACAACACATTTTATCTTAAAGCTCTTACTGCTCTTCAACCTTTTAGAATGGGGAAAACTGCACAAAAGCTGCGAAACTACCCAATAATGCTGCTGCTATTACAGCTTGTCTAACAGGCACCCGATCAGATCAGAACACAGCAGGCCACTTCTATCATTTGGTTCCCCAAACTTGATTCTCTGACCAAACTGCTTTTTCAACTTGTCTTTTAATTTATCAATCTTATACCATGGGTTATAGAATTCCAGGAAGTGTGCTTGCACTAACAGCTAATATAATTTGTTTAGTCATCTGTTCAACCTTCAGCCTCCATTAACAGAGGGTAACTTCCAACCTTCAGTAATGTTCCTTTCACATACATGCTCAAACGGCTTTCTTGTGTGGCCTGATGTGTACAGAACTATAATCAGTCTTGTAAGTTGTAATGATCTGGTTATTCTTGTGAGTAAAGTCACACCAACAACTGTAATTGTAGTGTTCCTCTCTGGCAACCAGATCAACATCTAAGCACAGAAAAGCAATGCCTCAGCAGTGCTGTGGTGTGGAAATAACCAAAGGATTTAGCAAAAGCCTTCTCTTTGGTAGTATCTTTCCTGCAATGGCGATGGTACCTAGAAAAATGATCTTAAAATTATGAGATTAATTATTAGATCCTGCAATTCACATTGTGAATATTATCATGCAGAAAATTAGGCTTCTGTCTTACAAAGAGGTTTTTATTGTGCATTTGCCCTGCCTCACTCACATACTTTTATGTGTCTGTGTCTCTGTTTCTAGACAATGTAGTCTTCTACTTGTAAACCTCCCAAGTTGTCCCACTGCTTCTTCCATCTTTTTTCTTTCCACAGCAAATCTGTTAAGGAGGAAATCATAAATAGTTTCACCATGTCTTCTGATTGTTAGTGCTGGGAGAAGCATCCATGAGCTTATCCAGGGCATGAAGGTGACCCATTTGTGATGGGGTCAGACCACTGAGTGTGGGATTCCATGGGGTAGGTAGCAACACCCATGCAAATCCTAATGCTTTATCACTCTCATAACAGTAGAGTGTTTCTCATACCTTTGGTTTACTTCTAAACTTACTCCACTTTCTGGGATCATCATACACACTTGAGCACCACCCATCTGTATGGCTGGAGATTTTTTTTTAAAAAAAATGGAAACATATATTGCAATTATTTAAAAGGGAAAAATGGGTAAAACTGCAATGAAAGAGCGATGGGGAGAGAAAAAAATGACATAAAACCATATTCATTCGTAGTAATCATTCACAATGTCATTAAGAAAATAAAAAAAAAGATTCAATGCTTTTATTTCAATATATACATTAAAATAAGCAGTCCATGTATGTGGCTGGTGAATGTTTGAGATCTCTGCAGACACAACAGTGTGTATCCTGTTGCTGTGCACAAGAATCTGTGAATTGGAGAAAAGGGCTTTTCTAGATGAGGCATTTATCTTGCACTCATCACTCCCTACTCACAATTGTTTACAGGTTCTTTTTCTTTCTTTTATTTGTTTACGTGTTCTTTAGACAATGTCCTGATTCTCCAGTTTCACTTCTGTTTTTTTTCAGGCCACTTTCCCAGGTTTTTTTTAATTGTCAAAGCGAAAGGAACTGCTTTTTTTACTTGTGTATTTCTGCTATATCACACTGCCACCTAGAGGTTATTTAGCAGAAAAGAAGGAAAGGAAACATTTTTGTATTGTGTTCGAATTTCACTTTCTCTGACAAAACTGAAAGAAGATACAGTGGATTAACAACAGATTAGCAGCCTGGTGGAGAAAAGCTCAAAGTGATATTGAAGGTTTTAGCAGGTATATTCCCTCTCATCTCCTTCCTAACAAAAAGACCCATCTGGCCACTCTGGAAATTCAGACTCTGAGTAGCTTCTTTCTCCAGTTGCTACTTGCACAGACACACACAAAGAATAAAAGACAGAGGCAGAGACAGCAAAGCAGCTCCCATGAATGATCCCCCTCCCTGCCCCCCCTCCCATCTTCCAGATCACTCACAGCACTTTGAAAACCTCCACAGTCGCCCCATGTTCCCCTCCCAGGGCCATATCCCAAGCCAGAGATGGCTCTACTGGAAGGCAAGATTAAATTCCCAACTTAGATGACAGATTCTGAGCACCATGTATGGTAGTACAGTGGTTGGGAGATGGACGTATCTGACTCATGGGGATACACTTTAACTGGCACAAAAACATTTCAGTAGGGTTTGTGTGGGACAACTGCCCAATGGATAGTGCTCCATGTTACCTGGTGTATTGTTCTCCCCATGATAGTAAAACAGTGTCCAGGATGCTTTGCTTCAGGGGCTAAAGGTACAGTCTATTTAGCCTCCTCCCAGCCCCAAAAAGATTTGATGTCTGAGACAGGACTCCTACATGAAATGTAGAATAGTGTTTTAAATGTGTTCACCCATTTCCATTCTGATTTCTCGGGGTTCAAGGGAAATATCTCATTTCATTGTATTTTTCAATTTCCTACCCAGTTCAAATACCAGCATGACCATTGCACGCATATTCAAGGGGGGGGGGGGGGGAGAAGAGATGCCAGAACCAATGTTGTCATGCACATTCAGGAAATGTTGTGTTTCAAGTACAAACTGGTCTTATTGCTGGTGTTTGTTGATTTATCTCGTTTCATCACTGTATGAGTTTTTACTATATGGGACTTTATTGTGTAAGGGTGCAATCCTATGCATGTTTAGACAAAAGAGGTCCTACAACTCCCCCACTCCTTTGATGCTAGGAGTTGTAGGACTTCTTTCTGTTTAAACATGCGTAGGACTGCGCCCTAAGCCGCCTTGGGAGGGCTCTCGCCCTGAAAGGCGGCCTAGAAAGTTAAGGAGGGGGGGGGGGAGAAAAGCCTTCTTCCCAGTTGCCCGGCTTGACTTTCATCGCAGTCCTTCACGGAGCCCCTAAGTAATTTTACGGAACGATGTGATTTTTTAGAAGCGGGGACGCCGTTTCCCCACCCGGCCTCCCCGCGGAGAGGCCACCGATCTCCCGCCGGCCCTCCCCGCCGCTTTCAGCCCCTTCTCAGGGGGACGCTCCGGGGCCTCCACGACGCCCACCCCCGGCGCCCCCGCGATCTCTGCGTGGTCCTCCGACCTTGCCAGGATGCCGGGGATGCGCTCTGGCCTCCTGCGCCCCCGGCCGGCGGCGGCCACGAGCGCGCTGCTCCGGCTCGCCAGCCTCCCTCGCCTTACAAGGGCTGCCTGCGCGCCAGGCCCCCGCCCCGCTTTCTCCCCCTCCGGATGGCAGGGGGCGGAGCTCCCCACGCGGGGATTTCGGGGCCCCGCCTGGCCCTTCCCCCTTCGAGGCGAGCGCGGCGGCAGGGCAGGGCCGGGGAGGGGAGCTGGTGCTGCGTGCCCGGGCCGAGCCGCCGCCGCCGCCGCCGCCGCGTGCCCAACAGCTGGAGAAAGGCGGCGCTTTGCAGCTTCCATGCGTGCCGGGGCCAGATCGGCGACGGCAGGTTGGTAGCGGCGCCACTGAGATGGCGGGGGGCGGGACCCCCATCCTGGCCGCCGACGCCTCGGGCTTGCTGCCAAGACGCCCCAGAGCCCGGCCCAAGCCCAGGCAGGCAGGCAGGCAGGCAGGCGGCGAGGCTCGGCTGTGCAAAGCGGGGAGGGGCCGCGCCGCTTGCCCCAGTTCTGAGCAGGGGAGGGTGGGCTCAGATCTCCCCCACCCCTCTCCCCTGCCCAGCCCTAGATCCGCTCTCTTTCGAAGAGAACAGCGCGAGATCAAACTTCCCGCAAGTCCGGCGGGACACCCTGTGGGCTCTGGAGAGAGGCCCTGATTCCTCCTACTTTTGGGGCGCCCCCCACCCGCGCGCCCCCTGCCTCGATTGACAGCGCGCGGGGGAGACTTTGCCAGGGGCTTCGCTCGCTCTTGCGCCTGCCTCGCTCCCTCCCTGCCTCCCTCCTTCTTCCCCTGCAATTCTTCGGAGGGTTTTGTTCGTCGTGCCCATGACAGCCTCTTTGGAAGCACTCAGTCGGAAAGCACAGACCAAACCCGAGGGCGCCTTGCCCTGAGCATCCGTGGATCTGGGAGTGCGTAAAGAAGCCCTCCTCTGTGGGCCTTGTGGTTTCACTTTTGGGGAAGGGGCGAGGCTGGCTGGCTTCCCGCTTGGAAGTTTTCTTCACACTGCTTCGCCAAATGCCATCAAGCCCATTGACTGCCCCCCTGCACTTTCCCACTGCTTCCAACAACAGTCAACATCATGTTTGTTCTCCATGGGAAACCAGTTTGATCTCCCTAACTTTGAGAAGAAAGGCAAGGATAATTGTGTCCCCTGCGCCTGTTCAATCCGTTCCGCTGCTCTACCAGGAGCAGCAGAGCAGCATAAAGACCTGGCTTTTGCTTTACCTTCCTTACCATACCTATTGTTGAATAATGCTGGTTATTCTCTGATTTATAATATCTCTTTGGTATTTGTCTCTGACATATAACATCACTTTGCTTTTCGTTTGTTAACATGCAATACAACACTGGTTTTCAGCCCACAACCTTCTCACAGCAGGAGACAGCTGGAGCGAGGGACAGACATAGGTTTGTCAACTTTCAACTGGTCTCTGTAACTCTGTCTTTAAAAGCCACTAGATGTGCAAGAATGTTCAGGTGATGATGTTTATTTTCACCTGCTGATTTCTGCACATCCAGTGGCTGTTTAAAGGCACAAGAGTGAGACAGGATTTTTTTTTGCCTGGTTGGTTGGAAGCCCTGGGTGAATGAAAGGCTTCAGAACAGACTGAGAGGTATTTTTACCTGATTCATGTCTCCGTGTCCCACTGCTATGCATTATCGAAACCTGAATCTGGCAGTCCTATCCCAATCCTCACCCTCTTTTCTCTTGCCTTCCTCTCCAGCCAGTCTGCACGCTGGAAAATCCCACTCCCATCCCTGTATGCTTCCTTCGACCCCCTTCTGCATCTGGGTTGTTGAAAGAGCAAGTTGATTTTATGTACTAATTACATTTTTCTTTTTTTCCCCTACTTCCCCCACCCTGACTACTCATTACAACAACTACAGCTTCCATTGGAGAGAAAGGATCAATAAGAGTGAAAAAACTCTCCACTACGCCAGGAACTTTACTCTCAATGGTACAAGAATCAAATACGATGGCTCTTACGGAAGGTTTTGTTGGACTGCACTGTTATTGGGACTAAAGGCCTTTGGATTACCCACAATTCCTCTCCTAACCTGCATGGCATTGTGCCCCAGCCTCCGTTTTTGTCACAAATAGGAGCTATGACTAGGAAAATGGCATCTAGCCTTACTTGTACGGGAGTGATATGGGCATTTTTTTCCTTCCTCTGTGCTGGGGTCTCCTGTGTGGGGTTCTTCATGCCTTACTGGCTGCTGGGGTCTCAGCTGGAGAAATCGGTGTCCTTTGGCACTTTCCGGAGATGTTCCTATCCAGTGCTGGATGAGAGCCGCCAGATCACCGTGATGGTGGAGCAGTGCGGACGCTATGCATCATTCCAGGCCATTCCAAGCGTGGAGTGGAGGATCTGCACTGTGGTGACAGGGCTGGGCTGCGGTCTTCTCCTTCTGGTGGCCCTGACTGCACTCATGGGATGCTGCGTGTCTGAGCTTATCTCCAGGACTGTGGGCAGGGTGGCTGGAGGCCTCCAGTTCTTGGGTGGTGAGTAACAGCAAATCTTTGACCTTATAACCAACCACCCGCCACTACGGATACAGTGCCTGTGTTGTTCTCACTACTCGGAATGAATTATTCTTGTGGATCAAATGCATTCTTACATTACATTTTGTGCATTATTAAGCAGCCTTCCCCACCCTGGTGCCCTCCAGATGTTTTGGACTTCAGCTCCCATCAGCCTCAACCAACATAGTTAGAGGCCAGAAATTCTGGGAGTTGTAGTCCAAAACATCTAGAGAGTACCAGACTGGGGAAGGCTGATATATTCATGAGGAAAAATAACTCGATATGGCTTGATTTCTGAACTTTCAAACTTTCTAATTCCCGTTAGAGAATTTTGAATTTTTGTTTGGTTGCCAACGGGGTGGGGGGTGGGGAGATTCCTAATCTAAGATCCTTGACAAATATTTCCCCATTACACAGAGGGAAATGGTATCTGATTAGCCACCCAGCCCTAATGTTTATAAGTTGGAAGTCAACACTATAGATTATAGTGAGACAAACAGCACAATTCTATCCATGTTTACTAGGGAATAAGACCCACTGTATTCATTAGGATTTACTCCCAGGTAACTGTGTATAGGACTGAAGTCTTACATACTAGCAAATATGTTTTAGATTGGAGCCCATATCATATTTTGTGAGGTAATCCTGCATGAATTGTCCCCCAACCTTAAAGTGCTGCAAAAGTCTGGATTTTAAGTCCTTTGGATCCTACGGTCTTTTACTGTTTCTGACCATATGGTTTTAATTTTAGCTTTTTCATTTTTGTGGCAGCTCTCCATTCTCCTTTGTGTTCTTTTTCCCCCACAACTGTTTCTAATTCCAACCTCTGCAGCTGCTATTGAGGAAAGGAAAACAAGGACTAAGTGAAAACTCACATCTCTGTTCTTATGAGGTAGTCTTGTGATGAGAGTTTGGAGTAAAAAGGAGAGTAAGGGGAGACATGCTAGAGGTGTACACAATTATGTATGGTGTGGAGAATGTGGATAGGGAGACATTTTTATCCCTTTCTCATAATACTAGAGCCTGGGGCCATCCCACGAAGCTGATTGGTGGGAGACTCAGGACAGATAAAAGGAAGTACTTCTTCACACAGCGCATAGTGAAATTATGGGATTCACTACCACAAGATGAAGTGATGACCATCAATTTGGATGGCTTTAAAAGGGGGTTAGATAAATTCCGGGAGGAGAAGGCTCTCAATGGCTACTAGCCCTGATGGCTATGTTCCTAGCTGCTAGTGGCATTCGTCCCACCCCCAACTTTTTCAGTTGAATGTCTCTAGGAAGCACATATATTTATGCACACAGCTCTTCAGGCATGCTAAAATTAGGGATGGCGGGAGTGTCCGACTGGGTCTATGAGGGCCCTCGTGGACCCAGTTGGATGTGCTCAGGCACAAGTGCAGACCTGCAGCCCACCCCAGGCTTCTGGCCGTTTCCCCCACTTCATTAATGGCAGCCAGCATTAACACAGCAGCCTCCAGAAAGTGTGTGTGTGTGTCTCCCCACCGCACCCCACCCCTGTGCCAATGAGGGCCTTAAAGGACGTATTAACGCAAGGGTAAACCCCTTTGTGCCAATGGGGCCCATAAAACCACTATTAACACAAGGGTAAAGGTTTACCCTTGCGTTAATAGGGTCCTTAAGGCACAGGGGTTAGGGGGAGGATTTCCGGAGGCTCTGGAAACTGCACATTTCCCTCTTCCACGCTAAGGGCCAGAAGCCAGGGTGAGTGGCTGCCAAGTCTTGCGAGCGCTCAGTGGGGCTCATGGGGTATGGTTCGTGGGGGCCGGGCTGCGGGAGCGGGTGTCATGCTTCCTGCTCCCCCTGGGTTGGAAGAAGGTGGTTCAGGTGATCAATCAGAATCAGACTCTGAAGTAGAGAAGTTGGCTCAAGAAACAGGCCAGCCTGTACCAGTGGGGTAGAAAGTCATGGGCTCTTCACCAGCTGGGAGTGAACTCTCTCCAGAGCTTATCTCGTCAAGGGCAAATAATGCACAGTCAGTGGGAAGCCAACATTCTTCCAAAGCAGAGAGCATGGACAGGTTAGCCGATCCTAGAGTACGCCGCCGACTAAAATGGGCGGAGCAAAAGGAAGGCGGCCCAGCTGCATCAGAACTAGTCTCTCTGAAGTTAACCTGTCTCGGGAAAGGGCTTTCCATTCTTCTTGAAAGGACAATTGTCTCGCTTAGTTTGCATAGTTTTGCCTAAAGGAAAGTTCTTAGAGATTAGACTCTCTTCAGGTAGGAAGAGATTTTATTGCTTGAATAAAGCTTTGTGGATTACTTTATCAGGCAACGTTATTGTCTCCCAAGAAGGCAGGAGGTTTTGAGAAACACAACAGCGAGTGCTTGCTGATTTCAGCCGCTCCTATCTAAAATGAGTAGTGCCCTGATGAGGCAATATCCAATACTGTTGCTGCACTTTCGCTCATTCTGTTGTGCCTGCGGGATCCACAGTGAGCACAAGAGAAAGCTAGTGCTTCCTAAAGCAACCCCGCAATGGCCCAAAATATTCATTTCCAGAACGGAAGCCCACTGACTTGACCTGTTCCAGAAACGACCGTTTCAGCTTGTTTCTGGTTGCTTTAGGAACTGCTAGCTTTCCGTTGTGGTCGTGGTGGGTCCCCCTGGTGTGCGAGTAACATTAGTTACTGCCCATTATTTTTTGTAAAATCTCAATAATGTAAGTAAATTATACAGCCTTCTGCTTAATTTTAAAAGCCCTTTGCCTGGAATCAGTTCAGACCTCTGGCAAAAGCAATCTGTATTCTTTCCCTAGCAGTCTGCTGGGCAGAAAGAAAGAGAAAAAGAGGTGGCAGAAAGAGAAAAGACTTCATCCACCCACATTATGGTTTTGGCACCACTGCCAACGTGCAGCATCTGGCAGATTACCCATGAAGAGATGTGGCCCTTGACAGAATAAAGGTTACCCACCTCTTTTGTAGAGAAAGTGTATGCTATTTGTCATCATGTCTTAAAATATTTACAAGTATTCCAATAAAAATGTCCCGAGTCAAGCTTTGAATTCATTTGAAAGTAATATTTAAACCACACTGAGTGCACTGGGTTGCACTTTCTCCCAAAACCAAAATATTTTATTTCAACTACATTGGCTATTGGAAAAAAAACTTTTCAGATATTTATTCACTAGCTAAAATTAATGTATATTTTTTAGCTTTGCCTGATCACTTAAACAAGTTAAATCAGTCCAATAAACAAGTTAAATCAGTCCTCAATCGATGTAGGGCTCTGGAAAACTTTATGATCCCAAATTTTCCAGAAAACCCACTTCACTGGTGAAGAGTCAGTCGCACATCCACAGTCCAGTGTCTGTTTTATTGGTGGTTTTACTTGCTCTGTGCTTGAGTATTGTCCTCAGTTACAAGACAGGATTCCTGTCCTGAGTTTGAACTGTGTAAAAGTTGTAAAAGAGTGTCATTTCCAGACTATTTTTTCCAGGTTGACTTTGACTATGGGTGCGCCATATTTCAAGTTTTTCATAAAGGGCACAATACTATGTAGATAGCGGCTGAGTATCCAATGCAGGGCAAGAGGGCAGTGGTGGGAATCTTCACTTCTGTGTCCCAGCCGCAATTGGGACACAGTCTAGCAGTGATGCCTCAGAGGGGAAGGGAAGAGGCTGGGGTGGCCATAGGAAGAGGCATATTACAGCCAGCCCAGCTTTCTCCTATCCCAAGAGCACCCACTTTTCCCTATCTCTGTGTTCCATTTTCCAAGTGTGGAGAGGTAGCTGGCATAGTTACCTTTACTACAGTTAGAATGTTGGTATAGTCAAGCTATTTTAGGAGAGTAACACACTGTAACCTAACGTATCTGTATGTAGTGTATGCATGCATGTGTATAATATATAGTGCCAGTTTAGCAGTTTGAAGGGTGTTTTGGGCAACCTGTAGGGCATCTCTACATTAAGGGGAAAAAACCATAGCCTTACCAGGATTCTCTCTCATCTTTCCATATTCACTACGGGCTCGTTTAGATGACATCCAAGGGTAACCATGTGATTTGCAATTGGAAACTTCCCCTCTGGGCAATGCTCCATAAAGTTGAATGAAACAGCGCCATCTAGTGGCAGAATTAATTCCAAGATTATTTTAAACACTGCATTATTTCTATTTTTAAAAAAGCAAGATTACTGAGGAAAAGAGCGAGAGATGTCCTGGAGGTTGACAGAGTTATGTAAATGACCCACAAACTTTCATGAGAGGCCAATCATGTCCAGGCAATAAATTGCTGATGTAGAGAAGCTCTAAGGCACTTGAAATTCAAAGAAAGCTATCAGATTGGGTGTTCTGTATGTGCTGCTGAGAAATTCTTGTCGCTAAAGTGTACTTTGTTTTGTGTCATTAGCATTGAAAAATCTGCAATCCTGTTTAGTTAAAATGCTGAATTCTATCTGAATTTGGGAGACATACCTTACATATTTTACCTTGTTTATAGGGTCCTGTACATTGGGTACTCCCCCCCTCAACTTAGTAAGTAAGTAGATGGGCAACGCTACTCTACTGCCAAGTTAAGATGGCCACTGCAAAGGTGGAAGTTGCAAATTAGCCAGTATACTAGACTCCCTGATCAGTGGACTAACAATGTTACAAGAATAACAAATGCAGCAACTTTGACTGCTAGCCACACAGACCATCCCCTCCAGTCACAGCATTGGCCACAGACAACACCCCTAGCAACCATAGAATGAAAGGCACCAATCAATAGGCAGCGTTGTGAGGTCATTAACCTATGCTGATGATGCTTACTTTCTCCCCTGCCCATTAGGAAAGAAAGGCCGGGGTATAGGGAACAAAAGTTCTTCCCTCCTTGATGTTCTCAGCCCCCAACGTGTGGCTCAGTGGGGGGAAATTATATGGTGAGATATGAGTTTAAATTCTGTGTCTCCCATGTAGCTTCAAAACAAAGGAAGGGAAACATTCGAATTCATATCAAAATACAAACTGTATAGAAGTGCAATTATACATAAGCTACATGACATCTAAAATAGAAGGGAAAGCAAGGCCTTAGGGAGGTCTAAAGCTACAGAAGAGGAATTATGTTTGTAATGAAAAGCCTGACACCCACATAGAAGAAGAGACAAAGACATTAAAATCAGAGAATGGGTTTCTTCTCTATTTCAGTTCCACAGATGTTCAAATATAATGCATGCTTTAAATAGTTTTGCAACAGTCATTATTGTAAGCTCCTTTTTTGTATTTAAGTCAGGGGTTTTCGATTTAGACTGGATTTAGCTTAATCCTTATTAATAACTTCCGAACTGCCAGCGAGTTTCTAGAAGAGTAGCAATGTTACTTAATTTTAGCCAAAAAACAAAGTTCCACACTCACACCCAAGAGTCCTGCAGCACAAACAACATCTTTATTGCTATAGGATTTTATTTTTATAGGATTATATCCTGTAAACCAACTTGAGAGCGCCTTTGTCTTTGAAGGCAGCCTAGAAATATTGTAAGTAAATAAATAAGAAATTGTACCGTGAGGTTTCACAGGCAAGAACATTCTTCATGGGATACACACTGGAACCAGGATTCACAGAATGGATACAGTGCAGATAAAACCTTGTGCATTGTGAAAGCAAAGCACTGACGGTGCTCTCTTCCAATTAAAAAGAAAATGGTGCCAGTTCCTGTGCTTCCATTTTGTAAAGCCAGCATTTCAAAGGCATGCTTGGCTGTATTGCCATTCTTAATCCTCACACATGTGCAGGGGTGGCAGCGTGCTGCCTACGTGGGGGGAAACCGCGTGGTGGTTTGCTCCCGTGGCAACCAAGACTACAGCGGCATTGTTTTCTTCACCCTGCCTAGTTTGGGCACAGGCAGCTCACTGCACACAAGCTCTCTGGATTGACATTGAGACCAGGATGGAACTGGAGAGAGAAAGCAATGTAAGTGCCATTTTCTGCGCAGACGGATGCATTGCAGAGTTTGGAAAGCTGACAAGCAGTAACCATCTTTTGCTGTTTTCGGTATTAATATTACCTGGATCTTTCTAGACCATGCACTGAAAATGTTAAAAGTTGTTTCTTTGGTTTTATTCCCCAACAAGCTTTTCCATTTCTGTTTCCTCACTCTCTAGAAAGGCTTTCCCATCTCTCCCTCCCTTTCTTCTCATATAAACCAATCCTTCCCGGTTCCTTATTCCTTATGCCTATGGAGGCTGCTTCCTCCAAATGTTCCTCCCTGTCTGTCCCTTTCCCCAAATTCTTCCTGTCTCCCAACTCCTTTCCCCCTAGTGTGAACTGTCATTCCGTCCCCCAAATAAATCTCTCACCTCAAGCCTGCTTGACAGCAGGAATGAGTAACTTGGTCTTCCTCTGAAACACATTTCAGCTATCTAGCTCATGGGGAGCTCCAGATAGACCTAATAATGTAAATATGCACACCAGCGACTGAGGCTCAAGTGTCTTGGAAGAATGTAAGCTGTGTGTGTTTGAGATAGAGTGTGAATGGGAGTGGGGCAATGGTGGTTCTAGCTACTACTAGGGGTGGATTGTTACTATGTTTCATTGTGTGTGTTTTAAAGTTTTAAATTTTGTGAACCACCCAAAGAGCTTAAGCTGTTGGGCGATATAGATATGTAAGAAATAAAATAGATCTGCTCCCACCTGCAACTCCAAATGGGGATGTCTATACGCCACCGCCTCGGAAAGGCATCAGATTAAAAGCTCACAGTATTGCTGCTGCGAGGCTGAACCAATAAAGTTAGACAGGGCAGGAGGGGGTGTGGGCTATCCGGCCAGAAAAACCTGCACCCTGCACTGCATTCCCGCGCTTTCCCATCTCAACAAAAGATAGCCTCTGGGCATGTCTAGACCGCCCAGCGTTGCGGGAGGGAGGGGGGAGGATCTCACAGTATTCTGCTTGTGAGATCCTCCCCCTCAGTCCACACGTGGCACGTGACGTCCCGGGAGGAAGGAGGATGTTGCAGCCGCCATTTTGTAATTATTATTGAAGATGAGCGCACAAGCGCTCCAATGAAAAGATTATTTTATTTTATTTTTTAAAAAACACTTCCCCCACCACAGCCCCAAAGGGGACGGAGCGCCTGAGAAGCTCTGTGCCCCATGCCCGGTTCCTGGCTCCTCGCATTTACTTGTGAGGAGCCGAGACGAAACCGGGATGGCTGCCTACACCTCCCGCAGTCCCGGGACAATCCCAAGACTGTGGGAAAAGTCAGGATTAAAGCCATCCCAGTTCTCCCAAGGAAATGGAGGGATCATCCCTCCCTGCCCCTAGGATCACCTGTGTGTCACGTGGACACACAGGGGTGATCCTGGGGCAATCCCCGGGATCAAGAGTGGTGAAGACATGCCCCCCCCCTGGATTGAAACTTTTTCGCAATGCCCTTGGATAACCCGGAGTAAATGCAAAAATTGTGGTATGTCAGCAACTTTTTAACTGCGTAGTTTCAAAGGAAAAGTCCATGGTGGCTGCATTGGTCTCACTATATAGCTACCATGGGGTAAACAGGGCATATAGACAGCCCCTCTGTCTGAAGAGGTAACAAAACTTGTACATTCCAACCTTCTGCCCAGATATGCTTGCTTGCTGACCTCTGTTATGAGGTACATGGCATCCCCCAAATTTTGAGTCCCAGGTGTAAAAATACCCAGTTTCTAGATTTCTTTAATGATCAGTGCATTTTAGACTATTTGTATACCAAATTTCAGGGATCTGGTTTATCAGGAGGTTCCCTAGCAATTTGAAAAAACGAGTGAGCCAGTCAGTCATGCCCTGATCATCTTTATATACTAGCAGTAAATTCAACATTGTTTCTGGAAGCATAGATGCATGTACTGAAAATTCCCCGGAGGCTCATTATTGTGCGTGAAGGGCAATGGAAATCCCACAGCTCAACGTTTTGTTCCATGTGTGATTTTGCTTGCTCTGTGCCAGAGTGATAAATACCTCTGTTGTGAGCTTGTGAGCTATCTATCTTTCTGCCTATTTTCATTGGATTTTTTAAATTCTGCTTTTCACACAAAAATTCTCCAAGTTCCTTGCAGCAATTAAAATTCAACCCCCAGGCACTGTACTTAAATGAAAATAAGACCCGGTCCCTGCAGTTGGGCTTACAAATTAAAAGGCAAGGCACATATAGTAAGGAAGATGGAGGGCAAAGGAAGAAAAGGGAGATCAGTTAGTCAATGCCAGAACAAAGAGGTGTGTCGGAGAAGGGGTGTAGCTTTGCAGTACAGCACATGCTTTGCATACAAAAGGTGTCACGTTCAATCCCTGGCATCTCCAGCTAGGGCAGACTCCTGTCTGAAACCATCGAGAGCCCCCACCAATTACTGTAGACTAGGCTTCCCATAGCCTAGTTCCTTCCGGAAGTATCTCGAGGGCATTGCTCTGATGCAGAATGAGGTTGTTATTGCCCTGCATCAGAGATTCAGTCCAGATTGCTTTGGGATCGGACACAGCCTCTATTGGGACTAGTATCTAATTTGAATGTGATCAGCCAGGACTGGGCCAGGACTTGCTTGCACGTAACAACACCCAAAAGTATGGGTTGAGAATGAGTTGTTGAAACATGGGTTGTCGTTACATGCAAACCCTGCACTATGAGTTGTTAACCATGAACAATCCAGGAAGAGAACCTATGTTGTATTTTGTATTTGTGTTTTTAGATTGTTGGTTGTTTTTATGCTCGTCATGATTTTAATTTTTGTGAACTGCCCAGAGAGCTTCGGCTATTGGGCGGTATAAAAATGTAATAAATAAATAATAAATAAATGAAAACTGTTTTGTTGTTGGGTTGTAGACTCTAGGCTGTTTGTGGTTATCAACCCATAGTTTAATTATAGAGCAGAGTTAGCATGTAACGACAACCCATGATTCACAACTCATACTCCAGGTTGTTGTTAGGTGTGAACCAGGTCAAGGGACAATGGAAACACATGAGTGTGTGAGAGGAAGACAGTTTTTTCTTCTTCTTTCTGAAATCCTGTGCCTCTGGCTGATTGTTCTGCATGGTACATGAAAGATGTGCTTCCTCTTTCCATGGCAGTGGGTTGACTTGGCTTAAATCAAGTTTCAAATCTATACTTCAGATATATCATTAGCAAGCCAACCATTGCATGGATTACCTAGGAGCGTACACTTTAACTACCTATGTAAGTTCTTAATATAAATGGTTTTAATATTTAAAACCCCATTACTGTGAGTTGCTAGGGTTTAGCATCCTTCAATTTTCATTCACCTTCTGTGGGATCCCTAGAAGTGAAACCTCTGCGCAGGGCCAAATGAATTTTGTCTCTAGTGCCCATGCATGTGAATGAATGAACTTGAACAATAAGGCACCACATAGTGCAAATTCTGACACTTCATGCTTTGCAGCTTGTTCATATATATTTTTAAAGACCAATAACCTATCTTATGGGGCAATTTATGTTTTTTCTTTATCTAAAGAATACCATTTTTTGCTTTTAAGTTGGTGCAGGCAGACTGTTCAGAGTACATGAATACAGCCGGCCTTCAAAAGTGTATAATGGGGGGGGGGGGAGAAAAGTCCTTGGGCAGTGATGATCCACAGGAGAATGGGGCTACTACAAGTATGCAAGGAGTCCCCTGTGCAATGTGGGAGGCTATGAAAGATTTAACAGGATGTTTGAATGCCCTAGGAAATGGTAGGTGATACATCACTCTCTGTAATAGCCCTTCCTATGTCTGCATGCTGTCAATCACTGTGTCTAACTGCCTACAGTAGAGATTGCTATCCTTGCAGAAAAATAGCCGGGGGATCAGAATAATCCCTCCCCTCCCCATCCCTCCCCATCCCTCCCCCCCCCCCCCCGCCACTCAAGTCAGCCTCTGGCAAGTGCCAGGCATGCATTCTGCCTTTGTGGTGCTGGGGGATATTCCTGGCGTCAGAACTGGGCTCAGATGCAAGCCCTCAGCTGCCCAGGGCTGGGGGTGGTTGTGGCTGAAGGAAAGCAAGGAGCTGGCTGTCCCTGGAAAGTCACTTGTATGAGCATTGCACAACAGTGAAAATGCATTGGGTAGTAATTTTTTTCTCTGACATTACACAGAAATGTCATTGGGTATCCGTACAATGGATCTCTGGAGATTTTTCCACTCTGGTGCGCCCTCTTTCATTGTGGTCCACACAGGATTGTCTTTTCCCCCCCTCCCCCTTCCTCTAGAGCCACAACTAGAGATGACATGTTAGGAGGCTGGGGTGGATTTTGCTCTGGGTTGATGGATCACGATATTTATTTGGGGATTATTTTTCCAGGTTGCAATACCTGCTGAGCAAAGAATATTTTTCTCTTCTGGTTGTGTGTGTTGGGCTTGCTTGAATTAACTGCAGCTAGTTGTTCTGCACCCTTCAGAACTGCACTTACTCTGTGCTGGTGTGGATCAATCAGTGAGATTCTGCATTTTGAACCATGAGTAAGACTAGATGGCCTCTTAGTGCATTCCGACTCCTTGATTTCTTCAAATTATTTAATTTCTAGCCTGCTCAAACCTGAAAAGTGAGCCTCCACCACCACAAAAAACAACAATACAAAACAAAAACAGATCAGCCCAACAAATGAGACTAGAAATCCATAACATTCCTTTGGCATTGACATTTTCCTCTTTCTTTGCTGGCTTAATCCTGAATCCCACAAGCTAATTCATACAAATGCTCCTGAAAGGTGCTCAAGCTTGGACTTTAGCTACTCTTCTATGGGGTGAAATGAATGTATTATTTCCTGTATTTTGGGTTAGCTTGGGCCTTAGCTAGACCTAAGGTTTATCCCAGGATCGTCCCAGGATTGTTCCTGCCTGCTCCCGAGATATCCTGTGTGTCATATACATGAACAGGGATGATCCCAGGATAACCTTAGGTCTAGCTAAGGCCTGGGTCTTGAGTGAGCAAATAAGACCTATTACCTTTACAAAATAAAACTCCTAATGGAGCTAAAACTGCTAGATATTGATCAGCCCAGCTGCCTGCATTTTTGGACTGTCCTGGGGGGCGTGGCTATGAGGACTGTCACGATGGGTGCCTGCACATGGAAATTTACCACTATACTGCTACCTGTAAAGCAAGGAGACCTCTAGCAGTTAAGCAGCTATTTTGAATTTTGACTGGTTCATCTCAATGAAGCCATATTACATCAATTTTGAAGGATTTACATTGGCTCTCTATTCTTTGCTGAGCCCAATTCAAGGAGCTGGTTATCACCTTTAAACCCCTAAATGCATTGGGGTAGATTTTCTGGAAAGTTTTGAATTGGAAAATTTTCCAGTGCAAAATAGGCTAATTTGGATAGGATCATTGAACAACCAAGGAAGAGAACTCATGATTCGTTGTTGGGTTGTGAACTCTAGGTCACTTGTGGTTAACAACCCAAAGTTAAACCGTAGTGCAGGGTTCACACATAATGACAATCATTCAAAAACAACCCATGTTTCAATGACAACCCATACTCAGCTTGTACTCTGAGGCCAGATCTACACCAAGCAGAATATAACACTTTGAAAACAATTTGAAAACTGTATCTGGCATGTGTTCTGGGCCTCAACAGTTGTCACTACTGCTATAAACCATTATAAAGCAGTAGTGTAGATCCTGCCTGAGTTGTTATGTGTAAACCAGATCATACACTATGCATTTACAAAGAAGACAGCCTTCTCTGTGGTGCTGCTCTGACTTCTGGATGCCCTCCGAAAGGAGATATGATTAGTGTCAACTTTGTTTTCTTTTTAGTGCCAAATTAAAACATTTCTCTTTGCCCAAGTAGTTTTTACAATTTTATTTATTTTTAATCTGAATTGACTGATGTGTTTTTGTTTGACTTCCTAGCTGAAGATTTACTGTTTTAATGTGTGTAATTGTATGGGTGTTTTTTTAAAATATTGCATGTGTTTGTTTTGTTTGTAATGTTGTGTACACCATCTCAGGATATTTTAGAATTAAATACATACGTACATGCATACCCTTTTGCACTAAGCCATCTTTATTCTTGTGGTATGAATAGCACCACACGAGAGAGGAACACCCTCAAGAAGCCCGTAGCGCATTGTAAACTGTGAATGGAACAGAGATGTGTAAGAAAGATGGCTCATGCTGTCTTAAGACAGACTATGAGTGCCACATGCATCTCCAAAACCATGTAGCATTTTTAAAGCAGACAAGGGATAAAACTGAATGAACTGAATGTGAATTGGAAATTGTATTCTCCATGGAAGCCCACTGTCCAGGAGTAGGGAAAATTGAATTTTTCCTGTTTGTGTTGCACATGACTGGGACTGGATTGAATCTGTCTGCTGAGCATGATGAATGTATGCAATCAACTCTTCGTGAAGCTGCCCTGGGGCACTGTCTGAAGCTTCAGCTAGCACAGGATGCCGTGGCCCATGTCCTGATGAAAGAGAATTGGCAGGAACAAGTAAGACCTGTTATGTAGCAACTACACTGGCTTGCTATCCAGCTTCCAGGCACAATCCAAGCAGCTGCAATTGATCTGTCATGGCCAAAGTAACTCAGGACCTGCAGATCTCTGGGAGTGTGCTTCTCCATCTTAAAAAATTCCATGAGGCCGTGCTTCAAGTTCTATCTAGACCAGGGAGATATCTAAACACGGGGGAAGGCCCACGGTGGCTGTGGATTTGCACCCTGTCGGTTAGACGACGTAGACACAGGTTTGCAGCCATCACGGGGCTTCCCCACGATCTGCGCTTTGAAAAACCTTCCCCTTACTTTTTCAAAGGGAGTGACATCAACATGGCGCTTCCACTGTGTGACGGTGTTTGTGGGCAGTCTAGGGCAAACCTGGAGGCAGAGCCTGGTGGAAGTGTGGGGGCAGCTCCAGGACCCAGATGGTGGCCCAGAAACCCTGCACTTCCTCCTCGGTGTCGAGACTACCCAACGCCGCCTCAGAAGAGGGAAAGCACAGGGTTGAGGAGGGAGGCGGCACCAACCTGGCGCTGTGAAGACAGCCTTCAGGCTTCTCCCAATCTGCTGCCCTCCAGGTGTTTTGGACTTTAACTTCTAGCAACTCTGATCGTTGGCCATGCTACTGGGGCAAATGGAAACTGAAGTACAAAACACCAGGAGGCCACCAGTTTAAGGAAGAGTTGTCTATATGCACTAGGGTATGAAATAGCGCCATCTTTTTAGTGGCTATAGTCTTGTGGAATTTCCTCCCAAAGGAACCCAGCATTTCAGGATTTTGTAACCTTTTCCATTTGCAATCTTCTCCAAGCGTGGATCTCCAGGTATTGTTGGACTGTGGCTCCCATCATCCTTGACCATTGGCCATGCTGGGTGGGGATCATGGAAATTGTAGTCCTACAATATCCAGAGACCAAGGCTGGTTTAAAATATGCTAAAACCTTCCTTTCCGAACCTTTTGAAATACTTTTAATAAAGCAGAAAAACGTCTGCTGTGAATGCTTTATTGCATTATCAATTTGAGCTACTTAGCATTGTCTTTTTGTACTTTTTCTTACTGTATTGGAGATGCTTTAATTAGCTGCTTTGAATGTAATTGGAGAAGAGCAGGGCATTAAATGCAACCTTTATTATGAATTTAGTGAGTTGAATAGTCTGCAGTGAATACTTTATTATAAGACATCTTTATGAACAATGGTCACTTGGGAAGCCATTATTAGTTTTTGCGGAATCTTTAATCACCACTTTGATAGCCAACAAGCAAAGGTCTTTATAGAGTCCTAGCATCCATTTTGCAGAAAGTACAGCTCAATTTAATAGGATCTTTGGTGCCAGTGGGGCTTTAAAAAAAAATCAATTCAGCAATTACTGGCACAGCCTTTATCCTCAAATGGAGTTGCTTATGTTCTTCACAATTCATGAATGTGTATTACTAAATTAATTCCTACTTTCTAGGGCCCCTGCTGTTCAGAAATAATTGTTTCAATAATAAAGAATTATGATCTGATACATACAGCTGCAGCTAAGCAGCAGATCAGATAATAGCTAGGTCACTTCTCTCCCTAGGCAGTGGATTCCTGCCAGATATATAGTGTGCAGTACCAATATAGTACTAGGCGCTTTCCTATCTAGAGGTAGCTAAATTTTTCATGAGACTTCGGGCAATTTGCCTAATCAAAACAGTGCTGTTTCACAAGCTTGCAATACAGAAATAAAAATAGCATTTAGCAAGAGCAGTGAAGAAAGACATCACAAATGAGCAAGTCATAAAAAAAAAGAGTGTTTGGGGCTGATTTTTGGCCTGGTGCTGGAAAATGCATAAGAACATAAGATGTGCCCTGATGCTGGATCAGACCAAGGGTCCCTCTAGTCCAGCACTCTGTTCACACAGTGGCCAACCAGCCATCGGCCAGGGATGAGCAAGCAGGACATGGTGCAACAGCACCCTCCCACCCAGGTTCCCCAGCAACTGGTACACACAGGCTTGTTGCCTCGAATACTGGAGATAGCACACAAACATCAGGGCTATTATTATTATTATTATTATTATTATTATTATTATTATTATTATTATTTGTATCCCGCTTTTTGCCCAATACTGGGCCTCAAGGCGGTCTTACAAAGTTTAAAACATACATTGTAATTGATAGCCATTGATAGCCTTTGCCTATAGGAATTTATCCAACCCCGTTTTGAAGCCATCCAAATTGGTGGCCATCACTACATCTTGGGGTGTTTAGGTCCTAATGCTGATGGATCAGGTTTTGACTGTAAGAGCTAAAATAGCACGGCTGGTTTAAGCAAGAAATTTCACCATTTGATTACAGAGCGGGGCGCTCCTAGGATTGCTAGATTTTGAAAGCTCAGTCCCCATGTACAATAATTTCTTGTGAGAAATTGTTGGTGGATTTCTAAATGAAGTGAGATATGTTTCATTTTTGTAAAAATGCCCAGAGAGCTTCGGCTATTGGGCAAAAGAGAAATTAAATAAACAGCTGAATGAACTATACACATTTTTAGCTTCCATCTTGAAAACTCATTACACTGGCTGAATTCCTTGGCTCCTCAATAATGACCCAGTGTTTTGCTTTTCCAGTTCTGCCTAACAAAGGCAGAGCGCAGAGTTAATCACTTCTGTCTAAGACTGAAATCCTGTGCCCATTTACTTGGGAATAAGCCCCATTGAAAACAGTGGGGCTTGGTATAAAGTAAACCTGCTTAGTTTTTGCTCACTGAATTCTAAATGGGTGCCTATAAATTCAAGACGTTGCAGGAAGAAAAAATGAAATCCCAGCAACACTTTTTTCCAAAGCATCAAATGCATTTCATGAACTCCCTCAGGGATCTTTGTGTTATTCTTTTTGGATTCCCAGCAAAATGTGAGTCGTGTTTTCCATTCCATTGCTGTGTGATTTATGAGCCTTTCACAAGCAAATATCTAGCAGCTTGTAAATAATTGAACTGACAAGGAAGGCCAGCCTGCTAAACACATTATTCCTAATTGTGCAGCCAGAGAGTCAGGAATCCTGCTATCATGTCTGGAAGCATGTTCTTTCCAAGCCATAGCTGCCCTATGCCCTAGAGGACAAGCCACATCACAGTTATGCCCACAGGGTCAGGAAAGAATCTATGAGCATTTCTACATGAGTGATTTATTGCATGCTCATGATTGGCCACTCAGAAGTTTGTAGGTCCTTTACATGATGTTATCAAACTCCAGGACATCTCCTGCGCTATTCTGCTTTGAAAAAGATTGGAGATTAGCTGGAATAAACCTTAATGGCGTGAAATCGACAGTGTAATGCCAGTGGTGTGCTATAATTCTGCCACTAGATGGTGCTATATCAATGAACTTAACAGAGCATTACCGAGAGGGGAAGTTTTCAACTCCAAATCATGTGGTTGTGGTCTAAAGGAGCCCTTCGTAAATGCAGAAAGACTCTGGAAGAAGAAAGACAGTAAGGGTCCTGGGTTTTTCCTTAATGAAAAGATACCCTACATGTTGGTCTGGTTGATACCTTTGGGGAACTTATTTGCAAGGAGCAATATTCTGTTCAACACTAGTGCTGACATAAATTACACTGCACTCGTATAACCGATCTCTAGCACAACTCCAATAGTGTTTGCTAGCACCATGGGTATTCTGTGGAATCCCGTCACGCTTGCAAATGCTATTGGTGTTGCGCTAGAGGTTACCTATACTAGTGCAACATAATTTATGTTAGCACTAGTGTCAAATAGGATACTACTCAAGGCTTGTACAGCGTAAAAAAACACACCACTACTCCACTGTTTTGGCAAAATATGGCCTAGTGATTGTCTAGTATGAAATCTCTAACATACTGATATACCAACCTAGCAATGCTATCAATGTTACATTTCATATATGAATGGTTTGAGGAGTCCTGTGGTCTCAGGGCTTATAAGATCAAAGACCACCCTTGAGTTCTGTCCTGAGGTAAACAAAGCCCATGGTAAAATGTGCTCTAGGATTGGAAGGTGGACCCTTCAGTTACTCAACTCCACTCCCTCCTAAATCCGCCCCCACCTCGGTCATTGGCATTTATGGAAACAAAAACTAAAGACACTTTCTGCGTTTCTGAAGCCTGAATTATTCCACAAAGCGTTATGCAGATCCCACTTCAGTATGGGTTGCTTTGGAGGGAAGCCCACCTTGCTTTGGTAAGCAAAGTGGTCTGAAGAGGGCCAATTTGGCTCAGTATTTGACCAAATCCAATGTACATCCCTAATACATATCTCAAACAAGTTGCTACTGGGCAACAGTTTAATTCCTCATCATTATTCTTCATCCTTTTTTGTCCATTCTATTAACGCTTAATTCCTATAAGCGACAGCTTAATTCCCATAAACCACAAATACTGCCATTCACCATCTGGAATATCTGAGCCCAATATATTTATTCCATTTAATACAATAACTGGTTTTCTCTTTGTAGTTTATCTCATTCAGTACTTTGTATAATTTCGACAGCATGCCTTTGTTTGAATCTTCACATATCAAATTCAGTTCGATCTCTGTAACTACTTCTCTTCAATTTTTATTGTTCCCAATAGCTGTAAGTGAGGGGGGGGGCATTCCAAAGTATAACAAGCAGATGTTTGAGGATACACATTCCAAACCAATTTACACAAATTTAAGAGCTACATATTTTTTGGAACTATTAATTTCTTTTTTACATTTCCCCCCCATAGCAGATTCTTCAACGGAATGTTAATTCCTTTTTGCAGAAGTACAGCTTTATTATTCATCCTGCCTCATTCATTCCATTAACACTGATTTTTCATATTAGGACACCATGAATCACCCCATTGCTTACTTTGGAACAGAGCTTTTATAAACATTCTTGGTCTCTTACCACTTGAGACAGCTTTTTATAATAGCATCTGCCATTTTTTTCCATTGTAAATCCGGGATTGGAATGGAATGGTCTGAAAATATATATATTAAAAAAGCACCTTGTGAATCATACACATTTGAATGATGGAAATCCTCCTGATCCATTTCTGAAAAGGTAGCCGTTTTAGTGTGTTGCAAGTAGACATGTAGAATTTCCAGAAATTTTGAAGCCATTTGGGGGGGGGGGATGTTTTTTCCTGGAAAAAACTGCAATATTAACACTTTTTACAGATTGAAAGTCACTTTGTTACTTTAGGACCATAAAATGTAATTATGTACAAGTTGGTTTGGCATAAATTTATCACATTTGGTATATTAAAAGTACAGTGTATTCAAACAATTATTACAAATTAAAGTTACTTTTTTAGGTTTTTTGTAAGAAATGGAGCTCCTGAACTGTAAGGAACCTCTTTGGTTTTGCCCGTTTATGAGGAGCAGGCAAAAAACAATTAAAAAAACCCAGAAGAAACCATCAACATTAGTAACAAAGAAAATTATTTATATCTTAAACATTTTTTTCATCATGTTAAATAAAACTTTCCATAATCCATTTTTTCTTCATTTTTTTTCAATTTTTCTGAAAAAACAAATCAAAAACGGCTTTGGGGAAAAATTTCCCCCACCGCCCCGAATTTTTCCATTTTTACCCCAGGACTTTTCATCTCTAGTTGCAACAAAACTCAGTGCATCTCTGTACATTAAGCGAAATTGTGTTGTTTACCCGGGGCTGTTGTGGTTCTTTGGTGTGATTGATATGGGCTGCATTACATGGGAGGAGAGGGGCAACAAGGGGGTAGATCTGGCTGTTCTCCTCTAAACAGCAGACATGTTTCGAGGGAGCGCCTCCCTCCCTGGCATTTGTACAAAAGAACCTCTGCATACCTACTTAGGAGTAAGCCCCATTGAACACAATGGGACTTATTTCGGAGTAGACACATGGGGAACTACTAGCACAAACTAATGGAAAGAAGAAGAAAAACAGAAAGAACCTCAAGTGCAACTCTAATCTAGCATAATGAAGGGTCTCCCTTACTTGGGAGTAAGTCAGATACTTTTGAGGGATACCAGGGTGGGAGAAGGATGGCATAAACTTGCATGGGTCAGCCCATTTCTTACAGTGAATGGAGCGTTATCCTTTGTTTGGCAAATATACTCATATGGGTGCAGAAGAAAAACAGTGTAAACAGTAAGGCCACATGGAAACAAAATGCAACCAAAAGAACAGCATGGACAATTACATTTAAGCTTAAATATGTGTAAATATGGGTTGAATATTGGTTGTGGTTACATGCAAACACTGCACTATGGTTTATGTATAGATTGTTAATCACAACCAACTCAGAATTCACAACCCCATGACAAGCCATGGATTCTCTTCTTGGGTTGTTCATGGTTAATAACCCATAGTTAAACCATAGTGCAGTGTTTGCATGTAACCACAACTAATATTCAATGATAACACACTATTCAATGACAAGCCATACTCAGGGTTGTCATTATGTATGACCCACTGTGTCTTCAGTGGTGGCTATACTTCAGAGGAAAGTGCTTCCACTCTTTCAAGTTGGTACTTCTGATTTTTGCCAATCCTCCCTAGCTACTGTAGCCCACATACTCCATTCTGTTCTGGAGGGTCCCCCAATCCTCAGGACTAGCTTTGGGACTTAAATGGGTAGGCAGGATCAGCCAAAATCAGGTCTCTCAACACATGAGTTGAAGCAGTTTCTACTAAAGTAAAGCCACTATTGGATATAACCCTATATACAGTATTTCGCTTTACTTAGGAGAATCAAAGGCAATTGTTTGAAGACCTATTATTGTTTTCCCTCCCTTTTTATGTGTGTCTACAGGTCTGTTAATTGGTTCTGGTTGTGCGCTTTATCCTCTGGGCTGGGACAGTGAAGAAGTCAGGCAGACCTGTGGTAACCTTTCCAATCAGTTTGAACTGGGTAAGTGACTACCAGTGGAAGATGACCTTCAAATACAATCGCATTGGTTTATAAATGTTATGCAGAATTCTAAGATTCTTAAAAAAAACTACACTGGAGATGCAGCAACTACCCAGCCGAACACCGCAACTCATTGTGCCTGCATAAAGAGACCTTGGTTTCTATATAGTTTTACCTGCCTTCTGCCCATTGCACTAGTTTCATATAAAGCTCTTATAACACCAGTGCTTAAAGCCCTTTAAATGGCATACTTCAGCCATAGCAGAAAGTTGATGGTCATTCAACCATCTGTGAGGATGCTAATCCCACTAGAAAGCCAGGAGGGTCAAGTTGCCCCAGCTCAAGCAGAGAACAAATGCTCCCTCTGCAAGGCTGAAGCTGGTTCTGGTTCCTTATTAAAAGCAGCTTAAATGAGGGAATTAATTTTACGTATTTAGCTATCCATCTATTAATATATTGCATTTATATTCTGCCTTTTTTTCCTCCAAGGAACCGAAGGCAGCATACATAATCCTCCTCCTTTCCATTTTATCCTCATAACAACAACCCTGTGAGGTAGGTTGGGCTGAGAGTCTGTGACTGGCCCAGGGAGCTTCCATGGCCAAGCAGGGACTAGAACCTGGATCTCCTGACTCCCAGTCCAACACTCTAACCATTACACCACACAGGCTCTCCACCCTCAAAATAAGCATGCTGAGTAACATGTCCAGATCATCTGAAGAGGCACTCTAAACTAACACCAGGTTACTTTGAGGCAAGAAGCTGGTTAAGTCCTTTGTGCTGCCAGTGGAAAAACTGTCCTACAACTTCCAGCATTCCCCAGCCAGCATGTAGCTTTCTGGGGCTAGCATGGCTGGTTGGAAAATTCTGGGAATTGTAGGATAGTTTTCCATCCAAACATGCATAGGATTGCTGCCCTAAGGGCCTAATGCTTATAGTTATTTTGTAGTACTGAGTTACTAAGATCTCAGGAAGTAGGTGCCTCCTACTCCCTTGATTGTGAAAAGCCTACCTGTGGTCCCTCTGTGGCCACTGGTGAAATTATAGCTGTGCTTTTTAAACGCCTTGGACAATCATATTTCCCATCACACACTACTAGCATCAAGGAGCAGTAGAGAAGGAGGGTATGAGAGAATCACATTCACTGGCCAAGGAGGGGCATGTGCAAAGTGCTGAAGAAGGAAGCAGGGGGCTGGTTTGCTGCCTGGGTGCACTGTGTTCAGGTAACTTGCACTTCTTCCTACTTAAGAGTGGCAGGTTGTGTTGCTCACTCTCCCAAGCACAGGAGTTAGAATCATTTGGGCTCTTCCTGTGTTCATAGCAGTGGCTGTAGCTCAGTGGTAGAGCACCTGCTTTGCATACAGAAGGTCTCTGGTTCAATCCCCGACATCTCCAGGTAGGGTTGGGAAAACTGCTGCAAATACCATCCCGAACTGCCTGAAATGTCAACAATACTGGGCTGGATGGACCTATGGTTTGACTCATTGTAAGGCAGCTGTTGCTCTCCCAAGTTTCAGGAAGCAGCACATGAGGCTGAAGTCTGCCCAGGTGAGTAAGCAACCCAGAATTCTAGGTTTGGGGTGGGGTGGGGTGCCCTATACGCAGTATGTGCAGATAGCAGAGCTCCCTAACCTCCTAAACCATGTCCTACCGGTATGTTTCCCCTTTTTAAAGTTATTGGAATTTAACTGATCTTGCCAGTTGTTCAAAATAAAATCTATCTTGCTACTGTTCATGCCTGGCACATCCAGAATGATCCCTTGACTTGCAGGTCAGGTCTGAACAAATATAGCCCATTGCAAAAGTGCACTTCTTGCATTGTTCTTCACTAAATCTAAATTATGAGAGATGGCATTTTAAAAAACAAACAAAATAAAACGATTTTTCCCATTGAAAAAAAAGATGGTAACAGGAAACCATCTCTGATAATGTTGTCCTTTTGTGTGTTGATTCTGTTCACCTGTAGGCACCTGTGAAATTGGCTGGGCTTACTACTGTACCGGAGGAGGCGCTGCTGCAGCTATGTTGATCTGCACTTGGCTGGCCTGTTTCTCTGGCAAGAAACAAAAACAGTATCCTTACTGAGGCCAGAAAGACCCAGAACAAAATGAACCAGTTTAGGGGGTTAAACAAAAGAAGAAAAATAAAAGAAATGAGTATGTAAACCTTTCTTGGAAAGGTACCTTAGCTCCTCCTTGTAGCCAGGTCAATACAAACAAGTCAATGAAGTTGGAATTGATATGTGATGCTGTGAATAGTGGGGTTCTCGTTATCTTAGGGGTATAAACCAAGAATCCCATGGGGCTTAGGCGCTTACTACATTATTCCTAGCCTATTGTGGAATAGTAGAACTACAGGAAGTATGCCCTATCTGGGAGGGGGAAGCAATGATTGACGTATAGCAACCATCAATTGAAAGGGTGAAAAAAAAAATCCAGAATGGATTTTTTCACATGGATGTAGAGGGCCTTTCTTCACCATTTGGTTACTCACTTGGATGAGAGTCGTCGCTGATTTTCCTGAAGTGTTCAGCCCACATCAGCTCGCAGCTGGAGCGGCTTCCCCCGTGTGTGTGTGTGTGTGTGTGTGTGTGTGTGTGTGTGTTTGTGTGTTCAGAGCACCTATTTTCAGGCCTTAAAAGTATTAGCCTTTAGGGGCTCCCCAACCATTTGGAGTTTAATTTAGTGAACCTGGCATGAAAGATGCAAAGGGTTTTTGTCGCAAGACTCCTGAAAGCACAGCTGCCTAGCTTTGCACAGACACATTTCCTTCATACATTTGTGCTACGAATGGTAGCCTCAAAGTTGCTGTTTTTAAAATGTACCAGCCTCCAAACAGTTCAAAAGGACTGCCTTTCTGTGTGCCACAGAGTAGCGTGAGGAGGAGTTTGCCATGGAAGGCATTGTTACTCAGGCAAACAGCCAAGGTTGGCGTAGTCTTTTCACCTTCATCTATAAAGCACAGAAATCCATGTCAGTTTTTAACTCTCTTCACAAATGCACACACCAACACACTCTTTTATTTGACACATAAACTATAGATGGGATCAAGTTACATGTTGAAAACATCTGTGTAATGGAAACCCAACAAGTCGAGGGGGGTGGTGGGTTTTTTAGTGATGGCGGGCATGAAAAGCTACTTTTGTATGAGCAACCGGATAGGTGTGAAAAGAGTCCCATGCCACCTCACCTCTCCACTCCCAAGTAGCCCCTGCTGAAGCACATTTTCATGTGGAAAAAGGGTGTGCAGCTACCATTATATGCATTTTGTGCAATGTGTACATCGGGCCTGCCGTACACTTTCTTCATGTGCAATATCATTCACAGATGAAAATACATGTACATCTTTCTTCCCATGTATACAAGCAATCCCCCCTTTCCAACACCTACTTCCAGCACAGCACAGCACAGCACACATATTTATATCCCCATCTCCCTTTTGTATCCATACCGCTTCAGACATGTTTGGCTTTTCTTTCTCTTCCCTCCTCCACCAATTCAAGCTCCCCTCTTCCCACTGACTCCAGAGCAGGAGTGAGGAACTTCAGGCCTAGGGCCCAAATCCAGCCTTCCTTTGGTTCCGGTCTGGCCCTCTAGGTTTTCCCCGATGGCCACACACCCTTCTCCTGGGCCCACTCTTTCCCCCAATAACCTAGCTTTTGTGCAGTACCCCCACCCCGGTTCTAAAACACATTTCCTAAGGCTGTTACTAGCTAAAAGAGCTTTAAGCTAAAATATGGTAGTACTTTTTTGTAATGTTGGTCCTGCCCCTTTGCCCTTCAGCCTGTCCTCCCCACCCCGGAAATACAGCCTCGGACAGCTTCTCTGAAATTGAAATTGACGCTCGGGCTGGAAACACTCCTCACCCATGCTCTAGAGAGAAGCAGAGACAAATATTTGTCTTGCTTCACATTTCTTTCCTTCACAGGGTGGCTTTGAATATTTCACCCAAAGCAGCAAACCGAGGAATTGTAAGTGACTCCCTTCCTCGGCCACTCTTAGCTCTTCCATGAAGGGGAGATATGTATATTACCCACCATAAGATACACCCTCTTCTTTGCATGGTCAGAGTGCGCATCTGATCATCACACAAGACCAAGAAATGGCAACAGAGGACATGTCATTTCTACTTACTCAGTCATTTGAGACCACTACAACAACTGCTTTTTCTACTACTGCTTCAGGTGATAGCCACTCACACAAAAGTATGTGGAGCAGAATAGTTGCAATGAATACTGTGCAATTCTTTTTTTTTTTTTTGCTAGATTATTTTAATTTCAGTATTATACCACATTTTAAACTAAAAACATAATGGACTTATGGGCCATTTTTTCCAGTATTTTATATAATCCATGTACACGTGTTCTCAAGTTTTATTAACGGCCTTTTCAGACCTATATAATTTTATATTAACCTCAATGTTTTCAAGATTATTACACAAATGCAATACTTTATTCAGCATATGTAGCCTTTTAGATAGAGTATTCCTATGAAGGGCAGTCAAAGGACAGTTCTGTCCAATGAGAATTGTGTGTGTGTGTGGGGCACAGTAGAATATTACTACTTATGCAAGAGCAATGACAAACATCTTCCAAGTTTTGTTACTAATGCTGTTAAGTAATTATTGTTGTATTGTGCTGTATTGTTTATTTTAATATTCATCTTTGTAATGTAATATAAAATGTACTATTTTGTTTGTACTTTAGAACCTGTGTAAATAAATGTCTTATCTATGATACTTCAATTATATTGTTAATCTTGTGTTTCTCCTTTAATGCCCGTGGCTTTATCCTTTCCCTAAAAGGAATGCATTGCCCATCTTTATCTATCTATCTTCAAAGTAGGTGTCTACAGGCTGCCAAGAGGCTGCCAAGATGGAGTCAGGCAAATGGAAAGGAAAGAGCACAACAGGCCTGCAGCCTTTGAATGAGTTTATTATTTGCTTATTTATTGTATGTTCATCCCACTTTTCAGTCTCCCAAAGCAGCTCACGTCAATAAAAAAGAGAGGGGCCCTGCCATCAGGCTTCTGAACTAAAAAAAACACACACACAAGGGAATGGGAGTAGAGGGGAAAGGAAGAGAAAGATGGGTTTTTCAAAGCCAGAACTAGGTGGTGAGCTATTATCAGGCATTCAAAGGCATTTCCTTTCCTTACTGGCGCTCTTGCTAGAATGAGGCTCTTGCTCTTTAAGCCAATGGCTGGGGCCAAAGCTTTCTTTCCCCATACTTCTGTAGGTCCAGTGCTTCTGTCAGGGAGAGGGGAAACAAGTTCCCTGAAGCTGCTCCTTCTCTGGCCGATAGATGAGCTCAGTTGGTCATTCTCTTGCATAATGTTATTTCTGGGAAGCAGCGGTTACAGCTTCCCAATGGCCCTCGGTCCCCTAGCTGATGGCAGAAGGTCCCCCACCAGATACCATGGACAAGAGTTGCACATGCCTTCTGACAAAAGCAGCACAGTTTTTAAAGAGGGCTATGTGAAGAGGTGATCGAAGCAGCCAAGAAACCCCTTCGCTGCTGCCATGGCATCTATGCCTGTAGTGTGCCTTTAAACACGGAGATGAATCCATACCAGAACAAAACACCCATCTCCCAGATGAAGATCTGTGGGGTGAGTGTGCCCTCTACATAGAAACAGCAGTATGGACTCCACACAAATATGTATGCATGTGGCCTTGGTTTGCATGGTCCTTGTACACCTCAGAAAAGGGAGGAAAATTGCATGAATCAGGCTTAAGAGTACAGCATTGTACATGCGTAGTGCCTGCATCAAATTGTATCGCATACATATATACAAAGCAGATATAAATCTCCAGCCAGGTGACTGTGTGAACAGGCCTTTCAGTTAAACAGCTATAAAACACTATATACATAGTATACATATATTGATAATAAATTTAAGCCTTATTTCATCTGGTTGTTTCAATGCATGTTTTTTTGCATGTTGAGAATAAGAGCACCCATGTTTATAGCCCTAGACTGTTCCAGCAGGAAAAATCATTAGATTTCTTGTGCAAGTTAGGGCTTCATGATGGGAACTGGAAGCATTCGGCTTTGGAGAGAGGGTAAGCAACATATTGCCCTCCACACATTTTGGACCACAACTCCCATAAGCCCCAACCAGCATGGTAAATGGTCAAGGACTATGGGAGCTGTACTCCAAAACACCTGAAGGCCACCAGGTTCCCTATCCTATTTTATCCTATTTGCATAAAGCAATGTTAAAAGATGGGCAGCATGAAGAGTGTGTGTGTTTGAGAGAGAATGCATATACAATCCACCACCCAGCACTGAATGTAGCCCTCAGGACCAAAAAGGATGTCTCCTATCTTTGCCATGGATAACAAGGGCACACCACATAGCTTTTACTAAAGGCTCATATGAAGCATGAACCAGTAGTCTCAAGACTACTACTGCTGCTTTAATACCACCCTGCCGCTATCAACAGGAGACACTGCAAGGACCCATCAACTCATCTGCTTGGACAGACTTCATCACCCCTGTGAGGCTACAAAACCTCTCCTCCATTTCCAATCAATTTCAAACAAAGGTCCATTGCATGAGTGGACATCTGCTTGTGCAATGCTTGATGTAACCCAATATCTCTACACTATTTTTATCTGAATGTAGGTCAAGGTAAGATTGAGTTCATAACAAAGTCCTGTGGAAACAGAGGTCTGCTTTGTGCTGAAACAGTAGTACACAGCACATGGGCTATGTAGTCAATACCACTGTTTGGGGACATTAAAGACCAGATTCACATTCCTAAAGAGTTCATTTCATGACACTCTCTCTGTGCGTGTGTGTGTGTGTGTGTGTAACTCAAGCTTCCTGACCCACTGCAGACACAAGCACAATCAACTCCCTAGAGCAAATATAACAAGCAGCAACTGGAAATGGTGTGAAAGCATATTTTAAGATCTGCATAACTGTAAGAGAAGAGATAATCCAAGACTCTGTGTCCTCTAACACAAAACAGAAAGTGCAACATTTGTCGCCTGTTTGGCTGTGAGAAAAGAGACGAGTGAATATACGTGAGCAACCTCTGCTGGGATTTAGAGCGGGAGGAAGGTTTCCAGATAGAATGAAATGCCTCCGTCCTGCTTCCTTGCCTGTGCACATCTACTGGCGTACCCCATCACTGGAATATTCCAAGATCTCCTTTCCATCACAGTGACTCTTTCATATCTATCTTCAACTTTCCACGCACCCACTGGCTTTCTCCTTAGAAACTGCTATCTCAGTGAGTTAGAGCCAGAGTAAGTTAGTCATGCTTTAGATCAATGGGACTTACGATAGTCAGGACAACCATGTCCCCAACCTAATATCTCTATCAAACGAGCAATGAGAATCCAGCATCTGATTGCTTATTTCAGAGAAGCATAGCTTTTCAAAGAGATCCAGTAGGTTACAAGGTTGAGTCCTCTACCTGAAACAACATCACCCACCTGCTGCTTTTGTTCCTTTCTTTTCTCATCTTTGTTAGGGCCATTACGAACATTATATGACAGAAAACCTGGATTTGCTACCAAAGGTGTACATGAGGAATTGCAGTCAGCCTTGTGCTTCTCTGTGCGCATTTGATAGATGTGTTTGTTGCACTCATGTGACATTTTAAGATGTAGCTTTTCAAAGTATTAGGGGTGGAATCCCTTGTCATGTGACTTGGACTTCCGCTTGCAAGACCAGACTTTCTCCCTCCTGCAACGCTCTGCGAATCTCATCTGGAAGGGTCTGTGGCGTTACTCCACAATTTAGTATCTTGTATATGTCTGGACTTAGTATGTCTGGTAACTATGGAATGTTAGAACTGAGTGGTTGTGGTTTATGATGTAATAGATGGGGGGAAAGGAGTATATAAGGAGAGTGTTGGGAGTTTGTGAGTTTGAGGAGTGAGAGTTGTTTATCGAGGTGTTTGGATTCTAGGGACTTAGGATTGGTGTGAAGACAGTGAGGTGGTTGATGTGTGGAGAGTTTAGATTAGGCAGGGTTAAAAGTATTATACTTTTATTTAAAGCTTTTAAATAACAATGAACTTATTATTTTGTTAGCTACCAAATACCACGTGTCAGCTTGGTATTATTTACAAGCCTTACAGTTATTATTACAGTTATTATTTACCTGCCTTACAGTTATTAAACACTTAATAACTGTGTATTCCCACAGTATATTCAGAGAGATTCAATATTAAACCTGTTTCCCTCATAGCTAGGGGAAAGGTTTTATTGAACCCTCCCCTCAGGTTTTCAAGTGGTGGTGCTTGGCCCAAGAAGGGTTTATGCGACGGCCCTAGTTGCAGGGTCTCTCAGCTCTGAAGGGTAGATTCTAAGCATGCACAGCAGAGAATGGGGTGCACCTTCTTGCTGGCTTTGCAGATGTTTTCACTGGATTTCACCCATGGGTTTCATCTGAACCTAGTATATGAAGCAACTCTCAAGACTATTAGCTTTTCAAATAGGGCTTTTCTCTTCAGATTTGTGCAGCACCAATTTCTATCTGATGCTGCAGAAATACTATAAAATATCACGGAAAGCAGGAGAAAAAAACATTTAAGATGGTGCAAGACTTGAGCACCACCACAATAAAACATACAAAAGTCAACATGTAAACAACATCCCTATCACAAATTTGTCGTAGTTGCAGTATATGAGGTTGGTTTTGGTGGCACATGAACCTGAATTTCTTGGCCATTCTCTAAAGCAGCCTTCCTCAACCTGGGGTGCTCCAGATATATTTAAAGATGACACTGTTATTCATATGCATTTCACAGCAGTATATAAAAGTACAAAACACAGACATAATAGAAAATATCAGATCATTAACAGAAAAATGGAGATTCAGAAGGACAGCAGGGGGAGGGGCTGCATGTACCTCGAAAGGGAGTTTCAGAGAATTGAGGCTGCCACTGAGAAGGCCTTGCTCTTTGTGGAAATAAGCTAGTCCCCCTGGAGTGGGGCCATGCCTGAAGATCTTAAGTGATCATACCAGAGTTGTTCCCAGAGATAATCAGGTCTCAGGAGGTTTTGCAGCTCAGTTGTTCCTGCTGCCTTTACATACAGACCAGACTGGTCTGTTTTCTCCCATTCACAGGAGTGAATCAGTAAGGCAACTCAGCTAGACATAAAACAGCTACAAATAAACAGAAAATTCTGATTGTGTGAAGTAGCAACATAAAATGACTCTTCCAGTTATATTAAAAAATATTCCTTGGGAGGAAGGGAGTCTTCTGGATGGAAAACCACGTCACAATAAGCAATGCCAATATAATTAAATACAGTTAAAATACAGGTTTTTTTAAGTGACAACAATTAAGTCCCTGAGATAGGCACAGAAAATGAAACAAATGTGCATTTCAAGTTCACAATCAATAAGGAGATTCCACAATTTGTACAGTCTGAAAGATGATGTTAGTCTAAAGGCACAAACTTCTGTACTTGCTGGGCGCCCAGTTCTGCCACATAAATTGCTCCAGTTTTCATGCTGACATCCAGAAGATGGGGCTTGACTTCATCTGCAAGTTGAATTGTGTCCACCACAGTACAATCGCCAATTGATCCTATTGGTGGGGCAGCTAAGATCAACACCCTGTTAATATATATTTGGGCTACGATCATATACCTCTCATCAGGAGTTAATCTACCAGGGGAAGAAAAGGAAAAAAGAAAAAAAAAGAGAGGCTATTTAAAGAAAAGGTATGTAGAATTCTTTTTGGATCCAAAGGTTGTACTATACGGACAGAATGCACTTCTGATCATATTGGAGTGTCACCTTCCATCCATTTGCAAATTCCCATGCCATGGGAAAAGCTACTCTGGAAGGACTCCTGAGAAACCCCCGTTGATCCTAATGATGGGATCTAGAGCTAGTTTTCAGTAGGGATCTAGAGCCAGTTTTCCTTCTCCCCATGGGAATGGCAGTGCCTTCTACTCGTGCTGCAGGTTCTTTGGACCCAAACCTTCATCTTGACATTCCCAACTGTCTTTTTTGGGGTGTTGTTGTTTTGTTTGTTTTAAACAACACAAAATGTTTGACCCGGCCAACTGGATTAACATTTGTGGCCAAATCACTAAATGAGTACAACCCTCCATCCTAAATCAGAATGCATTCATTAGTGTCCTGATAAATGAAAGGGAAAGACCACCCCTATGTGACAGCTTCATTCATACATATCCAGGGCAATGTGGAATTATACCATAGGGAAGGGGCTCCCATGCCACTGCAGGTGGAACTATATTTATCTATTTATTTATTTATTTATTTATTTATTACATTTTTATACCACCCAATAGACGAAGCTCTCTGGGCAGTTCACAAAAATTAAAACCATTCAAAGTATAAAACAGCCATAACTCAAATGTGGTCCTTTTAACTTCAGCCCCAATAAGTGCCCTTCCTTTCACAGGAGTCCATCTGTTTGTAGAAGAGCCATTAATTCAGCACAGGCACCAAGTCCCTATCTTCCCCGTAGACCCACCAGGCCAGATCCCACGCTGTAGTGGAGCCCCATATTTCTAGGGGTTGTGGGGGGATAACAAAAATTACCTCCCACCCTTCCATTTTGAGGTAATGGGACTGCACTTTCCATGAGCAGCATTCCACTCACAGGATCCTTGGGTCCAACCCAAACACCGTTCAAAAATCAGGCATCAATTAAAAAGTCGAAATTAATAGTTCAGGGAACTGAACCAAGCTTTTCACATACAAATAACTGTTTTGAAAACAAGAGTATGACAGGAAAAGCAACACATTCACAGCTCATATTGATAAAGTTTATTAGTTTTAAATACAGATGTAGGCAAAAGATTTTGGTGGATGCATGAGATGAGTCACCTCTTTGGAGTTCAATATGGAACTGCTTCTGACAAAGAGGGTAGAAAAGCCAATTGGGCAACTTGTGTCCCCCTCCAGATGTTTTGGCCTTGAACTCCCATCAGGGCTGTCGTCAAGAGTAGGCACAGCCAGGCACTGCCTGAGTGGCCCATGGTCCCAGCAGGGGCCCACTGACAAGAGCTCCCTGAAGCTGCACCCTGGTCTTCCCCATTGCAATCTTCTTCACCTGCCTCTGGTTCTGGCCCAGACAAAGGTGGTGGTGATGAGAAGGAGCAGCAGGAGATGCCCCTGCCTCCTTGCTTGCTGCCTCTCAAGCAAGCATTAGGGGATGAGGAGCAACAGCAACTGGTGACAATGGCAGTAAGAAAGCAGGCTCACTGAGGGAGGGAGCCCATGGAGGGTGTCTTGCCCAAGGGACCTCCAAAACTAGGAGCCAGCATTAATTCCCATCCTCCCTCACTATTGGCTTTGCTGACGGGAGTCACAGGCCAGAACATCTGGAGGACCACAAGCTGATTACCCCTGCTTTACGTAGTGCCACATGTCAATAGGTTATGGCACACATACAGCTCTCTAGCATGTGCACTTCATTGTTAGGGGGCTTTGCATCTCTAGCAAACACGCTGGATCGAACACTGCTGTACCCACAATGCCACCAAAAAAGTAAACAAGTTGTACCCTTGGAGTTAGAGCTTTCCCATCCACCACCTTAGAGTTCAATCCATGTGGGTCCTGGTCAATTGAAAAATCTCCCTTTCCACCCACCACACACATTTGCATGTAAGCATACAGGACATGTACCTGACAGAAGAAGGCCCATCATCCATGAAGCAGCTACCCCAAGAGCCCAACCATTCTCCTGTGATTCTGTCAAAAGCCTGGATTCTCGCATTGGCTCTATCAGCAACCCATACCTATTGCACACAAAGAAACTGTTCTAAGACCATTCATAAAAACCAGCTCTGCATATATACCAGAATACTTAATATCAAATGAGGAGCAAAATGTTCTCAACCTGAACAGGTTGGTATGACATATTTAGCTCATCACCATACTCCATTCCTGGCAAGAATCAATTCTGCCTTTTTATCAATCAAGAACACACAGCATTTTCATTTACTGAGGCATTCTCAATTTGCTCAGTGAGATAATAATGATGATTTATTACATTTCTGTACCACCCATGGCCGGTTTACAAAATATTAAAACATTAAAAATGATATTAAAAAATTAAAAACATAAAAACACACAACAGGCAACATACATCCAAGAACAACTTGGAGCAATGGGCCATTAGGATATTAGGACTGTTTTTACTTGTTTTATCTCCTTGGTTGTTTTCCTGCTGATTGTATGGTATTGCTGTATTTTTATCTTGCTGTGAACCACCCTTGGATTTAGAAAGTGACGGGTGGCATATAAATATAGATGACATCCATCCATACCTCTTCCCTGCTCAGTCTTGCATTTCCATCTGCATTTATGACACTTGTACCTTGTTAAACTCAATAGGTTCAAAAACGTGGTGATCAAAAACGTCCCTCCACTCCCGGCCCCCCAGCACCCAACATTAAAAAAAAAAAAAAGCTGGCTGAGAATGAGGGGAATTGCAGCCGAACACATCTAGAGGGTGCCAGGCTGGGGAAGGATGGAATACAACTTTAATTTCAAAGACATATTTCAGGATCAGGGTATTAAGAGATTATATGAAATGACAACAAAACTATTGCTGCTACTTTACCCTTCCGACAGAATCCACTGTTACACTGTGTGGAATCTTGAACTGTGTAGGACCAGAACCATTTTCCCCATACAGCCATAAAGTCTTTAAATCTGTGAGTAGAAAGTAGTAGGTCAAACATTTTACACTGCTATGTGTTTGTAATAAAACATCAGAATTAAAACTAGGTAACTCTATTGACATAATATTTATAGCAATTCCAAAAGTGGTGTAAGTTTAACATCAGCATTGTTCTTCTCGAGATCTGTAGGACATCTATCATGTCTAGCCTGCAATTCAAACGAGGTTGATATGGTGTACATCATATTCATTTTATTGTAGGTTAGCTACTAGATCATAACATAATGCTCCTGGACAAAACTGTGAAGATGGCCTAACATTAGGAAAAAATAATAATGCATTTCTGTGCTATTAAAAAAACACACCAAGTAATATTTCACCTACAAGCATTGACCCACATAACATAATCTAGCTTTCTGTTGAGTACTCTTCCTTGCAGTATAGTGGCATAACTGTCACACTAGAAGTTTAGTCAGAATTCTGACCTTTATTGAAAGATACATTTTAATGCTTCAGACTAATCTTCTTCAAGTTGTGGAAGTTTATGGTGCCATAAAGAAGACATTAATTGAATTCTATAAAGTATAGTATAAACAGCTAACCTGTTGATAATTCTGCATCAATATAGTCATATTTAGAAGATTATGCCTGAGGACAAAAGAAGGGGTGGCAGACGGTAGAAGGACAAAACCTCAAACAAAGGTAGCATTTGATATGGAACAACTAAATCAAATGCTACAATCATGCAACTGCACAGCATGAGAGTTGAAGCATGTGTATTAAACCACTAGGGTGCTACATACCAAAAACATCAGGAAAAACAGGGTAAACAAATCAACACAGTATGTTATGCTATAAACTGCACTGATAATAATTCAGGAGTTATAGATACAGGTTGCAACAAGGTGGATCACACATTGAACATTGGAAATTAAAGTAGGAGTCTATGAATGAACTGTTAAAACTGTATGTATCATAAGAAAGTTGAAAATGGAAAGTAGCAAGTTACAAACAATGGTGAATTACAGGAATCCGGTTTTACTCTTGTTTTGCCCTAAGACAGCTTCTTCAGAAAAACACTACTTCATATATACGATTTTGTAGACTGGAAAACTTAACATACTGTATTTCTTCAATTCTAAGATGGCATCGATTGTAAGACACACACTAATTTCAGTACCACCAACAGAAAAAAAAAGCTTTGATTCTAAGAAATAATAAACACACCCGCGATTCTAAGATGCACCCCATTTTTAGAGATGTTTATATGGGGGGAAAAGCGTGTCTTAGAATCAAAGAAATACAGTAATATGATATAAATCCCCAATTGAGGTCACACAGTTCCAATATATACATCAAACATTTGAAAATAGGGGCAATGTAAATAACAACTTCAACAATTTCCACAAACTCACTACCACTACGTGAGCATATGCCATGGGAATGAAGACAAGACAAATCTTTCAAGACATTTTTCTGTCCCCAAACATTGCTATTTCCCATTTTCAACTTTGTTATGATACATGCATTTTTCTAACTGTTACTTCATAGTCTCCTATTTATTTTCCAATGTTCAATGTGTGGTTCACCTTGTTGCAACAAGTATCTCTTACCCCTGAATTGTTATCATTGCAGTTTATAGCATAATATACCATTTTGGTTTGTTTGCCCCTTTTTTCTGTTTTGCTATGTAGCACACTAATTGTTTAATACACACGCTTCAATTCTCATGCCGTGCAGTTGCATGCTTTATGGAATTTGATTTAGATGGTCTAAGGACACATCTACAAGCCTGTGAGAATGCTTGGATTTATGTACACATAAACAGGGCCTTTTTGTGTTTAAATCCAACTAGCCCGACTTAATGGAGTTATAGATTTGGTAATTTTATTCATTTATTTATTTATTTATTACATTTTTATACCGCCTAATAGCCGAAGCTCTCTGGGCGGTTCACAAAAATTAAAACCACAGTAAAACACCCAACAGTTTAAAACACAATTAATTAGCACCCAAAAATATCTAATAGGCCAAGCAATAAACTGCAATAGAATTAGAAACAAGAATGCCAATTGACTCATGATCAATGAGAACCTGAACAATATGAATAGTGCAATTCCCCCACCTCTTTTTAAATATCTTGTCCTCTATAAAGACCTGAATTGTGAAATTCTGCAGTGGTTTGAAATGCTGCACATAACAGAAGTCTTCTTATATGCATGTTTGAAGGGTAAAACAAAATGGACGAGAGAAAAGACCTGAAGAAATGCTAGACAAATAAGTGAGATGTAATAGAAGCCACATGACTCGTGCCAATGGGCTGTATATCACAGAGAAAGCCACTAGAGAATTAAAAATCAAAGCCAGTTTGAAAGTGTTGTCTATAGGCCTTTTATGTTGCTTACCTGGCGTCAATTTGAGTAGGCGGTTGTTCATCCCTCCATCACCGTCCACAATGTAGATGTCTCCTGTTTGTTCAACATAAATGTCTGCTGGCTGGTCAAACTGCAGGGGGTTTGTACTGGAACCTGCTTTACCTGGAGTACCTATGATCTGAAGAAGTTGGCCTGCAGGACTGTATTGTTTAACTGTGTGTCCATACTTGCCTATATTAAAGAAGAGGCAGAGACTTCTCGATAAGACCACATTTTCTCTGTGAAGGCTGCTATTTAAATAAGAGTGAGATTGTGTAGAACTGGGCAGAAACTGGAGGGGGCATTTACAAGATTTACAGCTCCTAAATGCTTTCCATGGCACTCAATTTTTGCTCCTGTTCCTCATCCGACTGCCCCCTGCCCTCTCAACAAGCATCTCTCTTCCTTCTAAAATCACCTAAATTTGTACAAACTACAAGATTTGCACAGGTACAGAACTGTAGCCTTTGGGATGGACTGATGGTGACTGTGAAGAAATGTCATGTATATAACTGTTGTTGTTCTGTAAATGCTCTGCAAGACTACAATGTATCTGTGTAGGTCTGGGGCTTAGTGTTGTTGTGCTGAAGGCCTGTTTTAGTAGTAGCTGCTTGGTGATATTCCAAATGAGGAGTGAGAGTATTTGAGTATTTATAGATGGGGCCTAGATCAGGTGAATTCAATTTTGATTGTCCGGGGATTCTAGCTAGATGGAAAAGAGCAGTTGGGAAATGATAGTTAAGGAGTGGACATTTAGGGACTAAGAGAATCTATCAGTAGTTAGTCAGGGAGAAGGTCTGCCCGTTGGTGGGTTGTGTTATAGAAGGACTAGGAGAAAGCTGAGGAGAAAGTGAATAGCCAAGGTCTGAATTTTAAGCTTCCTTCTCTGTGAGATAACCATACATGGCTGGTGAAGTTCAGGTCTATGGAGCAGGTGGCTGTGTTATGCCAGGAGGCTATGATCTTGCCAGAAGAAAGTTACAGGAGCAGGTAGTAAAATCCCAGATAAATTGTCCAAGCAGTTATAAATACAACAGGAGCAGCTTCGGGAGTCAGAGGAAGACTATACCCAGAACTGGACCTGGTTGTGAGTACATTTGGCTAGGGTGGAGGTTTAGGGGATTTGGGCTGACATAAAAGAAGTCATTAAGAGTAGTAGCAACAGTGTCTCTTCAGTCCTTAACTGACAGTAAGCAATCTTTTGAAAATCCCAAAGTAAATATCCCTTTAACAAACAACTTAATAGTTCATCCTGACTTTTGTGATGGTGCCTATCTCTTGTGTATCTCTTATACTAGGAAGTTTTAAAGTATTGTAAGATAATTGGTGACAGCTGAAAAGGATCAGCTTGTGGAACTCTGGGTTATAGTGGCAAAATGTTCCTTAGGCCCTGAAATATAAGTATTTGCTAAGAATAAGATAACCTAGTGAAGAAGTAGTTAACCCAGTGGGATAACCCAGTGAAGAAGCAGTTTTCCTATAGGTGGTGGCAATCCTGAAGAAAAAGCCCCCCATAGTGGCCAACAGAAACCAGGTCAGTTTCCATTCAAGAGCACCATGCAAGCTGCATGATCCGGAGTACTGAATTCTGATTAATGAGGCATTTAACAACATTTCAACAAGAATTAATTTCCAAGTCTAAAAGGACCAGGTGGTAGCTTTGTTAGTTGTAATGGTCTGCAGAGCAAGTCGGAAAACCTCTAAGCCTAAAATCATTTTTTTAAAAATATGAATGCAGCAGGTGCTTTGTCTGTCTAAACATTCATAGGATTGCACCTTGAAACAATCAAATGGATATCACCACAGGAACCTTCAAGAGGAATGGTTGCTATCACTCAGAGAATAAGGATGCTATCTCATTGAGTCCTGGGAAAGGAAGGAGAATTGGTTAGGACTCTGTGGCCCAGTTCACACATAATGAGAACCTACCATGGGGGAATTTCTCCGCAGGCCTCTCGTTGTGGCAATGGTGGCCATTCTGAATATTCAGGCGCATTTGGGGGGTGATGTAGATTCTCATTACATGTAAACCTGGTGATGGTGGGTTGTTGGTGTGGTTGACAAACCACCCACAACCCTAAAACAGCCCGTGGGTTTTGAGCGGCTTGTCAAACACCCCAGCAATCCATTCTTACCAAGTTCACACATAATGAGAAGCCATGGTGGTTTGGACTGCCAACCTGGCTCCCATGGGTGTCACCATGGTGGGCTGTGGTGATCCTGCAAACCAGGTCTATGAATATCCCTGCTGTGAGAACTTAGATTGCCAAACCAATTCATTGCCAAACCAAGTTGGCAACAAGAGACAAGTTGCCAAACCAATTTGTTGGGTTTTTGAAGACTCACATTACTCAACTGATTGTTGATGGTGCTTTTTCTATGTTGAGATCTTAATAGCAATACAGACTTTTCGGTTGGTTGATTAAAAATCTTGAATTGTTGAAATATTGGTATCTTCAAATGGATGTTAGCGATGCATTTTTATGTTGTATATTGTGTATATTGAACACAATTTCCCTAGTGGAAAGGCAGCATCTAAATCGGGGGTAGGCAGTTTGCAACCCTCCAGATGTTTTGGCCTACAACTCCCATCATCCCTCACCATTAGCTATGTTGGCTAGGGCTACATACCAGTTCCAACATCTGTGATCCACACTGAACTCATGTTGGGTGTATTCAATGCAAAGATACCATGGGGCATTTCAATGGTAGTAATGTTCCATGCTTGTAAGAAATAGCCATCCTCAGAATACACTATGACCTTGGGCACTTTATCATCACCTCTCTGAAGGGACACAAACATAACAGAAGAAAACCAGTGAGGGAAATCCTCAGCATTTTTCACTACAGATCCTTATAGCATCCACAATAGATGTTCATAACAACTCCTATGAGCTTGACCAAGTACTATTATTTCCAATCCATAGAGAAGAAGGAGAGAGGCAAAGTGTCTAGCTACCATGGAGAGAAACCTCTGATTACTGCGTTATGCAGATATGTAATAAGCAAAAAGGCTAGTAAAACCAAGGAGACACTTGAAAGCCAATCTTGGCAGTAAACCAGAATAAAAATAAATAGTATCTGAGTTATCAAGCTATCAATATAATAGATATCAGTCCTAGTTTTTGTTATGCTTAAGAACAGAACTGCCTTGCTAGAATCATGTTGACAGAGATTAACAGACACCTCTCAAAAACCCACAAGAAAGCTAGTTTATGATTCTGGCTTACTTGGGAGCAATAAACCAAGATCCCAGATTCAGGCTATATAAAGACCCCATTTCTGATTAATTTTACCCAACTGTGTGAAGGGATGAGAATTATGTTCATTAACAGTAATCTTATCATTATCTAACATTGGCTCAGTTCAGACAACACATTAGTCAATGCAGTGTGAAAATTCCACTCAACGGTTGAGTTTTTAGAGGGAACTCCCCACACATCATGTTCTACTCCACCATTGTGTGACTGTGGGCTACCATGGAGTTGAGTAAAATACATCATGATGTTTGATTAACAGTTCCTCCCCTCTCTCTCTTCCCCCGATCCTCCGGATGATATCCCATGAACCATTGCTGCGAAAAAAAACAATCCTGGCGGCTCTCCCTCCTTTTGCCGCTCTTGCTAGAGAACTCTGTAGTCAGTGGGAAACATCAACTCAACATAATGGAAAACTCCGCGGAGCCTGCCACGCAACACAATGGCTGCGCAGGAACTCTCCTCTCCACAGCGTGGATATTCTGCATGGAGTGTTTTCCCAAAAAAACCCTCCACCATTGTGTGGAGTTTTCCTGCCAGACAACACATTTCTTAACAGTGGTATAAAAACTCCACTGTGGAGTTCTAAAATCACGGTTAAGAAACGTGTTGTCTGAACTGAGCCATTGTCTATCTAACATTATCTATTATCTATCTAATCTTGGGCTCGTCTACATAGGGGATTTACCCCGGAGTAGCTTTGGAGTGGCGGCAGATGATCTACATGATGCAGCCGCCACTCCGAAGGGATCCAGGGGCAAAGCCCCAAAGCTCTGCGCTAAAAAAGACAGGTACTTAACCCGACTTTTAAAGGTTGGAGCCAGGCTCCACGCCTCTGCAGAGCCTTTTTAAGGGGGGAGGATTAAAAGGGGTGTTGGAAGGGGGTGGACAGGGAGCTCCAGGCTCCACACAGTAAATAAATACATTTTAAAGATATGGGGTGGGTGGGAGGAGAGGAACAGGACAGCCGGCCCTCCTCCCTCTGAACTTGCTCTGGTTGCCCAGTTCCTCCCCCTTTTTAATTTTTAATCTGTAGATGCGAACCTTCGCATCTACAGATTAATTTTTTAAAAATGGCGGGGGGAAGGAACGGGGCAGCCAGACAAGCTCAGAGGGAGGAGAGCCAACTGCCCTGTTCCTCCCCTCTCCTTGGTTCTGCCAGTGGCAACTCCAAATTGCCGCTCCTTCCCATGCAGATGCTGGGAAGGAGTGCCAATTCAGGAGCCCAGGGCCTCAGGATACATACCTGAGGCCATCAAGACGGGGGCCTTGTCTATCTAACTGGAACAATGGCTGCGTCCTTTCTGGGTAGCTCTTGGCACTCTACAAAAATTTTCATTGTTTTCAAGAATCCCCATGCTACATTTCCCTTTAAATAGTAGGTTATTCATCAGTCAAGAACATGCACCCACACTGGAAGGAAGCCATGCAAATGTCTGCTTCCCACAAAGAAGCTCTTTTCAACACAGGAACACATATCTCTCTCTCTCCTTACACATGCTCGATTTAGAAGTGTGAGCTTCCACTGGTATTCTGTGCAAGTTTTGCCAGATTAGTAGCTGTAAAAAATGGAATCTGCTGACAACCAGAGTTACAGATTTGATCCCTCTACTAGTCAGGACAGAAGAATGTTGTCTTTTCTTACCTGTCCCACATAAACTAATCCATTGATTTCATCAACAGCCACACAAAATGTTTGACCAGTTATTCCTTCTGGAAATTTAGGCCAATTTACATCAAGCTTGTAGAGTGGCTTCTCTATCCTCCAGACAGCATAAAAAGTCAATTGGTTCATCACCTTAAAAATAAATTGTGAAAGTAATACTGCTAAATGGGCCATTGCTAGAGAGAAGCATTTATTATGTAACTGTTACATTTTTATGTCATCCTTCCTCTAAGGCAGTCTTCCCCAACCTGGAGCCTTCTATGATACAACTCCCACCATCCCCAGCCAGCATGGGCAATGACACCACCACTGAGAAGGCCCTGTCTCTGGCCACTTCCCACCTCACCTATAGATATGTTCCTTGACAAAGGGTGGTGGTAAAGACCATTCTCAACTGGTGACCTCTAGCCCCACTATAGTACTTGTTTTTAATCTTTTGTTAATAATTTGTAATATGCAGTTTATGTGTTTGTATTGTGTATATATATATATATATATATATATATATATATATATATATGTTTTTATTATGAAAAGGAGATATGGTGTAGTGTTCTTTTAAGATAAAGTATGTCTCAGCACAGCTGAACTGTATTTAAGTAATCAAGGTTTGGGGATTAATCACTTCCTTGCATTCAGAGCATGCTGCTGTTTGTCTGAAATAAACATTGTTTGTTTGCCATGCAGGAGCCTCGATTGCTTTGGACTCTGCTCCACAAATGCCTCGTAACAACCCGACATTACACTAGCTGTAGTTTTTTGCATCAACTGAAGCCTCCCAACAGTTTTCAAAAGCAACCCCAATGCAATGTGTTACTTTAAGCAAAATGGGTTGAAGAGCAAGAAGGAAAGTGGAGGAATAAATAGACAGCTCTTACAATGAGGGAGGTGCAGCACCCCAAAGATCCGTATTGAGATTGGTGCTTTTTAACATCTTCATAAATTATCTAGAGACGAGCAGTGTGGAGGTCAACAAAAAGGATTATGAAGAGCTCCAAAAAGATACCTTAAAAATGGATGACTACACAAGGAAAGGACAAATGCAGTTCGATTTAAGTAAGTGTAAAACGACACACACTGGGGAAAAAACTCCTGTCCACATATAATCTGATAGGGACTGAATTGACAGTAACTAATCAGGAAAACAATCTTGGGGTTACGGTGGACAGATCGATGTAAGCGTCAACCCAGCTTTGGGGGGGGGGGCGGGCGGGCGGGGAATGCAAATTCCATCCTAGGGATCATTTGGAAAGGGACCAAAAATAAAACTACCAACATCATGATGCATTAACACAAATCTACAGTATGACTATACTTGGCATACTGCATACATCTCCAAATACTGTATCTCAAAAAAATGTACTGTAGAGCTGGAAATCAGAATGATCAAAGAGAAGGAGCAACTCGCCATGAAGAAAAGATACAATGTTTGGGGCTTTCTAGTTTAGTAAGGTGGCAACATGGCTAAAATTATGCACAGTGTGGAGGAAGCGGACAGGGTGAAGTTTTTCTCAGAGTGGGAAAGGGAAAAATTGTCCCTTTTCCCTCCCTCTATAGTACAGTGTGGGGCACTTTTCTCAACACAACTCTTCCCCAGCCTTGATTCCTGCCCCCTGCCATTCCAAGGTACTTCAGAGAGTTGGAAGGTACATTGGAGGTCATCTAGTCCAACTCTCTGCTCAATGCAAGATCAGTCCGGGGCTTGGGTAGGAGAATTTCATCTCTTTCCCTGCCTTCTATCTTTCTTTCTTTTTGTCTTTTGTACTGACATTCCAGAATTCCACATCTCAATGACAGATTCACTCATACAAACTGCCTGGCCATAGTCAGGTGACTAGGGTGACCATATGAAAAAGAGGACAGGGCTCCTGTATCTTTAACAGTTGTATTGAAAAGGGAATTTCAGCAGCTGTCATTTGTATATATGGGGAACCTGGTGAAATTCCCTCTTCATTACAGCAGTTAAAGCTGCAGGAGCTATACTAGAGTGACCAGATTTATTTATTTATTTATTTATTTATTACATTTCTATACTGCCCAATAGCCGAAGCTCTCTGGGCGGTTCACAAAAATTAAAACCATAGTAAGACAACCAACAGGTTAAAAGCACAAATACACAATACAATATAAAAAGCACAACCAAAATAAAAACCACGCAGCAAAATTGATATAAAATTAAAATACAGAGTTAAAACAGTAAAACTTAAATTTAAGTTAAAATGAAGTGTTAAAATACTGAGAGAATAAAAAGGTCTTCAGCTGGCGATGAAAGGAGTACAGTGTAGGTGCCAGGCGGACCTCTCTGGGGAGCTCATTCCACAACCGGGGTGCCACAGCGGAGAAAGCCCTCCTCCAGATTTAAAAGAGGGCAGGGCACCTGCAGCTTTAACTGCTGTAATGAAGAGGGAATTTCACCAGGTTCCCTCCCCATATATACAAATGACACTTGCTGAAATTTCCTTTTTCAATACAACTGTTAAAGATACAGGAGCCCTGTCCTCCTTTTCATATTGTCACCCTACAGGTGACCATTAGCCAGTCCGTGTCTCTAAGCCTCGCCTACCTCACAGGGCTGTTGTGACTATAATAGGTGTGTGTGTGTGTGTGTGCGCGTGCCGCCTTCAGCTCTTTGCAGGAAGAACGGACCCAAAGTGGAACAAGGTAGCATTGTTGCAAAAGCGTACGCGAAGCCCTTTGAACATTCGAAAGCGCCACTTCAAGCAAGCAAGCAAGCAAACAAACGCCAATTGTTGCTCCGGCTGCCGACCCTACCCTGTAAAGAGCTAGCAGCAGCAAAAGCGAACCAGCCCCTCCGAGGCCCGCAAGCCACCGCAGTCGGAGACGTCGACCGATCCCCATCGAGAAGCACCGCAGCGACCCGCTCTTGGGATGGGCACGACACACCTCTCGGCGTGCGCATGCTCATCCCGCAGGAACGCAAGGTTAGAGCAAGGCTTCCTGGGAGATCGAGTTCTCTCTTTCCTCCAGAGCAAGCCACAGCGTGGGCTCAAGGACTACAACTCCCACAGAGTCGTGTCGTGCCAAAGAGGTCCAGGTTTAGTATCGGGAGGCCGACTGTGAGCAGGGCCCGGTGGCTTCTGCTCTTGACCAACTTCGGAGGTTTCCTTAATCCTTCCCGGGACAAGCCAAGACAAAGCCAGGGTTAGAAGTGGAAGGTAGGTAGGGCGAAGTGTTGGTTCGCTGTGTCTGTTCTCGGCTCCTCTCTCCCACTCTGGTTGCATAAGGATTGATCATTGTTATTAGCAATGGATCGCCAATTTATTTGAGCTTTTATGAGGTTTTGCTTGCTGGGTTTAGCTGATTAACAGTGCAGTCTTATGCATGTCTACTCATAAGTAAAGCCCATTAGATTCAATCGGCCTTACTCCCTGGTATTGTAGTTTAAGAGCGCAATCCTATGCATGTTTAGACAGAAAAAAGCGTGGCTAGCTGGGGAATGAGAGAAGTTGTAGGACTTTTTTAAAAAAAACAAATAAACCAGAAACATGCATAGGTTCTCGCCTTAATTGTATAGCGCTAGCCGTGTTGTTTTCTTATAAAGTTGCATATGCAAAAGTAAATAAATAAATAAATAAATAGATCCTTGCTCCCAGGGAGTTTACAATATAATATAGAGAAAATGCCGAGGGAGAGATGACTGGGGATAAGAGGAGTTAATTTAGTTACACGTGGCTTGTCTTAACTGAAGAATAAAGCCTGTATTTATGTATGCAAAACAGAGTGAGCTATTTGGTGGGTGGAAAGAAGGTGGGGGAGTCAATAAGTGGCAACAAACTTATTTAAAAATTGCACCATTCTTGACCAGATACAAAAGAGACAGGGCTCCTGCAGCTTTAACTGTTGTGATGAAGAGGGAATTTCACCAGGTGCTGCATGTATACAAATGACACCTGCTGAAATTCCCTTTTCTATGCAACTGTTAAAGATACAGGAGCCCCACCCTCCTTTCTATCTTAAAAGCAGAGTATTATTAAATCTAACTAGCCTGTTCCAAAGTTTGTGACAGGTTGCTACCTGTTTTAAAAGCTAATAAATAGCTATCAAAACAATTAAACCAAAACAATTAATTCAATGCTTGAAGACAATGGACAGACCTTGGTCATAAGGCCACTATCATAATTCTGCTATGCCAAAATTAGCAGCTAAAGCCTTCCTAAGAAGCATATGAACAAAATATTGGTCTGTTGAGCACCTGCCTAATCACACGAAACTTAAAAGAGCTTCCTTAATTTCAGTAGAGAGGTGTATTGAGAAATCCTCAGGAAAGGCTCTGTTTCACCCTGATGTGGTGCCCTCCAAAGGGTCAGTGGTTGGGGACGATTGGAGTTGTAGTCCAGAACATTTGGAAGGGCACCATGTCAGAGAAAGTTGTGCTAGAAGATGGCACCCTGAGAGCTGTGCTAGAAGACCTGCATCTATTGCTTTTAAATTATATATTGTTTTAACTTGGATTATGGTTTAATTTGTTTTTAACTGTGTATATTTATTGTTTTATACTGTATGTTTTTATCTGTACGCCGCCCTGAGATCTTAGTGATGTAGGGCGGGATATAAATATTTTAAATAAATAAATAAGACCTGGTGTGGGGGTTACAAAGGGAGAAGGGGTCTTTGAGGTATGCCGTTACTCTGCTAGTTAAGGGCTCTTCAGTCAGTATCTTTAACGTAGATTTTTAATGAAAAAAATTAAGGTGCACTTGATGAACTTCTTATTGAAGTCCTATCTACTGTCAACAAGGATACAAATAGGATGAAAGCACTTGCATGAGTGCAGGCTTATCTAGTCTCCAGCGAGCATGGTACAAATCCAGCACTCTGCTCACTACACCACACTACTTTTGTTGTGCTCACTTGTGGGAAACATGGCATAACACTGCCATTAGTGGCCCAATAGAGGTGAGAGAAAGTGGTCGACGAGGGTTGCCACATTTTCTGGAAGGATTGCTTCTGTACTTTTAACAACAACCTGACTTACGGAAATGAGACTTGGCTGCTATTTGAAAGCGTGTGAGCAGAACAAAAAGTGTCAGTAGCTCTAACCAGCAAAGGGACCTGGGCAGGTCTTAGTAGCCAGTGTGGTTACTAAATTGTTGGACTGGGACTTGGGAGATCCATATTCTAGTCTCCACTTGGCCTTGAAATTCACTGGGTGACCTTGGGCCGGTCACTGACTCAGCCTAACCTCACAGGGTTGTTGCTGTGAGGATAAAATGGAGAAGAGTAGGAGGATTGTGTATCTTCTCTTGTGCTCTTTGAAGAGGAAAAAGGCACTAAACTTAACAACAACAACAACAACTGATAGTTGGACGCCCTTGCTGGCGCAGGCATGAACTTCCTGGGACCCTTGGGAGAATAAGCAACATGTGCTGATTTGGCCGAAGAATTATGGAGAAGTATGAGATTGTGACTCCAGGAACTGGGAGCAGGAGAACTTCTATTGATTTACCTGCCATAGGAGACAAAAAAAGCCCAGTAGAACATAAGAAAGACACAGGAAAGATGACTCCACCTGATCAATCACAGAAAATTATTGATCTTCTGAGTAAGAAGATGGATGAGATAGGAGCCAAGATAGAGAAGCAACTCAAAGGAATGAAGGAGGAGATCAGAGGAACAAAAGAGGAACTGATGCAAGGGATCAAGAAGATGGACAATGTTTTGAAATGAGACAGGGAAGATCCAGGCAGTCACAGTGCCAACTACCTATTTGCCGTTATTCACCTTCATACCTTCCATATTTTTCTCTCTCTACCTTTTATATACTTGTGAACCTATAGCCTCTTACTTTATATCACATTGGGTCAGTTCGCACAATCAACAGCCTACTGCGGGTTGCTTAAGCCATGGTAAGCTGTGGCGTATGCTGGTACATACTGGCCAGCATTTTGCATGTTCAATCTCTGACCATGGGTTGTCATGGCATGCAATAACTGTATGTGCACTTCTCTCTTTTAGGATAGGGAATGGAAAACTGTGTTCCTCAATGGATTATATTCCATGTCTGTCCTTCTTAGAGCAGTCCCATTGAAATGAGTGGGACTTAAACATTGAATATAACCCAAAGAGTGGGCTGTGATGTTTCAGGTTGTCTGCCAACAGGGCTCATCCCCACCCCATGTTAGATGTAGATCCCAACTCAAAACTGGAAGCCAGGAGTGCCTGCAGTGTTTTTTAAATATCTGCACCCATCACAAGGCAGAATGGCAGGCTGGGTCATGTCATCCCACTCCTAGATTGGGTGGCTGCTCTTCCAGAGCTATGAAGATGTAGAGTCCGCACATAGCCCTGAATTACCTGTGACTTGCAAGGACCAGTCCAAGCGGTGTTTGAGAAGGAGGAGATGCAGCTGATGCACTAAGCTGGATGGGAGGGGACCTGCTGGACTGTTTCCAATTTTTGCTACAATATGAGGCAGAAACAGTGGGTGGGATTCCCATCAAAAGCTAAAGTAGCCCCCAGCAAAAAGTGACCAGGGAAGGTCAGGGGCAGGGGAAGGATCATTCCTACTGTTATAGGTTGAAACTGCAGCCTACAGACACACACACACACACACACACACACACACATTGGAGAAAGCGAGCCCTCATTGAAGATAGTGGACTCTCATCCTTCGGAGTGCAGGAAGAGAAGGGAAACCCTGTGAGGGAGTGAAAAAACAAGCTGAAAACGTCCTTCCCCAGGGCTTATTCAACAAGGTTTTTTGCTCAATGAAATCAAAGGCTACGATTTCATGGAGCAGACAACTGCAAAAACCTAGTTGAATAAGCCCTGAGGAAGGACGTTTTTTGTCTGAAATGCATGGGCACCTTCATTAAACCCTTTTTTATACAAATAATATTTTGCAACATTAGCCTTGGTTCCGTCCCTGCCTTCGGCTTGTTTTGTCAATCCTTCGGAGTAAACCTGTGGAGGACAGTGCCACAAAGCCCCTCCCAGACAGTGACGCAAAAGAACTTTGACACACAGGAGAACCAATGATCATAAAACCCTGCATTACTCTGCCGTTCATGGGCTGCCATTGTACATGCTGTATGTTTTCTTTCTTTTTCCCCTCAATTAACTTATGAGCTCAATGCTTCTGTTTGCTTTTGGCAGAGATCATGGCCTTGAAGGAAATTTCTAGCAATAAATGCTTTGATGGGTTTCAGAAGGTGTTTGAGCATGACAGGTAAATATGTTATTTGTTTAAAGGGTTTTATATTGCTCTTCAACCCTGTTTTCAGGGTGATTTGCCTGACAATATAATCGTGATATAACACAATACAATACAATAGAATTCAGACAATACAACAGTAGAAGCAACACCTAAAACAATTGGACTCCAAAACTTTTAAGACTCTGAGAGAATAAAAGAAGTATTAGGTGGGGGCAGGGTTCAAAAGGACAATGCAAGCAGCAGGGAAAGTCTCCCTAGGAAGGAAAATCCACATGTGAGGAAGAGTAAATATATGGATTGAACCCAGACTTAGTTACACATTTGGTTTCCACTGAAATCAGTAGGGCTTCGTTTAGTCATGACCATTGTTTTCCATAATTTATGTATTTATCCATTACATTTCTATGTTGTCCAAATAGCCAAAGCTATCTGGGCAGTTCACAAAAACTAAAACTCTGAAATACAACATGATAAAACATAATGGCCCCGTTCAGAAGACACCTTTAACCATGGTGAATAAATCAAAAAGCCTTATTCACCATGGTTAAAGCTGTGGTTTAAGGTGTCTTCTGAATAAGTTTTCTGGCTTAACCACTGTGCTTAAAGCCATAGTTTAAGGTGTCTTCTGAATGGGCCCAATATGAAACCTTTAAAAGTTTAAAACTGAGTAAAACCTAGCAGCTGGGAAAGATTGAAAAACGGAAGAACATACATTTAAAACAAACTGAAGAACTAATGAGTTTACTCTTTCCTGCGATGGCAATACTCCACATTAAGCATTGTGTCCATTCCCTGAAAGAAGGCTCTTTGATCGAGTGGAGGCTTTTGTAAGTGGAAATATGAATGATGGGGAGAGGTGATTTTTGCAAACTCCCCCTTCTACAGTCCCTCATGCCGCCATGCACACCATTCCAAATGGTCCTCCAACCCTCTGGAGCAGATTTGAGGGGGTCAGAAGAAGGGGGGAATGCGAGAAAAACCACCTCCCCCACTCCCACTCACAGAAGCCTCCACAGAATCAAAGGGCCTTCCGTCAACCGAGGGATATCATTGGATGCAACCCTCAAGAATGTATGAAAAGAATTCATACAAAGACCATCAAATGCTTGCAGCGTTTTCTGAAGGTGTTCAGGCCTTGGTGTGGTTCCAGAGGAGGTTGCTGAGAGAGCATTTTTTCTGTTCTTTAACTTCGCTGACTGACTTCTGTAGTGCACATTTTGTTGTTCCAAATCCCTGTTGACTTACGTGGCGCCATCTTAGCCCTTATACTGTCCATTCAGGCTCTATGCTCCACCCCGCATGTGTCCTTTGCCCCATACTCAGATGCCCAGTTCAACCCTCTCTCATAATCTCCATCCTCTCTCAACCTCTGGCAATTCCTAGCTCCAATCGTTGGCTGCCACTGCATGAGTCCTTTTCATCAAAGCCATTTATTGTTGAATTAGTTTCACAGATTTCCTTGAAGGAACAAATCATCTAAAGCGCCTGGCTCAAGCATTGGTCTTTGGGAACACTGGTTTGAGTTTCTTATATTGCTCTGTGTTAATTGCATTTTGTTGTTTACAGTGTTGAGCTGAAATGCAAAATGAAGTTTGGAGTTTATTTGCCACCAAAGGCAGAAACTGAGAAATGTCCCATATTGTACTGGCTCTCAGGTAGGTAATTGTCAAAGTTACCTTTGAAAAGGATGTCACCAAAGGTGGCTAGAATTAATTTAGGGTATTTTTTTAGTCTGGTCTAAATAGGCCTTTTAATATTCTGCAAAATGTGGCTTGGATTAAAAGTGCTTTTTTTTTTTTTGCTTGTCATCTAGACAAATGTGGAAATCTTTAATGAAGAAGATTGTTTTGCTTATATGTTGTCAGCTGAGCCTTGATAGTTCGTGTATAAGCAGGTCTGGTAGTTTGAGGCACATCCATCCATGCAGAATGTTGTTAGGCATGACAGAATTTGACATCTGAAGAGGTACAGCTTTTTCAATAAGCCAGGTTTTAGTCCTTTTGGTTATGAAAGCAGGATATTTAAATACAGACAATGTCTTTAAAAGGCTCCACGGTTCAGGAGATATGGCTTCTCTGCCCAGCACTACTGAATATTCCTCTTTTGCAACTTTCTATCATTCTATGCTAACTTTGACACACAGTTATTGTTGATTTGTACGGCTGTTCCCTGCCTCTATAATATGCATAGCAAAAACATACATTTTTAATCCTGCTATTTGAAAAAAAGTACTTCACTAGTTTAGTCTGTCTGAGATATATTTTTGACAGTGACTTCAATTTCATTTTAAAATATGGAAAGTTGTATGTGTTTCTTAGTGCAGAAGTGCAACTCTGCAAAGGTACAATTTACATATCACAGCAGCAATTCCAGGGTTGTTTAATCCAGGATTTGTGGGGACACACTGCATACTTGTTTCTGCTGTTAATGAACAACTCTGGAACCTGGAAACTCTGGGTTGTTTATAGGTTAAGTAACCCAGAGTTAACCCGATAATTAGCCATGGTTACTGGGTTGTTGATTAAAAGCAGAAACAATATGCTTCTCTTGTCCCTGCAACATGGTGCCCTCCAGATGTTCTGGATTTCAACTACCATCGATCCCAGCTAATATGGTCAATGGTGAGCAGTGCTAGGAGTTGTAGTCTAAAAGATATGAAGGGCACTACATTGGAGAAGACTACTCTAGAAACTTGCTTGATGGAATGCTGATATTCTCCTGATCCTGCATTAGATGCTCCATCCCAATCTGGCCATGCAGATTTTCAGAGTCTTTGGTAATGAGGTATTAATGCATTTTTTCCTACATGAGGAAAATTTAATCCTTAATTTGGGACTAAAAATCCTTTTAATTTTGGGGTGAAACTAAGTTCATTGGCATGGTGTAACTATCTAGGACATGATTGGCATTGTTACTACTATTGCAATATTCTGCTGTCTTTTCAGGGTTAACATGCACGGAACAAAACTTCATAAGCAAAGCAGGCTTTCATCAAGCTGCAGCTGAACATGGCCTTGTGGTTGTTGCTCCAGATACCAGTCCTCGTAAGTGATGAATTGTGTTTGTCATTGTTTTTATGTAGCTGCTCATATCGCTATTAAATTAAACCAATGTTAGTCTTACTTAGATTAAGACCCATTGAAATTTAAGTCATAACTAACTTAAGTCCCATTCATTTCAATGGTGCTAAACAGCATATATTTGGGTTTTACCAGTAAAATTGGTCTTAGGAGCAGTCCTATTGGAGAAGGGGCCAATCAAAGATGGGAATGTACTGTAAATCTCACTGGCTCACATTCCAGTGTACAAAACTATGCCTGGTGTTGAGAATGTGGGAGACATTTTTTCCCCTCTCCCATAATACTAGAACCTGGGGTCATCCCATTAAGCCGATTGAGGGGAGATTCAGGACAGATAAAAGGAAGTACTTCTTCACACAGTGCATAGTTAAACTATGGAATTCACTACCACAAGATGTGATGGCCACCATTTGGATGGCTTTAAAACAGGGTTGGATAAATTCATGGAGGAGAAGGCTAGTCCTGATGGCTAAGTGCAACCTCCAGTATTAGAGGCAGTAAGCCTATATACACCACTTGCTGAGGAACATGGGTGCACCATGTCCTGCTTGTTGGCCACTCTGAACAGAGTACTGAACTAGATGGACCCTTGGTCTGATCCAGCATAGCTCTTTTTATGTTCCCTGTATTCCCAGGTTAGATGTTTTCCCAGTTGTTGGCCCCAGCAGTTGCTTGAGTGGGAAAGATCCAAGAGCTATGTGTACGTTTCCCCATGAATGCATCTCCTTACTGGGAAAATACATATGCACTGAATGTCAGCATTTTCTTGGACCACATGAAGCCAGACAACAACACTTTCAGTTGCACCCTCATTGTGCTATTCTTTTGGTAAAGCCCTTCTGAGTGTGCAAGGGTTTTCTGCTTGGCAGCTGGTTGGAAAAATATATTCCTGATTGCTGGGAAAACGTTATGCCCAGCCGAGAGAACCCATGTTTAAAAAATCCCCATTGAGAGCACAGAAAGGAGCACAGCCCTGAATGGCGATGATCAATGTAGGATTTCTTTCTGTGATAGGTGGATGCAATATTAAAGGAGAAGACGAGAGCTGGGATTTTGGTACCGGAGCTGGCTTTTATGTAGACGCCACTGAAGAACCGTGGAAAACAAACTATCGCATGTATTCTTACATAAAGGATGAGGTGAATTTCAGCTAGGTTAATGTAATTAAAATTCTCAATTGGATGTGTATAGTTGTCTTAATCTAACTATAGCGTGTAATATAATATGGGGATTCTTCAGCTCTCTTGCTCTGTGTGTGTGCGTGTGTGTGTGTGTCTGTCTATCTGTCTGTCTGTGTTCCTTATCCTTCTGTGTCTGATGGTCAGACACGTGTGAGTGTTTTTTCTGGACAGAGAATAAAAATTCTGACATTCCACCACCATGCCCATGAAGGAAGACTCTGTTTTGGTTTCCACATTTCATCTCCAAAAGAACAAGGCTTCTGTACATTTGTCTTGGTCTGTCCCTCCCCTTTTCTGTCCTCATCTTCTTCACTCGGTACTCTAGGGATGGGCAACGTGCGGCCTGTGGGCTGCATGCAGTTCCCTCCACCCCCAGTGTGGCCCCTCCCCAACTACTGCCCACCCTGAAAAAAGGTGACCAAGTGGTGTCTAAAACACCATGGAGCACAGAAAAGGTCACATGTAGCTTGTGTGCAAACTACATTTGACTCTTTTAGGACCCCATTGGTGCTACTCAGCCCTAAAACCTCCCAGAGAGCTTCAGCTATGGGGCGGTATATAAATGTAATAATAAAATAACAACAACAACTAATAAAGTCAAATATAGCTTCAAAATAGCGAGATTTGACCTTTTTGGTGCTCAGTAGTGCTCTGCTTGCCATTTTAAAAAAATATTATTTAAATTCATTTTTCAGAAGATGCAGCCCACAAAAGGAGGTGATTCGGGAATTGTGTGAAAATGGTCCCTGGACCTCCTAAACTTCCTTCCCCACCCCTGTGGTACCCCATAATATAATTCCTTATGATCTCTTACCATTTTACTTAAATTTTTGCTTCCAGAGGAAGCCAAATGGCCTGAGGGTAGATGATGCAGCCGCCTTGCTGAAAGTAAGCAGGACTACATCTGGTCAGGCCCTGAAAGGGAGATCTTCTGGGAGCCCCTCATGGTATCCTGTCTTGAGTTCCATGATGGAGGAAAGGTGGTGTATCAATGTATTCAATAAATGAAATAAAGTGTCGCCTTGAAGGGTGCAGGCTGTAGTCTTGCTCCTCAAACTGTCTACCTTCATATATTAGCAAAGTCCCCACGCAAAGGAGAAACATCCCCAAGCAAAGGAGGAAATTATTCATTCTTTCTCCATTTGTACCCAATACCAAACAAAGATAACTAGGTGAGCAGTATGTCAGCTCCTTTTAGTTATAGTGCCCAACAAAGCAATCTATAGAGATTAGGATAATTTAGCTGTTTTCACCCTATGCAGGTCAACATATGAATATGCTCATATATCTTTCCTTCCCACTGATGTCTTTCAGTTGCCTAAATTGATAAATGCCAATTTTCCAGTCGACTCTGGAAGGATGTCTATTTCAGGCCATTCAATGGGAGGCCATGGTGCTCTAATCCTTGCTCTGAAGAATCCTGGAAATTATAAAGTAAGATTCTGAAGTTTAAAGTATGTCAAATAATATAAAGGAATTAGATAATGAAGCTAGGAGAAATAATAACATTGGTATGAGAAATGCTCCTGAAAAAGTAAGAGATGGATAACTGCAAATTCTATGCGCTCTTACTTAGGAGTAAGACTTATTTAATTCAGTGGGACGTACATCTGAGTAAACATGCATATGATTGTGCTGGTAGTCTCCTTAATCAAGAATAGTGTTCTGAATCTTTACAATTAATGGTCGGTCAGTATTTAGTCCGCATTTTAAATATTTCCAAATTATTTTTTAAAGTGGGTAATTATTCTAGAGATATGTCGATAAGACTGTGATAAAAGGCTGACATTTTATGAGTATGTTAACAAAAATCAGAATTAATAAAATCCAATTCTATATACTGTGCCGGGAAAAGTTGACGTTGCATTGGTGTTGATTACAAAGAGGTCATCACAAATATTAAAAGAGCCTGTGTAATGTAGTGGATAGATTAAGTATTGGACCTAAATATTGTCACGAGTTTCTTGGAAATGGGCAAGTGCAGGATTGAGCCCAAGGGCCACCAGTTGCCTAACCCTGCACCAAAATATGACGCAACCTTGGCAAGTGAAGATATATTGATAGACCAGGACAAGAACAAATAAGTTGATTTACACTGCGCCCAGTTGTGCGCAGTGTAGTTAAGGACGGTCAGTAAAAGCGTTAAATGGAGTTACTGGGGGGAGGGTCAACCTAGCAGCCTAAAATGAAAAATATTTCAGCAATCTTTCTGAAACCCAGTACTGCCAGAAAGAAATGCTGGCTTTACATTCCCTGCGCGTTTCAGGGAGATTGCTGCAATATTGAGGGCTGGATGGGTTGAAATTGAAACCCGGGCCTGCTGCCGACGGTTTCAATTGAGCCCCTGGCTTCACCTAGAAGCAAGGCCGCAATTGCGGCCTTGCTTTCGGGTGGAGCCGGGCGCTCAATTGAAACCCGGGCCTGCCGCCAACAGACAAGGTGAAACCGGGGTGGGGTGGGGGGAGACTTACCTGGTCTGTCGGCAGCAGGCACGTAAGTGGGTTGGGGCTTACCTGGCAGGAGGTTTTTTTTTTCTTACCTGCTCCGTCATCGCAGTCCAACACCTTTGGAGGGCACCAGGTTGGGGAAGGGCTGCTCTAAACAAAAAAATAAGTAGGTGGCTCTAAGTTGTTCGTCATCAGTTTTCCACAACCCCACAGTCACCTCTGCATATCCTATTCTCCATCCTGTCCTCATGGTTTATCTGCTTTGGCAGAATGAGAATTTCACTGGTACTTTCTGCCTCCTTAGGGAGGATGTGGTGTTAAGGCTGGTGAGCCTTAACTCCCAATTTCCCCGCTTTTTGGTGCTTGGTGGAAAAGTGTACGTCCTTAACGTTGTTTTATAAACCGTAGGTTTTTTGTTTATTGATATAGATTATGTTTATGACCCAAAATCTTTGCTAACCATTTGATTAGACTCTTGCAAGAAGGTAATACTTATTTTAGATGGAGATTTCAGTGTTGTTATAAATATGAAAATGGGTAATCTATGTTACCTACATTACTTTCTGTCCAAAATATATCTCAGAGTTAGGGATGCTTAAATCCATAGGTTTCAATAGGCTTCTGCAGTTCATCCTATGCTGGATTGTGACTTCTGGCAATTTGCCAAAGTAAGAAATATATAGATTTTTTAATCCTAATGTAGGAGACTAAAAGTTTCCTTCCTTCCTTCATGAATCCTATTCTATGATAAACATGTTTTTAGTACAATCAGAATTGGTACACATAGTTTTGCAACGGATAGATTTAAGTGTGCACAATGTTCATGAACAGGTGAACTTTCATGCATAGGACAAGCAAGGCTTATACTGTTCTTCTTTTCTTATACCTGAGAAAAGTGGAGGGGGGGCGTGGAATAAGCAACTGTTTTTTACAACTTTACAAATGGCAGCTTTACAATTAAGTGTTTTTGAGGGAAATCTGAATGTAGATTTTAGCAGAGGAACTTTGTGTCGCTAATCTTAACATTTCTAAATAGTCTGTTTCAGCCTTTGCGCCAATCTGCAACCCAGTTCAGTGCCCATGGGGGAAAAAGGCTTTTAGTGGATACCTAGGATCGAATGTAACGGACTGGGAGGTATGTATTGGAAATGTCAGTGCAGTGTGACATAATAGAGAAGTTTTATAGTTTTAACCACAAGCATGGCCACCAAACTGCTTTTACCATTTTAAAGATATACAGGTGAGAACTGAACATTTTGAATGGCTAAATAGTAAGGGGAGAGCTGCTGCTGCCGCCAGAGAAAGTGAGTTAGGGCCCATTCAGAAGACACCTTAAACCTTGGCTCTAACCATGGTGGTTAAGCCAGAAAGACAGGCCGCGTTCCGAAGACACCTTAAACCATGGCGGTTAAGCCAGAAAGCCAGGCCACGTTCAGAAGACACCTTAAACCATGGCTCTAACCATGGTGGTTAAGCCAGAAAGCCAGGCCATGTTCAAAAGACACCTTAAACCATGGCTCTAACCATGGTGGTTAAGCCAGAAAGCCAGGCCGTGTTCAGAAGACACCTTAAACCATGGCGGTTAAGCCAGAAAGCCAGGCCGTGTTCAAAAGACACCTTAAACCATGGCTCTAACCATGGTGGTTAAGCCAGAAAGCCAGGCCGTGTTCAGAAGACACCTTAAACCATGGCTCTAACCATGGTGGTTAAGCCAGAAAGACAGGCCGCATTCCGAAGACACCTTAAACCATGGCGGTTAAGCCAGAAAGCCAGGCCACGTTCAGAAGACACCTTAAACCATGGCTCTAACCATGGTGGTTAAGCCAAAAAGCCAGGCCATGTTCCGAAGACACCTTAAACCATGGCTCTAACCATGGTGGTTAAGCCAGAAAGCCAGGCCACGTTCCGAAGGCACCTTAAACCATGGCGGTTAAGCCAGAAAGCCAGGCCGCGTTCAGAAGACACCTTAAACCATGGCTCTAACCATGGTGGTTAAGCCAAAAAGCCAGGCCACGTTCCGAAGACACCTTAAACCATGGCTCTAACCATGGTGGTTAAGCCAGAAAGCCAGGCCACGTTCCGAAGACACCTTAAACCATGGCTCTAACCATGGTGGTTAAGCCAGAAAGCCAGGCCACGTTCAGAAGACAACTTAAACCATGGCTCTAACCATGGTGGTTAAGCCAGAAAGCCAGGCCGTGTTCAGAAGACACCTTAAACCATGGCTCTAACCATGGTGGTTAAGCCAGAAAGCCATGCCACATTCAGAAGACACCTTAAACCACGGCTTTAACCATGGTGAATAAGGCTTTTTGCTTTATACACCATGGTTAAAGCCATGGTTTTTTTATTATTATTTATTTATTACATTTTTTTATACCGCCCAATAGCCAAAGCTCTCTGGGCGGTTCACAAAAATTAAAACCATTAAAAACATAATAAAACATCCAACAATCTAAAAACCCAAACCCAAACATGGTTTAAAGTGTCTCCTGAACACAGCCTGGCTTTCTGGCTTAATCACCGTGGTTAAAGCCATGGTTTAAGGCAGCCTTCCTCAACCTGGGGCGCTCCAGATGTGTTGGACTACAACTGGCTGGGGCATTCTGGGAGATGCAGTCCAACACATCTGGAGCGCCCCAGGTTGAGGCAGACTGGTTTAAGGTGTCTTCTGAATGGGGTCTTACACTTTCTTGAAACACTTGGGCGCTACAGGTCCACCAATGCCCAGTTAGTATGTGGTGGTAAATGCTTTATCCTTCTGTCTAGGAACACAGCGAGAGCCCCAGTGGTAGGCCAATTTGAAAGCAGCTTTTACTATTTCTGCTGGTCCTGGCTGGTAGTGAACGCCTCCTCCCATATGTACCTACCCGGACCTTAAGATCATCTACAGGGGCCCTTCTCCGTGAGCCCCTGCCAAAGGAAGTGAGGCAGGTGGCTACTAAGAGGAGGGCTTTCTCCGCTGTGGCACCCCGGTTGTGGAATGAGCTCCCCAGAGAGGTCCGCCTGGCGCCTACACTGTACTCCTTTCGTCGCCAGCTGAAGACCTTTTTATTCACTCAGTATTTTAACACTTAATTTTAACTTAAATTTAAATTATACTGTTTTAACTCTGTATTTTAACCTTATATCAATTTTGCTGCGTGGTTTTATCCTGGTTGTGCTTTTTATATTGTATTTTGTATTTGTATTTTTAACTTGTTGGTTGTTTTATGATGATTTTAATTTTTGTGAACCGCCCAGAGAGCTTCGGCTATTGGGCGGTATAAAAATGTAATAAATAAATAAAATATAAATATTTATTTATAAAATAAATAAATAAATAAAATAGTGGGAAGGAGCCTGCTCTGTTCTTGGGTCTTCCTAAACAGGCCGAAGGGAACTGAAAATACTTGTGTTCCTTCAGCAGAAAGAGAATCTTTATAGTAGCTATTAGGCTCCCATGTTATATTTTGAGCCTGGTCTGTATTATGTTCCAATTCCAGATTGTGTTTCAATTGTAAATTGCATAAGTGCTTGGCCCTTTCTGTGGGTCATTCTTTTCCTGATCATTTCAAACCGTAACAGCCTGCTGCTATTTTTAGCAGTGAATGTACCTTTATCTGTTGCAGGCATACGATGCCACACACGTTGTGAAGTCTTACCAAGGCTCCCCTTTGGATATTCTAATTGATCAAGGCAAAGACGATCAGTTTCTTTCAGTAGGGCAGTTGCTGCCTGATAATTTCATTGCTGCCTGCACAGAGCGTAAAATCCCAGTGGTCTTCAGATTGCAGCAGGTAATGGCCGAAACGTGTGTGTGTGTGTGATACTTAAATCTCAGTAGGTAATGGTGGCTTTCCCCTCCCTCTTCTGAGGGAAAGTATAGGCAACATCTTAATTGTTTCATGTATATCTGTATTAATGCCCTTTAACAAAACAAAATCACAAGTCCACAGACATTTCTTTTTTAAAAAGTTCAACATAAATCAGTTAAACAATCTGAAACACTTAGGGAGCGATCCTATGGCCCCTAGACAGCATCTGGGGTGGTGGGCATACGATACTTCAGATTTTGGAATCCAAGATCTGCCCTCTGCCCTCTCTCCCTTGCAGTCAGTGCGGAAAGAACCGCTCCGTCTCTTTCTCTGATAATCTCTTACAATGAATGTTTTGTGTATATTTGATCTGAGACCAAGGGCCAAGAAAGTTCCTTCTGTATTTTTGCTGTAAAACAGCCTTCTCCAACTTGATGCCCTCCAGATGTGTTGGATTGCAACTCCCATAATACCCAGTCAGCATGGCCGTGGTTGGGAATAATGGGAATTGCAGTCCAACACATCTGCAGGACACAGACCCATTATTGTAAATAACCAGCTTGGCTTCTGAAACTGATTGGTCTTTTCTTCTCTCCAGGGCTATGATCACAGTTACTACTTTGTAGCAACATTCATTAATGACCACATCAGGCACCATGCAAAGTATCTCAATGCTTGATGAGTACTCGCTTTGGGCGCCTCCTGACAGTACAAAACAATTGAAGATACCAGTGGAAATGAATAACAAGAGTTGTGTGAACAATTAGCGCCTATTGCAACGCAGCACTGATTTTATGTCTCTGAATAAATATTTTGAATATGCTTGCTTAATCTTTGAATGACTGTAACCTCTCCTGGAAATATTGCTCTCACTGCTGAGTTGCAAGCAGGACTGGCAGTTCTAGTTATCATATTATAGTTATCCTGCTTCAAGCAAACAGTGATTCCCGGACATCTTCCTCTCTGCCTAGGGCTTGCCGCTGGTTGTGTGCCACTGTGAGCCTGCCTGTAAGAGGGATGAGGGAAGCTCTATAAAACACTGTTTGCAAATTGTCTCCAGGTATTAGGCAGTTCTGAGAATATTACATTGTATATGTAGCCTGAGTACAGAAAATGAGAAAGGAAGGCAGGGAGAGAAACAGTTTTTACAAAGTGAAGCCCAAGCATTGCAAATTATATAGTGTGAATATAATGCCAGCCACAGCCTCAAACTGCCTGACATTCAACCCAAAGAAGCTGACAGAGTGGGTGCTTATGGTGGTTGTCATAAAGGAGTTGAATTACAAACAGAAGGCAGGGTTCTGCAGTTCCACGATAAAGGGGATTATGCAAGCTGCTGCAAAGCATCCTATTGAGGGAAAGGAAAAGAAATAAGCAGAGAGACGTCAACAGTTTCAGCTGGCACCTGCACACCTACCATTTGTAGTGCTATTATCTTGTATTCCTTTATTCCCACAGGAGGGGTTCTTTATGTTCTTTCCTGATAAATTATATCAAGCTGGTGCCCTCCAGATGTGTTGGACTATGAGCTCCATCACACCTGCGTTATAGCCCGCTGTCATGGTGAGTTGCATACAAAGGACTCAGATGATGCCCTCCATGTCCTGCCCTTATCTCCTCTTCCCCCCTCTTTGCGAGTTTTCCAAGTGCAAGGAAAGAACGGTTTTTCCAGCAATACACTCAACCCTCTATGTGTATTTTTATCCCATTGTACTCAATCCGATGTTCTGAGGGCGGGCGGCATTGCTGATGAAAGGGAAGGGGCATGCCAGGGCGAGGTGTCCCTGCGAACAACCAATAGATTGTAAGGGGAGGTACAAATGAGATTTGTGGGGTGGGGGGAAACAGTGATTCCGAGGAGAGTTATGAAGATGAATGAAATGTAAGGCTTTCAAACGCTAAGTAAATAGAGAGGGGATAATACAACGGCAAACGTTCAGGTGTGATGGAGCTATATCTCTCTCATAACCAGCCAGCATGGCTGCTTTAGGAAAGGCTGCATTATATTGTTAAAAGGAATGTTGACTGCATTAAAAGCCACCTTTCATATTTGGCAGTGAGAATGTTTTACTGATTTCTAATAAGGGAACACAGAAGACACTGAAGTAGCAGCGTAGATCGTGGTAGGGCTGTGGTTATATTTACCTGTATACCTCTCTTTTGGATTATGCAGTTAATGTAGAGTTACTGCATATGTGTATGTACATATCCACATACAAATATGTATCTCTGGGAGAGCTCCTGGCTTGCTATAGTTTTCTCTAAAGTAACAGTAAAATGATCTCATCAAACAACATGTTAGTAAACGGTACTCCATTTTATTATGTTTTGCAGAGATATAAGATATAGCAGTAAATGCAGTATTACACATATAAATTTCCTTTAACTACCCCACTGTATTTACAGTCAGCATAATGAAAAATAAATTGTTGCCAAGAAATGGGGTTTCTGATTAAACTTCTAGGTATGAATTGTTTTAAGGTTTAGATTATAAACTGTTACTTTCATTTGTTGTTTAATTCCCACATATACAGAGTGTCAGTATAAGAAATGCGAGCTTTTAAAGTAAAGCATAGTGCATTGTGCATCCAGTGTAATAAATAAGGATTGTGAATCAAATTGCAATACAGAGCATAATAAACCCTGCCTACTGCAGTCCTGCATCTGCTAGAGGTGTCTCGGCATCAAGGCTAATCCAACTGATTTTTGCACTGAGTAATATCATTCGAATCAATAGACTAGGATTCAGAACTCAATGTAATGCAATGCGTAGCTCTTTATTCAGCACGTTACCAGCTAAGCTGCAGCCTCAATTAAAACAGTGACATTCATCAGACTGAGCCCGCTAAAGTCACATAGTTCGTATAGCAGGTTGGTGAGCAGGCACAAAAGAGATAAGGGAGCCTAAGTCCATAGATGCTCTTATAGATGCGGATGAAGCGAAGGCCTTTTCCATACAAGGGTCCCATGCAGCAATCGCAGATGGAAACACTAAAATGAGGAGAAAGTCAGAAAAGTTACATGTTCCTTGCGCTTAACCCACTAAGTAGGAACAAAGAGTGAAGATTGTATTTGAAAGCGTTGGTGGATTCTGTTTTTGTTAATGTCTAGATTTTAGTTAGTGCTATTGAATGCCCAAAGCACTTCACATATTACACCAGTTATAACAACTCTCTAAGATAAGTCGGTGTCACATCCTCATACTGCAGATGGTGAGCTGAAGCAGAGGGAAACATCATTGGGGAAACTTTGATCAAACCTAACATTTCTCTGGCAATCTGTGGCAGTGATGGAGGTCTCCGTCTTACTTACTTGTACAATATCACTTGAACGTTCACTGAGATCTCACGATATTTTCCCCACAGCTTGTGTTTGGCAAAGCAAAGGGCAGCCATGTCGGTGAGCCGTTGTGGCTGAAGCTGGGGGATTTCGCTCCAGAAGTAGGCATGTAAGAAATTGTTTTCCACTTTGAGGCGGCTCAGCTGAAGCTTCAAAATCCCACAGGGCAACACATACAGTAGATTGCCTTCTACATTCAGATATGTAAGGCTTCTGAAAATTTACAGACCAAAAGACATTCCACAGGTCGTTTGTATATATCTTTAACATCAAAAGCCGTTGGCGTTCTATGTGTGCAGGAGATAATATGGTCCCTATAAAGGTTATTTTATGGCTCACATGAGCGGCTATAGAGGCCTTCCATTTCATCAAGCGTCTGCTATCTAATTCCCCACCACTATTCAACTGAGCAATGGGTAGGGTGGCCAGTTACACATTCCTCAAAAACAGGTCATAAAATGCACATGCTAATTTATATGGATAGATGGAAATTTAGAAAGAATTACTGTATTTAAAAAGAAAAGCAATACACCTGACTACAGTGGGGAAGACTGTGTCTAGGTGAGCTGTATAACTGCTAAGCCTGCTGATCAGGTGCGAAATGTTGATGGATCGTTGTTCAATGCACACCCATGTCCTACAGCAGTTCCAGGAAAGCCACACATCTTGTAAAGCAGGGGTGCAGAACCTCTTTCAGCCCAAGGGCTGGATTGCATTTTGGAGAAGCATTTGGGGACTGCCATTGTAGTGGGGGGTTCGGCCAAAGGCAAAAGGGGGCAAGGCCAACATTGCCAAAAATACCAACACAACCAGTGTGGTGAAGTGGTTAGAGTGTTGGACTGGGAGTCAGGACATCCGGGTTCTAGTCCCCACTCAGCCATGGAAGCTCACTGGGTGACTTTGGGCCAGTCACAGACTCTCAGCCCATCCTACCTCGCAGGGTTGTTGTTGTGAGGATAAAATGGAGAGGTGGTGGTGGAGGAGGATTATGCATGCCACTTTGAGTTCCTTAAGAAGGAAAAAGGGCAGGATATAAATGTAATAATAAATAAAAGAAAGTTCTTATTGCCAGTAACTAAGCAAAAGAGGTATTTCAAAAGAGGTATTACAATCTGGGAAATCCCCGATGGCCTGAGGGGTTGTGAAGAGAGAGAGAGAGAATACTCATAGGCACAATGGAATAAAGAGTTGATACAACATAGGGGAAAATCAGTACAGTACCTGAGATTTCCAATATCACTAGAGATAAATTCAATTTCATTATAGGAAACATCAAGGCCCTGAAGACTTTGCATTTTAAACAGCCTATAGAAAGAGAAAGCAAACACACCATATATAAAGCATATTAGCACATTGCACACATATTCAACTGCTAATGTGCACTGTATGTGTGCATAGCTATATAATTTAGCAGGCTTCAAATTGCCCTGGGGAAGAAAGCCACTAAATCAAGACAATACTGCTTTGAGCTCCCTAATTTGTAATTGTCAAAAAGATGGATTGTTTTGCACACAAAAGTAATAAGCATTATAGTTGCTTGGAACAAGCAGGTCTACATGAAATTAAAAAAGAGAAGGTTCTACTTAAACCTACATAGGTTCGCACAGCATTCTTCAGATCCCTGGGAATAGGTCTAAGTCATAGATTCTAAGAGAAGCAAAAGGATGACACACACACACACACACACACCACAATAGAGTAAAAAGTATTGTGGCATCTTAAAGACTAAAAGCTCCAACACACTGGGGGTTAACACGCTCCCTACCTTTGCTTCTCTGCCCATGTTTTCATTACTCAGTTACTTCCTCTTTCAAAAGAGGAAGTACAGAAGGAGTACGAGGCCCATTGAGTCCGCTGTTCTAATGGCGCTGCTTCTCCTGCACAAAGCAGGAGAGAGCAGCAATTCCGAGTTTTAAAAAAATCGGACTTGAGGGTTTTTTATGTCACGCAAAGAAGGCCGGAAGGGGTGTGGGAGGCAGATGACAGCATGTGAGGGACCTGAGCAAACTCCGTGAGTGCCCAGTAATGAGCATGCAATAAAACGCTCATCGGATAGAGCTTTAAGAGTGCTTCTAGACACAGGGCTTCTAGCACTACCAATTGGAAGGCATTGTGCAGCAATTCCATATTTTTTCCCTTAAAGGCTTTTCTGAAGTAAGGAAAAAGACCGAAAAAGTGGTAGGGAAACACAGGAGGGCTATAACTGGGTGATATCATCAACAACAACACCCACATAAAATTCTGTGAATGAGGCAGAGCAATGGCATCATAAAAGCCTCATCTGGAAACACCTTGATCAATTTGTTATGGCATAAACCTTTGTGGACAAGAAGCGTAGGCCATAAATACATTTGTTTGTCTTGAGACTCCTTGCTGTTGTTGTTTTTTGCCACAACAGACTAACAGCTACCCTTTGGCAGGGGAGGGGTGTGTGGAATCAGAGGATTGCTTCATGCCACAGAGGTTCATTTGCTTATTGTCAAGCTCATACTGACCAAAGATAGATTGATTGTCATATACACTGATTGTTATATAGACATGTATACATATATTCTTGTCCATTTATGATAGTTAATTTCGCCTATTGCTAAATAACTTATATTTTGTTCAACTCGCATTGACTGTTTCTTCCTTAATTGCCTGAATGCATGTACATAGTTCACACGTCACATTTTTAGGTCCTCTCCTTTTGCTTGTTCTACTTTTGTGGGGGCTCCTCTTTCTCCTTGCACCACAGAAAAAGAACAGCCTTCTGCTTTGCAATAGCAGCACGGCGGGGGTGTTGTGAAACCAATTCCTCTTCCATTCAAGGCACTGATTGCAGATGGAGGTGGAACTGTGAGTCTCCTTCCTGGAGGGCCCACTTTATCCTTTCTAAATTCTTTCTGCAAAATTCAATATGATTTTGGTACTTTTTATGTAGCGTTGTTGTAAACTGCTTGGAGTATCATTTGGCAAAAAAGCAAGGTATAACTTAAACAAGATGCCACAAGAGGACAGGGTGGTATTTGGATTCTGCTTCAAGCAGCAAAATGTCTTGGGGCCCATCAAGACAAAGACAGTTTCTGAGGTGATTCCATTTAAATCTGGATTTTCATGAATTCTGGTTTGCTTCACTTGGGGCAACCGTAGCCAGTAAAGCAGTATATACGTTCAAACAACAACAACGTGCTTTCACAGGGCAAACAGTACCTGAAACCACATTAGTTTGGGGTTTTAGTGGGCAGAGTCCCAAGAGTAAAACTGAACCTCATCAACTGAGTAGGTGTGGGGCAGCCAATGAGTGGAGGCTTGCTTCCCACCTCTCTGTTTGCTCTCATGTTCAGTAGTTCAATGGAGGAGAATGAGTTACTTACACCCTTTCTCAGCAGGAATGAGGGGAACATGGGAGCAATCAACTTTTAAACTAATTACACGTATGCACAACTACACTGATTTGGAGATTTAAAAAAAAGAGAAGGCAAAGGAATTCCCCACCTCTTTGCTTGTGCTCGGCAAAGTGCAATTGAAGGCATTGAGTTACTTCTGAGTAGACATAGCCCACTCCTCTCCTCCTGCCTACCCTTTTTCGGCGGGAGTGATGGACACTTGGGGGTGATCAGCTTTTAAAATTGTTACAGTCCTTCATACCTTCACTTTTCTGTAAGAGCGGAGGTTTGAAACAACAGGCTTTCTCCCCGCTCACATGTTCAATAAAGTGAAATGGAGGAGAATGAGTTACTTCCAAATAGACATGTTTAGCCAGCACGGCTTCTTCGTGTCCACTCTTTCTTGGCAGGAGTAAGAGTCCCTTGGGGGGTGATTGCACTTTAAACTCATTAAACATAGGCACTCCTATGCTGGTCTGGAGTAAAAAAGAGCAGGCAAAGGGATTCTCCTGACCCCCCTTCTCCACTCATGCAATTGAAGGCAATGAGTTACTGCCTAGTAGATATGTTTAGCCCTTTCCTCTCCTTGCGCCCACTTTTTCCTGCACTGCTACCCCCAGCCTGCATAGAAGGCAGTTGAGGTCAGACTCCCAAACTGTGCTGAAGCCACTGTGATGGGAAAATCTGTCAGAAAACGAGTTTGCCAAAAATCTGGTTTTATAAAATAAAAACCTGTGCTTGCTACAGAGAGGGCCATATATGTCATAATGATCTGGGGGCACAGTAGAACCAGAGTAAATGCCCCATGTAGATTGGGCCTTGGTCAGGCACTGCTGTCCCCAGCCTGGTTAGCTGGCAGTTGTACTATGGAGTCAACATAGGCAGGCTTTTTCTCAAGGCAACTGTGTGCTGAAGCAGTTCTTATCTTCTCCTCAACTCTCTCTCTCTCTCTCTCACACACACACACTGTCTGTCTCATATATCTAACCTACGTAAAAAACTAAGTACCCTGATGGAAGACTAGTCAGCAAATTGAAGGACATAAGCAAGTATTTAAGATTCTTCATTTGGTTGATATCTTCTGGGATGAACCTGATAGGGTTGTTTCGGAGCTTTAGTATTTCTAAGTGTTTAAGATCAAAGACCTGTGGGAGAAACAACATAGGGGGAGATGAAATAAAATAGGTGTGATGCTTGTTATAGCAAATGCATCTACGTCTTTACTGTTAGTTTTACCCTACCCTGTGCCTGCTTACCCTACCCTGTGCCTGTTTGCATTCTCTTCCCCTCCTTATTGTTTTACTATGATTTTATTAGATTGTAAGCCTATGCGGCAGAGTCTTGCTATTTACTGTTTTACTCTGTACAGCACCATGTACATTGATGGTGCTATATAAATAAATAAATAAATAATTAATAATAATAATAATAATATATTACCAATTAGTGGACTACAGTGAAAAAATGTACTCCGTAGTTCCTGAAGGAGGGATGTGAGGGATAGTGCAGGCCAGAGTTGCCATTTTCCTCATCCACCATCTTTAGTTGAGGCAGATTTTTACCTTCATCTCTGTGGTGTTACTGACTACAGCTTCTTTACTATCTCCCACAGAAGTGAACGGAAGCCACCCGCCTTCTTAAATAAGAAAGTAAACACAATCCATCCCAGGGCAGGCAGTACATTTGTTAATAGTAATTACACGGGGTGCAATTTGAACCAGGGTGTGCTAAAGCTCAGCTCCACATTCCATGTCAAGCAGCAGGCCAGCCAATACAACTCTTTGAATCAGGGGAGGCGCCAACTAGATACCTCCATTTTTGTTTCTCTGAACCAAAGGCCAAACTAGATGACAATAGCCATGTTTGTTGTTCATGAGTCTGCAATTCTTATATAAAATTGGGGTGGGTCTTATTTTAACGTCAAAATGGTTGTATGGGTGAGAAGAGCTATACCTATAATCTCCCCTCATGAAGCTAATAGAAGCTTTAGAGGGGGTGTATAAGAAGGTTGTAGCGTTCAAATGGAAGAGCCTGCACCAAAACATAGCGGACCATTAGGTACAGTGAAGCAGCCACCTCGAAGAGTTGACTTTGGGTTTCATGAAAGAGCAGCAAATTTGTTATTGACAGTGCAATCTTATACATATCTACTCAGAAGTAAATGCTATTGAGTCCAATGGGGCTTACTCTCCTTGGATGCAATCTTATGAACTTTCAGACAGAAAAAAAGGTCAGAAAACGCCCAGCATTCCCAGCAACATGAGAGACATCTGTAACTTTGAGACTGCACAAGAGAGGTAGTTCTGTCAGATGTTGCTGTTCCCACCAAGTGCAGTATTATGACTAGAATTCTCAAATTTATGGAGCTATCAGAGAGTCTTTCAGGGTTATTCTTTCCTGAGCCTGAAATATTTTAATAGCTCCTGCTAGCACACAGCATGAGGAAAGATGGGATTTTAACCCAAACATACCCATAACCAGAAAGGTGAAAGGACAGAATGAGACAAAACTACTGCCTCATAGCAGGTGACAAAAGGTCTCTAGAGGTTCTGGTCCCTGGTTTTGCTTGGCATGGTATGAGAGAGATTAGAACCCACAGCAGTCCTCCCCACTCAAACCAGCAATCAATACATGAAGCTATGTCTTCCCTACTACTTGCATTAACACACAAACAATTCAAACCAGTGGGTGGTGATGACCCCAGAGACACATTTGTTTATCAGTTATTGACTCAATTGGCTCATAATTCCTAAACATCTAGAAAATTAATTAGCAATAATATGTTATGCATGCTTGTTTATAGCCATAGTTGTATTAAAGTGTTTTTTTTAAAATGTGGTTGTAAGAATCTTTTTTTTAGATGTATGTGAATGTGCACACACACACACACACACACACACATTCACACTCACCTCTTTAGGAAAGAAGTACAAGCAATTAAATGACAGGTTAAGGTACACCAAAAAGTCAGCCAGAGGTAAAAGGTACGGAAGTCGAGTCAGAAAATATGCCTACAGGAAAACAAGCAAACAAACATACATTAGAGCCTAATATAGCAGCTCATTTATGGGGAATATGGATCTAATGATTTGATCCATATTTCCAATAAAAGAAAAAGATTTTCTGCGAACCAGGCTTCAGGATACAAATGTCTGTGTGCAAAGATGCATCACCAGAATCTGCTCTTTAAATCTGTAACGATGTAAACACCTGACTTCCCTCACCCCATTTCCGTCTCTTCTTCCTTTTCGAAGCAAGATGCATCCCATTTTATCACTTATAGCTAAGGCCCAAACTAGACATGTGGAAGATCCTTGGTTTGCATCCCACACAGTTTTTGTTTTACTGATCAACAGCTCCCTGGGACTGCTTTTGAAGATGGGGAAATTGTGGTCTGAGAGAGGGTGTTTAATCCTTTCCCCTCACCTCTAAATAATCCCCCAAATTGCTAATAGTAGCTGGGATGGGAAGAGGTGGAATCATAGAATAGTAGAGTTGGAAGGGGCCTATAAGGCCATCGAGTCCAACCCCCTGCTCAATGCAGGAATTCACCTTAAAACATCCCTGACAGATGGTTGTCCAGCTGCCTCTTGAATGCCTCTAGTGTGGGAGAGCTCACCACCTCCCTAGGTAACTGGGCCGGATCTACACTACTGCTTTAAAGCGCTTTATAACAGTTTTATAGCATTTTAAAGCAGTTAAAGCGCTTTATAACTGTTATAAAGCGCTTTAAAGCAGTAGTGTAGATCCTGCCCCGGTTCCATTGTCGTACTGCTCTAACAGTCAGGGACATTTATATCAGAAAGAGGGCATAAGAGGAAAGAAACTTTCCTGTAGTATCATTTCTCCAGTCTTCAAAGCAGCTCCATGGGACTGCCAGCAATAGATAAATAAATCACTTGGCAACCTAATCTCCCAGTTCTGTCTAGTTTCACCCTGTGGGCTACCCTCAGAGGACAAGGGAAGCAAAGACAGCATTGCATTGATACATGTTTCTACTGTAGCCCACGCTGTTCTTCTGTCAATGCACTGACTGTTCTCCAAT